>NC_090449.1:251847671-252150701 GCF_031143425.1 Pleurodeles waltl | reverse complement strand
GTATTAGTATATAATTATGTGTGTAAATGGAGGTACCTATTGATATCAAGTGCACGAAAAATAAATACCATCAAAATCATTATATTTCCTAAATTACTGTACAAATTGAGGCCCTTCCTCGTGTATATTCCCCTCTTATTTTTATATACAATGGATGCTTTAATCACAGACTTTATCTGGCAACATATAAGATTCAAGAGCTCTCAAATTACTGCTCCTTCCTTTAGTCTGGCACAGAGGGTTGTATTACCGACTAGTCACAGGCAAGAAATTGCATCATCTCTCTCAAAATTCCAACCCCACATAGTCATTTTTTGATATTTTCCTTTCGTCAATAAGAAACATATTCTATTTAAATCTGGGAAGACCTTTTTCTTTAAACACGTGCAATTTACATCTCTTCCTCGAACAAGAATGGGCAGAAATGAATACTTTTCTAAAACACCTATATAACATGCTGGCAGCTGTTCATTTTGAGATATATGGCAGGAATCCCAAGCAATGACAATCTCTGATTTTTTTAAAGAAGAGGTATTCAACCGGTTTGATAAACTAAAAGCCAAATTTAATTTATCCAACTAAGCTTTTTCAGAATATTTACAGATCAGATACTACTTCAATAAATTATCGTAGAACCAACGACAGGGTTTGCTGGGGCAAAAATGAGCTATTTAATTCTTCTTCCGAGTTTGCCCCACTACAAATAACTAAGGGCCAGATGTAGCAAAGGGTTTTTCCCATTCTGTGACAATGGGAAAATGTGTTCGTACATATGGCCCTAAGGCCTGATTTAGATATTGGTGGACGAGTTACTTGGTCACAGCAGTGACAGATATCCCATCCGCCATTATCTAAATCCCATTATATCCTATGGGATTTAGATATTGGCGGACGGGATATCGGTCACCATTGTGACAGAGTAACTCATCCACTTATATCTAAATCAAGCCCTACATTTTGTTGCCTATTAATGTAACATAACGCAGACGATTTGTGAAAATAGGCACAGAAATTGACACTTCTAGGGAGGAAAAGCATGCAGAGGGTGTACAAAGCTCCATAAAACAGGTACCCACTCCAATAAGAAGATTCACAGTACAAGTCTGTCTTTGATTTCTATCTGACTCTTCACGGAATAGTCAAATGGAAAATTGGGGACCTCGGGCAATATCCAAGATGCATGGAGTCATAGGCTGATAAATGGCTTATGTTTTTTTTAATGCTTGATTGTCAAGAAATTCTGTGTTACTATATTAATGATGATTAACTCCATGTTAGGTAAGCAACTATGGCCAGAAGCTACCTCTATAAATTTTAGAGACAGAGAAACAGCCACAGCCCTTTATGCAGTCTTCATCTCCAAGAATATAATTGTAAAGGGCTGGAAGGAAAAGGACCCCTCTTCCACTTGAAAAGCCATGAAGCAAATTAAAGAAGCTCAGACACTTGGAATACGGGTTTCAGCCCCGAAAAGTTGTAATATGAAATATACTGTTTATATTTGTTTTCATTAGGTGCTAGGATTCCACTCAAAGAGTGGCTGCACTAATTTGTGTGACCTTAGTTTACCTAGTTTGTGTGGAATACTAGGGGTATATGCGGTGTTTCCACACTGTTACATGTACTTTGCATAGATTGTCAGGCATTTCGCACTGCGCAATCCAGTGCAGTCCCAGCACTGGACTATTGTTAACTTTCGTCACAAAATCCTTTGACGCACAAAGGTTGTTTGACTGCCATTTGCACTGCTTTCCATTGTATAGCACCCATTTGCATCCCCTAAAGTTTAGTACATCTGGCTGCTTGCAGTGCCATTATAAACCTGTGCTCCCTCTTACACTGAATGCTTGTGAATCTGCTCTTAAGACTAGGTGAGGGAGGATATTTGATGTTGCTTCTTTGTAAAATTGACTCCTGATTTACTTTGGGGGACGGTATTATCAAAAGTACTCCAAGGGAGCAACTGGCATGTGCGACAGTTTTCTGTGCAGCTCTGGCATTTTAGTATTACAGAAGGGGCCGCAGATGCTCGCTCATCCCATCTTCTGTGATGCAGATCTCGCAGGCACTCCTTGTGCACCACTGCGATCCAAAGGGGACATGCACTCTTTGAAGTAATCCTTTGCGTGCATGCTCTATTTCTGACTCAGGTACAAAGGCAAGACGGCACACTGACTGAGCGCCACACAGAGGTGTTGCAGTCAGTGTGCCCTCCAGTGGCGCCCCCTTGAAAGGGAAAAAAGTGGATCCTAGGCAGGTGGCAGATATCCCCCTGCAGGCGAGTCCAGTTATTCATTGTGTGCACCTTCAGGAGATCTCCCCCTTTGAATTGAAGGCCGGGCTACCACTTACACAGTGGGAGGCAGATAGGTGGCCTCAAACAGCCACTCATCATTCACTAATGCGCTGTTACCAGTACTGGCACAGGATCATGCCTGCACTGGAAACATCACGTTTGCAGTGATTTGGCACACTGTCCACGTCTGTGTCTGGCACACAGAATGCAACAGTGCACTGATCTATAATATACCCCTTGTGTAAATTACTTCACAAATGGACTACATATGTATTTACGGAACATGCAGGCTTTTGTGTCTGCACACAGGGGATCCTGTCTGGTCACCAGCACCATTATTGGAGCTATTCCAAATGTGCTATGGGCTCTAATGCAAAGAAGGACATTTGGCATCAATGCCAGCAGGTTTTTCTTGCAGTTTTATATAGTGTAAACACAACTTGAAGCACTTTACATGAGCACCAGTTACATTACACAAGGACACATTCATTTTTGGTAGGCACAGGGAGATTAGATGATTTGCCCAGAATCAAACGTTGTTGAGCCAATGCTGAGACTCGAACATGGTTCCCCAGCTCAACAGCCGGCAGCTCTGGCAGTTACGCCATATCGTAGTTCTAATAAGACACAGCCATAATTGGATTCAAGGGCTCCTCACACGCCCTGTGCAACGGTGTCACTGCACATGCTGCAAAATTGATAACTATGCACCAGATGTATTAAAATCCATGTTGATCAATCCAAATAATGGGTGTGGGCGCATTCGGCTCTTCATATTAATGCCAGGGCTAAAGTAGGGGCTACACCCGAGTACACGGCATTCACCCACTATTTTCACTGGATGGGCACTGTCCACCCTCCAAGAAGTGGGCCCCACTGAAATATGCTGAACTTGTCCGGGTGTGATTTTCAGACACTGGGACACATTCAGCAGCACCTGCACCTTGTCTGCTCTGTTTTCCACCAGCAATGTGCAGGGGGCCTTTATGTTTCAGACTCCAACTGAGCCCATCACAAAGGACAAATTGAAGGGGCCATCAGGCCTCCTTTAGTTCCACTTATTGTGACTGGGAGCTATCTGAGCCTCACACCTAGATGCAAATTCAGGGGAGGGGAAACAAAGACACCCAGCTTGTTGTTATCACTTTACAAATACTTAGAGAGGCTTGTTTTTTATGTTGTTAAATCCCTGTTTATAAGAGATTTTCATGCACTGTAAAAATGTCAGATTTGCTGGTCTGTTCCAGTATTTGCACAAATAAAAATTTAAATACCAATATTTTGTTTTATTTCTTTATAGTGCTACTCATCCTACTGCCTGGGTGTCAGAGCACCTTACTTCACACATACACATTATACATTGTCAATAAATCCTATAAATGTGTACATCAATGTACAAAATGTGTTACATAAGACAGTGAGGGTTACAAGGTGTAGGAATCACATGTCCTTCATAGCTTGATATATTAGAAAAATTACCATTTATGAATGGCAAGTAACAAAAGGATCTCTGTGTTAAAATCAGTAGCTCACTTACCAAGCAACATAGAAACAATTCTGCCATTTGCAGTTAGATGATGTGCTTTGAAGCAGGCACCTTAACTCTGTATGCTACTTTGATTCAAAACTGGGACTAGAGAAAAAACAAGGTTTCTCAAGCAAATGCATTATCCCCAAAAGTTATCTTACCATTATTATTATTACCTGAGATTTACTGGGCAGGTGCCTTAACCCCATAAGATATTTTAAAATGTAGACTTTGCAACAAATTAAGCAGAAGAGGTTTATTGCCATGTTTCTCCTTGTTTCCAATTTCTTTGTGGCATGGTTTAAAAACAATAAATGTGTAAACTGAGGCTCAGATTTTGCATCCGGATGTGTCACTTTTTTGGCACAAGCCAGATGCAAATTCTCATTTGTTAAATATTGTACTGAGCTCAAATGTAATCATGGTATACCCTAAACCTATGTAAGGCCTTAAGGTTTGATGTCACTTCATGTGATGTCACTTTTTGTGAGGTCATGGGTTGTGATGCCCCTTCCTGTGATGCAACATGCGATGCCATGCGTTGTGATGTCACACACTGTGATGTCACACTCCATGATGTCACTTGCATACTGCCTAACTTGGTTAGTCCCCCACTAATTTTTTTCGGACTTGTGCCCTGTTTAAGGCTCAGTTTCTTTGTCCCCGCAGCTACAGTATTAGTTCACTTTGAGGTCTAAAAGACTTCCGCGCGGTATTATTAATACACCAAGCAATCCCACCTCAGATGGAGAGACCAGGAATTGAGAAAGAAACTCCGTTCAAGGCTGCAGAACATTCAAATAGGTGCTTCCAATTTAATGTCAACGTCTTTAACATTCACACAATTATACTACCATCTACTGGTTAGTTTGGCGTATTGCATTTTAGTCATTTCGGGTTAAATGCATAAATAACCTCGACACACGAAATAGAACAATTAAAACATATCTTTTAAGTATATAGTTAAACTTTTACAGTTTGATGGGCAGTAGTTTAGTCGTCAGAAAGGTCACAATCCATCCGAAATATATAATTTGTAGCAGTTTTCTGTAATGACAACAAACATTATATTTATTTTAAATCTAGATGGCCATTTTACAATGACATGCAATTTAATTATGCAGATCACGAAAACAGATTTGTTTTTCTGATGAGCATATTGTTGAGAATTTCAATTAAAATGTCACCTAATAATTCTTTTATTCGGTTTTAAAACTTTGACTTCAATGCATTGAAGCACCAGCTTTGTAATTACTTTTAAGCAGAGCTTTTTCCTCAGAAGTGTTAGCTGATGTGGGTAATTTACTCAGGTGAGAAGATGTTTTTCAGAATAAACAGTTTAGCATTGGCTGCGAAAACCAGTGAAAACCAGTGGTCCCACCGGCAATGGTGCAGAGTTATTCTGTTTTGTAAACAAGTCTCCAATCCGCAAGCAATTAAATGCTATGCTTATCCTCAGAGTAATACTACTGCTACTACTAATAACATCTGTATTGTGTCAGCTTAAAAGCCTTCCAATGTAAATCATAAAAGCGATCTAAAATGGTCCAAATAACAGCCACATCTTACAGTCAGTGAGGCACCTTTAGTTTACTCAACATTAAACAACTATCCCTAAAACTATAATTTTATAGCTCTCTTGATTTTCCATCCGTAAATAGCCGTTAAATCGGCACAATAACAGAAAATAATATGTTTCAGAAGGTCAAAAGATCTCTATATGTGACATTTCGTCTAGGAACTCGTCCGGTCCACGTCTGCGCAACCGTGCGGTGGGCGGGGAGGAATTTGTAAAGTGTTTAGGGCCTTTATTGAGCATAATGTCAGATGTTGCAGGGAGGCATTGCTGAATAGAGAAATCTTCATCAGCCGCGCTGGGGACGTTAATGTGAAATGTTGACATTCACAAAGCAGCTCGTGTGTCAAAGGATTCAAGTAACAAAGTAAATGACTGACCTCAAATAACTATGGATTAGGGCTAAAATCCCTGTTATTCTAATTACCAGTGGCAAGGGAATGTAGGAGGCAGATAGTCATACTGATATGCAGGTTTTTAAAAATATGTATTGAAATAACCTTTTGAGAGGTGTATGTGCGATAAAATACCCCTTTCCATTAAATATAAGGATTTTGCAAGTCACTAAGGAGTTCCGTGACTATATGGAGGCACGAGACTGAGGGCTGAGTTCCTTTATAAGGTCAAGGGACTCTGCGGTGACTTGCAATATCCTTATAATGTACGACAAAAGTACTTTATTCCATATAATATACGGTCACACCATAACCCTTCCCACAAACCAATAACATCCTTGGCGGGATGCTCTTTTATACGAAAGAGATAGTATGTTTGTGAACATGAAGAATTAATTTAGAATCTGTAGTGCAAAAGTAAACAAACCAAAAAGCAGGTATTTGTTAGAAACATATTTTAGAATCAGTTTTATACGAGTCACATTAAAAAAACTGTTCAGGTCAGAATGCATAGAAACATGCAGAACGATTCTATCTATTGTATAATTTGCTAAGGGGTGGAAAAAATAAATGTGTTGCCATAAATATTTGCTTTCTGCTTATCACTGTCCACCTAGAAAAACAGACCAATTGGAGTTAATGGCAGGTTTCTTTTTCATTAAATCTTTCTCTCTCCAGTTCTCTTTTCATACACTCCAGTTTCTTGTCTTTGTCTCTTTTAAAGCTTCACTTATTGCCTTTTGGATCCAGGAGAGCAGAATTTTGATCCCAGGTGCCACACTTGATCACATTGTGTGATCCTGGTCAAGTCTTGTTTTAATCTTGCTCTATGTTCCAATAGCTGCTACACTTTTGAGTTGATCAAAACATGCTGGAAATACTGAAAACATATTGGAAATCAGTATTAAGCGCTACTGTTGCTGAAAACCGATGCTTCCATCGGGAATCCTCGTTAGATTGTATTAAACACTATTTTCCAAGGCCCATGTCTCTGTTCTTTCTGTTTAAAGTATCACTGGCTTTCTTCTAGGATCTCAAGATGTCTGAGCTAAGTTACAAACACTAGCAGCAGAACCTCATCTGCTGATGCCCTGTGACTGGTAGTTGTCACAAGACTGGAGGAAACTCCTTTTATCTGCGCTTTGTGTGTGCCAGTGATTGCAGGTTGTGGGCACCGGCACTCATTTTTTGGAAAGCAGGACTTATTTTTCATCACCAGACTTTGACCCAGAGCACGAGAGGAAAGGGGAGAATGGTCTGTGGGGATAAAGACAGGAAAATGTGACCGTGTTGAAAAAGAATCCAAAAGAAAGAGATAAAGAGTCAAGAAATATAGATTACTGGAAGGAACAGTCAAGAGGTGGAGTTGAGACCAGGAAGCTTTGGTATTCGGCACCCACAGTGTTCAGCAAAACCAGTGGTGGGCTCTGAAGAAAATCTTTGGGCTCGTCCACCTATCGTTTTTTAAAAACTAAACAGTGGCTATCATCTGACTTGCCTTATCTGGGCTCACAGTCTTTCGGAGGCCCAGATCTTCTTTAAATCACTAGAGTTTTTTATAGACCTGCCCATTTACTAAGCACAAAGTCCACTGTGTGTGCAATGGTTTAGGTACCAAAAGTTCTGTGACTGATGTAGATTTTTGCTAACAAAGTATTGTGTCACAAAAGTGATAGAATCCCCTGCCTGCCAACCCCTCAGCCCGCCTGCTCCATTCTGAATTGGGTAGACCATCAACTATCACAAAATGTATTCAGATGTCATGATAGAGTAAAGGCTGGAGAATTAAGGACATCATGCTGTCTGCCCTAGTTAAAGCGGACTGTGTGATGTCTTTTTTTCTGTCTGTTACCTCCAGGAAAAACCTGGTAGTCATTGACAGGGAAAACATAATAACCCACAGACAGTAAGAGAAAACTCCCAGGCAGAGGGGATCATTATTTTTTGTTTCTGAGGAACAAAAACCCACTTTGGGAATTTATTTCTGAAAAACATAACATTTTGATGAGTAGCCACCTAACAGACTTCAGCTGTCCACCAAAACTTGTAGTGATTTCAAAGGAATTGCAAGAAAGTTGGTCATAGATCATGGCTGGGCAGGAGGTAATCTTCACATTTGGCAGGTGGTGATCCATGAGAGAGGCATATGTGATGTCCTCTGCCAGCATGACAGGTGGGTGGGCCACCTCCCAAACTCAAAATCAGCCACTTTGTATTTTAAGCATCTTCGCCCTCCACCTGCTCCGTAAGATCCACCGATCACTACCAGGTCTGAGGTGTGAAGAGGATGAAGTGCCTTTGACTCTCACAAACACAGCACCAACAAACCCTGCTTTTCTGCAAGTGCTAGATTAAAGGTGTTGCTGGGGGGAAAGTCATTCAGTAATTGACAGAGATTCCAAACCTAGAAAAGTAGCTATTGATGTAAAGCAATGTCTTCAACCATTAGTATGTGAAACAAAATAAGTGCAGAGGCTTACGTTTTTTCCTACAAGCATACTGCTACCTCTGACAAATGCAGCGGCTGCATGAATACAAAGTTTGCCTCATTTTTGTTCAACCTCATGGCTTTCTCTTCCACCAACCTACACTTCCTGTTTATTTATCTTACTTTTGCAAGTTCTTTTTCATATCTCTTTGTCACCATTCCTACCTTTCTCTTTTTCTCATTTCTCCATTTTCTGTATTCCTTGTCTCTTGGTCAAAGTTTTATGATGAAAAATAATTTCTGAACCCCAAAAATAAGTGTTGCTGTCCACCACCTGCACAAAATAAGCACTAGTTTTACAGTTAATTAGTTAAAATAAAAGAAAACAGTTTTTCACTTTCAGTACACTACGTTGGAGAAAAACATAGAAGTATGCTCAATTGCCTTCATTACTAATTTGCATAGGGGGATTTGACCAGTCCTGAACCAAGTTGTGGAAAAACATCAACAATTGCCAAACCAATGAGCTGAAAGGCCTAGAAAATTTCTGGTGAACTATAGTTTTTAGGCATAATGTTGCATATTGTGCGATAGTATTACTTAATTATTTTGTCATTTTTAGGTAGAGCATAGCAGCGCGCAAGCACTGCTCTTCTCGACATGTTGTAATCTAATCTGTGGGCTTTAAACACGCCCATCACGTTCATTGGTTCCTGGGCCTGCCTTTGACATATCTCTTGATGTCATTGGTAAAGGTTTTACGTCTGTCCCGCCTTGAGGCTGTTTTTTACCGCCTTGGAGACTGACCCTGTTAAATGGATTATTGCACGATTAGCCATGTACCTTAGTGTGGCACACTATTTTTCCCTTTTGCCTCACGGCTTCGCGCTGCGTGGTCATATGTTGTTGCTTCCTTCTCTTGTTCATGGGCATCTTACTGTTTCTTTGCGATGTCTGCAGGGTCTGTTTGTTTTTGCAGTTTTATGTAGTGCCAACTTGACACAAAGGTATTGGAGTGTTTTATTTATTTATTTATTTTGCAGTTTTATATAGTACAAACTTGATACAAAGGTATTACAGTGCTTAACATAAGCACTGTTTACATTACACAAGAACACATTTATTTTTGGTTGCAAGGGGAGATTAGGTGATTTGCCCAGAATCACAAGATGTTAAGCCGGCTCTGGGATTCAAATCGTGTTCCCCAGCTCCAACATCGGCAACTCTGGCCCTTACGCCACATCCTTTCAACTAGGGCTCTTTGTCTTCTGCTTGTTGGGGAGACCTGGTATAACTAGTTTTTTTTTAATATGGCGCTCGCCAATACAGGTTTTGGCATTTCATAACACTGCAAAGCAGTTGCCATTCTTAACAAAATCGCTATAGTTCATTTGCATCGGCTTTGCAGTGAAGAAGAGGTAAAAAAAGCTATGTCAGGATTGTAATCTGTGACATTCTTGTTCTGTCAAAACCTCCGCAGTGGGTGCATTAACCAACTGATCTGAGTAGAGCTTAACACTAGGCGACAGCATGTGCTCTTGATAACCTCTGGAGGGTCATGAACCAAGCACATATTTTAGTTCTAGACAAGAAGATGGCAAAGGATCCTGTCTCCAAAATGGTGGCCAAGGAGTCATGACTCCAGACCCAAGAACTTCACGGCCTCAAGCTTGAAAGCAAAAAACATCTAGCCTTTGGATGTAAATTGGGCCACTTTAAATAGAGTTCCGTTAGTAAAGGCAGACATTTTCTTAATCCTGTAGTGCAAAGAAGCTAACACAAGGGTGCCATAGTGACAGGAGCAGTGTATCATAGGGCACAAAAGTGGAGCAAACTCCTTCACTTCCTCCTCTCAGAATTCACTGGTGTCATGGGTTTGACAGCCCCCACATAGCTACTGCGACCATACAGATGCCACTTCTGTAAGCATTGCCTAAAAGAGTGCTCAAATAGCACTGATTACTGTTTACCCCTGCCAGTCGCTGTTACAGGGGCTGAGGGCTTCCCCATCACCCTCTGGACTCTTGTGTATAATATCACAGCCAGTCTGTAGGAATGAGGCAAAAACACTCCCAAGATGGCATCCTAGTTGTGTCCTCTCTCCTGCAGCGACAGGCCTGGGAGGGTTGCTCTAGCACCTGACATACGTCCACTACACTCCAAACCAAAACACATAGATAAAAGACTTCGGTGGTCATTACAACCCTGGCGGATGGTGTTAAAGCGGTGGTAAGACGACGAAAAAAAAAATGGAATCACAACCGTGGCGGAAACCGCCAACAAAGACAACCACTTTAACACTCCGACCGCCAAGGCGGTACAAACAAACAGCGCTACGGTCACCGCTAAACAGACAGGCGGAGGACAATGTACCGCCCACAGTATCACAACCTACCAATCCGCCACCTTTTCTGGGGTGGATTCACCGCAAACAAAAACACGGCGGAAACAGGGCTTTGAAGGGAAAACGCTCACCTCTACACACCCCACGAGGAACCAGGACGCCATAGAACCAGAGCTTCACATTTTCCCTGCCCTTATCTTCTTGCTCCTCTACCAGGAGCACGAACGCCGGCGGCGAAGACCACAGTGAGTACTGCACCTACGACACAGGGGAGGGGGAGGGAAAAAACAGGGACACACACACACAACACGCAACACCCCCACCCTCACCCACAACAACACACACACTAATACAGCATGATACATTACAGTTACACCCCCCAGGTCCCCTGGAAGAATGCAAAGACAAAAGGAAATGAGTGTAACCATTGTAATATATGAAAATCCAGTACGCAGAAATATATATACACTATAAACAAATATATACACCAAGAATAGTAGTCCAGGTATTGCTCCACTGAAGTCCGTGAAACACTGGGCCCACACTGCATGGGCGAGGCCCACACTCAATTCCCGAACATGACGGAGAAAACACTGCAGGGGCATCAGATAGCAATAAAACAGGCACCACAGGGGGAAGCGAAAGGGGGGGCACCTCAGCCGGTTGAGTGCATGACGCCAAATCAACAAGGAGGCCCCATGCCCACTGTCCAATCCTGGGGAGTGCAAAGCCACAGTCTCTCAAGTCTCTACAGTGGGTGGTTTGTCCACTGTTCAATCCTGGGGAGTGCAAAGCCACAGTCTCTCAAGTCGATTACAGTGGGTGGTTTGCCCACTGTTCAATCCTGGGGAGTGCAAAGCCACAGTCTCACAAGTGGATAACAGTCTCCACTGGTTCTGGAGGGGGCTTTGTGCCCAGAGTGCTTCATCCTGCCAGGGACTGTGTGAGTGGATGTGATACTCCACTGGTTCTGGAGGGGGCTTTGTGCCCAGAGTGCTTCATCCTGCCAAGGATTGGGTGAGTGGATGTATCTCTCCACTGGTTCTGGAGGGGGCTTTGTGCCCAGAGTGCTCCATCCTGCCAAGGACTGTGTGAGTGGATGTGATACTCCACTGGTTCTGGAGGGGGCTTTGTGCCCAGAGTGCTTCATCCTGCCAAGGACTGTGTGAGTGGATGTGATACTCCACTGGTTCTGGAGGGGGCTTTGTGCCCAGGGTGCTTCATCCTGCCAAGGATTGGGTGAGTGGATGTATCTCTCCACTGGTTCTGGAGGGGGCTTTGTTCCCAGAGTGCTTCATCCTGCCAAGGACTGAGGTAGTGGATGCCTTTCTCCACTGGTTCTGGAGGGGGCTTTGTGCCCAGAGTGCTGCATTCTGCTCGTGGCGTCAGTGCCCTTGGCGCTCATGGGCCAGCAGTGCTTGTGGCGGCGGTGTCCTGTTCAGCGGTGCTTGTAGCGGAGGTGTCCTGTTCAGCGGTGCTTGTGGCGGTGGGGTCCTTGGCAGTGACTCAGCTGCTGGCGGTCCTGTCTGGCCCAGCGTGGCTGGTGCTGGTGGTCCTGTCTGGCCCAGTGGGGCTTGTGCTGGCGGTCCTGTCTGGCCCAGTGGGGCTGGTGCTGGCGGTCCTGTCTGGGCCAGTGGGGCTGGTGCTCGCGGTCCTGTCTGGCCCAGCGGGGCTGGTGGTCCTGTCTGGCCCAGCGGGGATGATGGCGGTGGCCTCCTGGCCAGCGGGGCTGATGGCGGTGGCCTCCTGGGCAGCGGGGCTGATGGCGGTGGCCTCCTGGCCAGCGTGGCTTGTGGCGGTGGCTTCCTGGGCAGCGGGGATGATGGCGGTCGCCTCCTGGGCAGTGGGGATGATGGCGGTCGCCTCCTGGGCAGCGGGGATGATGGCTGTCTTCTCCGCCGTGCTGCTCTTCCCAGACTTGCTGGGTTTCTTGTGCCCCTTCCCCACCTTGGAAGGTGTTGCAGCTGACTCCACACTACCACCTGTACCCCTGGGAGCTGCTTTGGTGGCTGGAATCTTCCCCCTCTCCCGCCGGGCACTGGCCAACTTTTGATGCTTCACAGGTGGGGGACTGTCCGTGCTGTGGCTCCTTGCCACACTGGCTGCCCTGCTGCCTGGTGCACTCCAGAATCCGGTGACTACTGGCAGCACTGGTCCCGGAGATGTTGTGGCTGAGGTGCTAGGTTGGGACCTGACGGGGTGGGGGAGGTGAGGGAAAGAGGCCAAGGGTGGACAGGAAAAGTTTCATGGGAACACTGGGACAGGTAGCTGGAGGGGATTTGGGGGTGGAGGAAGAGGTTCTGGTTGTAGGAGGTGTACGTTTGGTGACTTTGGGTGAGGTGCATGTGTTGGAGGCTGTCGTGAGGTGGATGACTGTTGGGTGGGTGTTTGCCTGCGTTTGTGTATCTTGGGAGGTGGCGTCACAGACACACTGGGAGAAGACACAGGGGACGTGTGAATGGTAGTGGGGGCGGTAACTGCACGTGAGCGGGGTGTGGTGGTGTGTGTGCTGGTGATGGAAGTAGTGGCTGTAGATGTAGTGCATGCAGGTCTGAGTGGAGACGAGACTGGGAGGGAGGAGGGAGACAAGGAGGAGGGGGACACAGTGGAGGCAGTGGATGTTGGTGTGTCTGCATGTGTGTGATGCTTGCGTGAATGCCTGTGGGATGTGTGGTGCTTATGTTTGCCTGAGCTTCCTTTGTGTGTTGATGTGTGTGCATGCTGGTCTGATGGTGTGCTTGGGGTAGACTGAGGTACAGGGGTGTGGGTCTGGGTGGAGGAAGTTGGAGGCGGGAGGCTAGAGACAGGGACAATAGCTGCCATCAGTGCTGAGGCCAGAGTCTGAAAAGCTCGCTGAAGGGCTGCCTGACCAGAATGAATGCCCTCCAGGAATGCATTTTTTTGTTGCAACTGCCTCTCTACACCCTGGATGGCATTCAAAATGGTAGACTGCCCAACAGTGAGGGACCTGAGGAGGCCAATGGCCTCCTCACTGAGGGCAGCAGGGGTGACTGGGGCAGGGCCTGAGGTGCCTGGGGTGAAGGTGATGCCCACCCTCCTGGGTGAGCGGGCACGGGGCAAAGGCTGAGGGGCTGCTGTGAGGGCGGTGCTGGTAGGTGGGGGTGGCGGCTGTACCTGTAGATGCGGGGGCACAGATGTGGCCGCCACCACAAGGTAGCTCCCATCAGAGGACGAGTCCGTATCACTGGTGTCAGCTCCTGTCCCCACCGTGGAGCTCCCCTCGCCCTCCGTCCCACTGGTGAATTCCGAGTCTGTAGTCTCGCCCTCCAGGGCCATGTGGGATGCAGCTCCCTCCTGCTCTGGTGCCACTGCTCCTCCGCCTGATGATGCTAATGCACACAAGAACAGGGAGACCACAAAAAGGGGGGGACGACAGAAGAAAGACATGTTGAGTGCATGCATTACCGCTACCGTTGGCGGACACAACATACACAGAAGCCCCCTGCACTATGCCGCGTACTTGGAGTCCACTGTTCAATCCCTGGGACATGGCCTACAAGGCTATGGCCGACATCTGCACACATGGATGTCACAGGTGCCTGACTAGGTGTAGTTGGCACTGTACACAGGTGGGGTGCCACAGGGTCTGCCAGAAGAAGGGGACCTAACTAGCACACTCGCCCTGGCCTAGGGAAACCCACAGCCCACCTCCCCCACCCAGACACCTCCACTGGGCGCTGAATCAGCTGAATGAGAGTGTACTCACCCCCTTGTGGCTGCTGTGATGCCCTCAAGCGCCCATCCAACTCCGGGTACGCCACCGCCAGGATCCTGAACATCAGGGGGGTCATGTTGGGAGGCCATCCCCAGCTGGGCCTCTGCCGTCTTCGTTCTCCAGCGGCGAATGTCCTCCCATCTCTTACGGCAGTGGGTGCTCCGTCTGTGATAGACCCCCAGGGTTCGGACGTCCTTGGCGATGGCACGCCAGATGTCCTTCTTTTGGTGGGCGCTGACCTACATGAATTGTACAGGGGAAAAAGAAAAGTTATTACCAACTGCACCGTCAGTCATTGGCCCCCATCCCTACCCTTGCCATGTGGCACATGCAGTCACCGTCGTTTCATGCACGCCTCAATATCCCCACCCCCATCTTTCATCCACCCCACTCCACACAGGCATAGCCCATACAGCATGCTCCCAGTGTACTTACCTGTTTGTCTGGAGGACCGTAGAGTAGCGTGTACTGGGGGAGGACTCCATCCACGAGTTTCTCCAACTCCTCCGTGGTGAAGGAAGGGGCCCTTTCCCCAGACACATGAGCCATTGTCTCTTCCAGACTGAGGTCACAGCAGCACTTGCAGTGTAGGTCCTTTCCTGTCGAAGATCAGGTATCGAGTGATTGAACAGATAGAAAATGGCGGTCATGTCCGTGGCGGTGCGTACCGTCACCCCCGGCGTACATCGTCATTGGCTCCTGGGACCCATAGGGTCCAATGTTAACCAATGCAGAATTGTGCCGCGGTCTTCGACCGCCTACTACGACAGTGTACAACGCCAGCGCAGTTACCTCACATCCCATTGTCCCACTTTACAGGTCAGGCAGCCGCCATTTCAGGGGCCCACATAGCTTATTTTTTAACTGCGTCACACATACCTAGGCCTTGCCTCAACACTCATACATGCAAATTTCGGATTATGAATTGTGTTCTGTGTAAGCTGTGGGTACGTACCTCTGAGTTGGTTGACTCTGTGCTCGCTGTTGTCCTTCATAGGCACCGTCCGCTGGGACATGTGAGGAGATGGCGGCATCCTCCGGTGTACAGACCGCTGGTGGACCTGTCGACAATGGAGGAAAGACATGTGATCATCACCTACAGGATTGATCGTGCCACAATCCTGGAACTGTGTGCCCAGTTGGAGCCAGACCTGATGTCAGCTATCCGCCATCCCAGAGGAATCCCCCCTCTAGTGCAGGTCAGTACTCCATTTCCTTGCAAGTGGGTCATTTCAAACAACAGTGGCCATAGCATCAGGGATGTCCCAGCCTATGTTTTCCAACGTGTTGTCCAGAGTGTTGTCTGCCCTGCTGAAACACATGCGGAGCTACATCGTTTTCCCTCAGGTGGAGGATTTTCCTACAGTAAAAGGTGATTTCTATGCCCTGGGACATATCCCCTACATCATAGATGCCATTGATGGGACACATGTGGCTTTGGTACCCCCCGCAGGAGTGAACAGGTGTACAGAAACCGGAAGAGTTATCATTCGATGAATGTGCAGATAGTGTGTTTGGCAGACCAGTACATCTCCCATGTGAATGCCAAATTCCCTGGCTCAGTGCATGACGCTTACATCCTGCGAAATAGCAGCATCCCTTATGTGATCGGTCAACTCCAGAGGCACCGTGTGTGGCTATTAGGTGAACACCTGGAAGCAAGTCAGTGGGAATGGTTGTCTGGGTCTGGGGATATCCCTAAAGGTTGGTGTGTGTCTAACAGTTGTCCCTCGCCATTTGCAGGTGACTCTGGTTACCCCAACCTGTCATGGCTACTGACCCCAGTGAGGAATCCCAGGACAAGGGCAGAGGAACGCTACAATGAGGCCCATGGTTGAACCCAGAGGATTATAGAGCGGACCTTCGGCCTCCGGAAGGCCAGGTTCAGGTGCCTCCATATGAAAGGTGGATCCCTATTCTACTCACCAAAGAAGGTGTGCCAGATCATCGTGGCCTGCTGTATGCTTCACAACTTAGCTTTGCGACGACAGGGGCCTTTTCTGCAGGAGGATGGTCCAGATGGAGGTGTTGTGGCAGCTGTGGAGCCTGTGGGGAGTGAAGACGAGGAAATGGAAGAAGAGGACATCGACAACAGGAACTCGGTGATCCAGCAATACTTCCAGTGAGACACAGGTAAGAATACAAACCTGCCTACTACATGTACTTTAAAACTACTACCTCTCTACTGTCTGTCCTTCTCACCCAGTGTATGGTCACTGAGTTGTCACTTTCCCTTACGATTTCACAGATGTGGATCCCACTGTGTGACATCTGCTTTGTTTCCTCATGGACCAGAGCTGTGTGACATAGGTATGTTGACATTACAATTGAAAGAGCATTTTGGCACTGTTATTGCTAATACACTATTTCGAAATCACAGACAGACTCCAGATTGTTTTGTGCTTTAAGGGTATTTATTTAAGTGCTCAATATTGGAGGGTGCTGTAAAATGGTGAGGGGTCATGGTGGAGGAATGTCCATGGCAGAGTCCAGTCTATTAGTCTCACAGGTGCATTGCCCAAATGGGCATAGGAAGTGGAGCTGGGGCAGTTTGAGGATGGACAGGGTGACAAGGTGGGACAAAAGGATGACATTCAGGGCGGTCTCATTTCTTGGCGGGGGTCTTGGCATCGTTCTCTGTCTTTGTCCTGGATCTCAGGGACCGTTTGCGGGGTGGTTCTCCCTCTGCAGGGGGTGGGGTGCTGGTGTGGTGGTCCTGTGGCGGTGCCTCCTGTCCACTAGCGCCTGCGGAGGTGGTGGGCAGTTCATCGTCCAGGCTAGTGTCAGGGGCCCCTTGTTGTGCCACAGTGTCCCTCCTGGTGTTGAGGACTTCCTTCAGCACCCCTACGATGGTGCCCAGTGTGGAATTGATGGATCTGAGTTCCTCCCTGAAGCCCAAATACTGTTCCTCTTGCAGCCGCTGGGTCTCCTGAAACTTGGCCAGTACCGTTGCCATTGTCTCCTGGGAATGGTGGTATGCTCCCATTATGTTGGAGAGGGCCTCGTGGAGAGTGGGTTCCCTGGGCCTGTCCTCCCCCTGTCGCACAGCAGCCCTCCCAGTTACCCTGTGTTCCTGGGCCTCTGTCCCCTGGACCGTGTGCCCACTGCCACTGCCCCCAGGTCCCTGTTGTTGTTGGGGTGGTGGGTTAGCCTGGGTTCCCTGTAGTGGTGGACACACTGCTGATTGACGTGTCCTGGGGACAGAGGTATGGGCCCGCTGGGTGGGTGCTGTGCTGGTGTTTTCAGAGGGGGGAAGCTCTGTGGTGGCCTGTGACTGTGTCAGGGGAACCGACTGTACCGAGGTCCCAGATGGGCCGGGCTGGTCATCTAGATCCAGTTGGACAGAGCTGCTGTCATCACTGTGGGCCTCTTCTGTTGGTGGTGTGGACATGTGTGCACCCTCCTGTCTGGTGACGTTGGGTAGGGGTCCTGCAGGGGTATAAAAGGATGTTTATTGCATCTGTGAGTGCCATGGTGTGCAATGGGTGGCTGACCGTGTACCCCACTGCTTGCATTCCTGTGTGGGACCTTGTGTGATGGTGGTTTAGGGGGGTGTATGGGTATGTGCAGTGGCCATGCTTTGGTGATTGTTGTCCATGCTTTGTTGTTGCATGCAGGGCTTGGTGTTGGGATGTGTGGTTTGTGATATTGGGATATTTGTGAGGAGTTGGAGTGATGGGGGTGAGGGCGAGGGTGGGGGCATGTGATGGCATGCAGGTAGGGTGGGGGATATAGTGGTAAAGCATTGCCTTACCAGAGTCCATTCCTTCATCTACTCCTGTGAGGCCCTCAGGATGCAGAATCACCAAGACTTGCTCCTCCCATGTTGTTAGTTGTGGGGGAGGAGGTGGGGGTCTGCCGCCAGTCCGCTGAACCGCAAGGTGGTATCTTGAGACCACGGAACGCACCTTCCCCCGTAGGTCGTTCCCCTCTTCCTGATGTCATCCCAATTTCTTGGGTGCTGTCCCACTGCGTTGAGCCTGTCCACTATTCTGCACCATAGCTCCATCTTCCTAGCTACGGAGGTGTGTTGCACCTGTGATCCGAATAGCTGTGGCTCTACCCGGACGATTTCCTCCACCATGACCCTGAGCTCCTCCTCAGAGAACCTGGGGTGTCTTTGCCGTGCCATGGGGCGGTGTGGGTGATGTGTGGGGTGGTGTGTGAGGTGCGTGGAAGTTATGTGGGTGATGGTATTATGTGCCTGTGGATGCTTGGTAGTAGTTTGTAGTGTCTTTCTCTGGCCTTCTTTCGGTATTTTGGTCGTCAGGGTTTGTGGGTGATGTGGGTGTGTGTTTTATATTGTAATGGGTGTGTGGGAGTGGTGTGTGTATGTGTATCAGGTGTGTGTATTTTGATTTGTCCAATGTGGCTGTGTTTTGTAAGAGTGTGTGTATTTTGAGCGCGGCGGTGTGTACCGCCAATGGAATACTGCGGTTGAAAGACCGCCACGTGGATTAGTGGGTCGTGATAGTGTGGCCGTATTTCTGTTGGCGTGACGGTGGAGGTTTTGTTTTCGCCAGTTTATCACTGACCTTTGATGTGGCGGACTTGTGTGGGTGTCTCAATTTTGGCGGATTCCGAGCAGTGGGTCATAATGACCGTGGCGGAATTCTGCTGCTGCGGCGGTGTGTTGGCAGTCTTCTGCACGGCGGTAAGCGGCTTTTGCCGCCAATGTTGTAATGAGGGCCATTGTCATTTACAATGCCACTAGCTGTAACTCTCACAAATGTGAGACCTATTGCCTTGCTAATGCTTGTTATACTTGCTAACCTTATCTGGGGATTAGTTTCACCTCATTAGCACCTCTTTAACACCCAGCTATAGCAACATGCAACAGAAATGTGATCAGTCAACCTTTGCAAACGAAATTCCAATACGCAGCAACACATGTTGCTGCATTCGTAGTAACTTTTGAACCATTTGAGCAAGAAACAACATTTTTTGTTTAATTTTACAGAATATGTAGCAGATGATGGATTATGGGGCAAATGTATAATCATGGGAAAACACTGTTGCAGCACAATTGCATAATTTGAGAGGCCCTAGATATACCCAACCTGGCACACAACCTTCAGATCAGGACAGTGAACCAATTAATGACTTGATCACAATGGGAAAGTGAATGAGCAAAATAAAAGGAGTCAAGAGAAGATCAAGCATTGGCAAAGTCAATAGGTCTGAAATTAATGTGCTAATTTATGCAGCACTACCACATTGTACTGACACGGGAGTGAGCCAGTAGGAGGTAATAGTAAAGGATATCTTCGTAAAATAGTCCCTATGCAGTTCAAGTCAAGCACTCGAGTAGAGTGGAAGGATACACTCAAACAGCTAATATCATTAGGAGAGAGATGAATACTTCACAGGACTGACCCAAGTCTCTAGTCAACGTTTGAAAAGGCTGGTTGAAGAAGGCAGGGACTGACAGGGGCGGACCCAAGGTCCAGTCTATATATATTGTAAGCGGTAGCTATGCTTCACAGCTGCACTGTCAAAGTCCAGACCCAAAAGCGAGACACATCATCATTAACAAAACAAGAGAAAAGCACTCCGTCTTCTATTCTCCTTATTCATCTAAACAAGTGACTGCCACGCACTCCTTGATTCCTGATTTCCAGCTTGATTAATGGTTCTTTGAAGTGTTGATGCTTACCAATGTTCCTTTAAAAGTGGTCCATTGATTTGTTTTGCTGTGCCTGTTTCAGGATCAATAGTTGCTGGGAAATCGGACTAGGTGAGGTGAGGTTACTATGGCAGCGATTATTCCACTCATCAGTGGGCCTCAGTTCGCTTACTTTCCTGCTGCGAATGTAGATCAGTTTTTACCATCGTCGAGAGCTTAAAAGATAACTTTTGAGCGTTTTACTCTTCCTGGAAAGCAGTCAAGGAGGGTGAAAAAAGGATCAGGACTGGTATGATGGAAGGAAAGGAAAAGAGAGGACTGTGAAAGGGAGAGTGAACGGAGGGAAGGGTGAAAGGGAAAAAGGAAAGGAAGAGAAGAAAGATAACGGAAAAGAAAAGAGATGGGGAATAACGAAATGAAAGAGAAGAAACCCAAGGCAAGATTTACTAGAAACTGGTGCAATGTAGTGCTGTGCCAAAATTAGCAGAGCCGCACTGCACCAGTTTTGAAATGCAGGGCTGCGCTGTATTCACAAGAACATGGCGCAGCACTGCATTTCCCCCTGTGCTGGTGCTAAATTAAGCTTCCTGCCCCTACGCAGGCATCCTTGCACCATAATGCAAGGGTGTCTGCATTGAGGGGAGTGATTGTTTATGTGCAGGAAGGTGTCCCTTTCTGCACATAGACAATCATTTACGGCATTTTGCTTCTTATGTGTGTGCTGCAGAATGCGGCACACATAGAAAAAGCAAACATCGAGGGGGAATAAAAGCACTCCTCCTCGTTGTGCCATGCTAACCTCACCCCAGGGGTGGCGTTGGATTTTGGTGCTGCCTCAGATTTATGATTTCTCGTAAATCTGGGGCATCATCGAAAGCAATGGATGTTGCAATAGAACGCCTACTGCAACACCCATTGCGCGTTCCCCTGATGCAGAAAACTGCGCCGCAGGCGCCCACATTTGCAAGGAGGTGTAACGCCACAAAAAGTGGCGTTGCACCTCCTTCTAAATATGAAGCAGTGATTAGCGCCACTGGAGTGTCGTAAAAAGTGACGCTCTGGTGGCGATAGGCCCTTGTAAATATGGCCCTCAGTGTCAGAGTGAGAAGACAAGACCTTCTGTAGTTCTAGTGGGGTACCGACTTCTGACCTCTTTTGTAAGAAATAACCCAGCAGCCCCTGACTGGGACTTGATTGACTACTGTGCTTAGGTTGGTAGTGAGTGAGGAAGATTGAGCTACAGAACACAGGAACTTGTAGCAGATTATTATATTAATGAGCTGGATTGGAAGACTATTGATTAGGTGTGTGGCATATGTGGGCAGTGGTCTGGTGTGGTGCATGATGAGTAGTGAATTACAATTCATGTGAGCGTATGGGACAGTGCAGGAAAAAGTACAGAGGAAGAAAGCAGGGATGCAAAGTAATCCACCAAAGGGAGGTAAAAAGATATTGTATTGTATTGTTATAATATTTATATAGCGCTTACTACCCCTGACGAGGCGTTGAAGCGCTTTTCGGCGATTAAGTATACACTGGTGCAAGAAGAGACAAGAGGGGGGCTTAGTTCCAGGGGGGCTTGCTTTTCAGCAACCACAGCATTCAGTAGCACCAGTGGTGGCCTTCTAAGAAAATGTTTGTGCCTTTGCACTTACAGTTTTCACAAACAAAACACAGCCTCTAACCCTGGTTCTTCTCTGATTTGCCTCATCGGGCAGTAGCCTGTTAAAGGCACAGGAATCCATTCATCACAGCCAGGTGTGAGCTGTGAAGAGACTTATGCGCGTTGGAAAACACCATCACACCCTCCTTTCTCTAATGACTAAATTGGAGGTGCAGGGATGCAGGTTATTCAGTAATACAGTTTGAAACCATGAACACAAGTTATTGATGCATTGATGTGCACAAAGGGCACTCTCACAGTGAGTGAGTTAAAAAAGAGAACAGTTTTGCACTTTTAGTCTTCTCAGTTGAAGCCTGACACAGACTCAATTGCCTTGAGTACAGATTTGCAAAGGGAGCGTTTCACCCTTTCTGGACCAATCTGTAGGAAACATCAACAGTTACAGATCGAGTGAGAAGGGAGGCTCACAACATTTCTGGCGATCTACAGTGTGTAGAAATGTTTGTTTGTAAAAGGAACATTGCAGAATTTGGTTCTTTAAGTTCCTGCAGAGTTTTCATGGGCTTATCATTTGTAGACCATGAAATGCTCAATCTGGAGTTTGCACTTCTGCTACGAATACTGAGCCATCCAACGACTTGATAACAGTGGTGGGGGAGGGGGGGGCAGGAATGCAGTGAAGAGAAGATCAATCACTGGCAAAGACAATAGGTCTGCGTTTATTGTGCTAGTGTATGCAACACTACAACATTAGACCATCACACAGGAGTGAGCCAGCAGCAGCATATAGGCTGAGCTATGGTTATAAAATAATTCCTTATGCAGTTCAAGTCAGCAGGGAAGTGATGCTCACTCCACCAGTTTACATTGCGCAAGTCATTTTGGCCGCCCGCCTTGCGACGGCCAGCCTGACATGCGCAGTGTAAACCTCTCCACTCTGCTGTCTGAGACAGCTGAGTGCAAAGCAGGCACAGGCCCCAAGTGCCTGCTGGAGCGGCAAGGCAGCCAGCTCCAGCCAATTCTGGTGCTGCTCTCATGCTGCTAGCATTATCAGCAGCATGAGAGCAGCACTGTAGGAAAGTACCATCTTGCCTGGCATGTTACCCCCATTTTTCACTGTATATATGTTGTTTTAGTTGTATGTGTCACTGGGACCCTGGTAACCCAGGGCCCCAGTGCTCATAAGTGTGCCTGAATGTGTTACCTGTGTAGTGACTAACTGTCTCACTGAGGCTCTGCTAATCAGAACCTCAGTGGTTATGCTCTCTCATTTCTTTCCAAATTGTCACTGACAGGCTAGTGACCATTTTTACCAATTTACATTGGCTTACTGGAACACCCTTATAATTCCCTAGTATATGGTACTGAGGTACCCAGGGTATTGGGGTTCCAGGAGATCCCTATGGGCTGCAGCATTTCTTTTGCCACCCATAGGGAGCTCTGACAAATCTTACACAGGCCTGCCACTGCAGCCTGAGTGAAATAACGTCCACGTTATTTCACAGCCATTTTACACTGCACTTAAGTAACTTATAAGTCACCTATATGTCTAACCTTTACCTGGTAAAGGTTAGGTGCAAAGTTACTTAGTGTGAGGGCACCCTGGCACTAGCCAAGGTGCCCCCACATTGTTCAGAGCCAATTCACTGAACTTTGTGAGTGCGGGGACACCATTACACGCGTGCACTACATATAGGTCACTACCTATATGTAGCTTCACCATGGTAACTCCGAATATGGCCATGTAACATGTCTATGATCATGGAATTGCCCCCTCTATGCCATCCTGGCATTGTTGGTACAATTCCATGATCCCAGTGGTCTGTAGCACAGACCCTGGTACTGCCAGACTGCCCTTCCTGGGGTTTCTCTGCAGCTGCTGCTGCTGCCAACCCCTCAGACAGGCAGCTGCCCTCCTGGGGTCCAGCCAGGCCTGGCCCAGGATGGCAGAGCAAAGAACTTCCTCTGAGAGAGGGTGTGACACCCTCTCCCTTTGGAAAATGGTGTGAAGGCAGGGGAGGAGTAGCCTCCCCCAGCCTCTGGAAATGCTTTGTTGGGCACAGATGTGCCCAATTCTGCATAAGCCAGTCTACACCGGTTCAGGGACCCCTTAGCCCCTGCTCTGGCGCGAAACTGGACAAAGGAAAGGGGAGTGACCACTCCCCTGACCTGCACCTCCCCTGGGAGGTGTCCAGAGCTCCTCCAGTGTGCTCCAGACCTCTGCCATCTTGGAAACAGAGGTGCTGCTGGCACACTGGACTGCTCTGAGTGGCCAGTGCCACCAGGTGACGTCAGAGACTCCTTGTGATAGGCTCCTTCAGGTGTTAGTAGCCTTTCCTCTCTCCTAGGTAGCCAAACCCTCTTTTCTGGCTATTTAGGGTCTCTGTCTCTGGGGAAACTTTAGATAACGAATGCATGAGCTCAGCCGAGTTCCTCTGCATCTCCCTCTTCACCTTCTGATAAGGAATCGACCGCTGACCGCGCTGGAAGCCTGCAAACCTGCAACATAGTAGCAAAGACGACTACTGCAACTCTGTAACGCTGATCCTGCCGCCTTCTCGACTGTTTTCCTGCTTGTGCATGCTGTGGGGGTAGTCTGCCTCCTCTCTGCACCAGAAGCTCCGAAGAAATCTCCCGTGGGTCGACGGAATCTTCCCCCTGCAACCGCAGGCACCAAAAAGCTGCATTTCCGGTCCCTTGGGTCTCCTCTCAGCACGACGAGCGAGGTCCCTCGAATCCAGCGACACCGTCCAAGTGACCCCCACAGTCCAGTGACTCTTCAGCCCAAGTTTGGTGGAGGTAAGTCCTTGCCTCACCTCGCTGGGCTGCATTGCTGGGAACCGCGACTTTGCAAGCTACTCCGGCCCCTGTGCACTTCCGGCGGAAATCCTTCGTGCACAGCCAAGCCTGGGTCCACGGCACTCTAACCTGCATTGCACGACTTTCTAAGTTGGTCTCCGGCGACGTGGGACTCCTTTGTGCAACTTCGGCGAGCACCGTTTCACGCATCCTTGTAGTGCCTGTTTCTGGCACTTCTCCGGGTGCTACCTGCTTCAGTGAGGGCTCTTTGTCTTGCACGACGTCTCCTCTCTCTGCAGGTCCAATTTGCGACCTCCTGGTCCCTCCTGGGCCCCAGCAGCGTCCAAAAACGCCAAACGCACGATTTGCGTGTAGCAAGGCTTGTTGGCGTCCATCCGGCGGGAAAACACTTCTGCACGACTCTCCAAGGCGTGGGGGATCCATCCTCCAAAGGGGAAGTCTCTAGCCCTTGTCGTTCCTGCAGTATTCACAGTTCTTCAGCCTAGTAAGAGCTTCTTTGCACCAACCGCTGGCATTTCTTGGGCATCTGCCCATCTCCGAGCTGCTTGTGACTTTTGGACTTGGTCCCCTTGTTCCACAGGTACCCTCAGTCAGGAATCCATCGTTGTTGCATTGCTGATTTGTGTTTTCCTTGCATTTTCCCTCTAACACGACTATTTTGTCCTTAGGGGAACTTTGGTGCACTTTGCACTCACTTTTCAGGGTCTTGGGGAGGGTTATTTTTCTAACTCTCACTATTTTCTAATAGTCCCAGCGACCCTCTACAAGGTCACATAGGTTTGGGGTCCATTCGTGGTTCGCATTCCACTTCTGGAGTATATGGTTTGTGTTGCCCCTATCCCTATGTTTCCCCATTGCATCCTATTGTAACTATACATTGTTTGCACTGTTTTCTAAGACTATACTGCATATTTTTGCTATTGTGTATATATATCTTGTGTATATTTCCTATCCTCTCACTGAGGGTACACTCTAAGATACTTTGGCATATTGTCATAAAAATAAAGTACCTTTATTTTTAGTATAACTGTGTATTGTGTTTTCTTATGATATTGTGCATATGACACTAAGTGGTACTGTAGTAGCTTCACACGTCTCCTAGTTCAGCCTAAGCTGCTCTGCTAAGCTACCATTATCTATCAGCCTAAGCTGCTAGACACCCTATACACTAATAAGGGATAACTGGGCCTGGTGCAAGGTGCAAGTACCCCTTGGTACTCACTACAAGCCAGTCCAGCCTCCTACATTGGTTGTGCAGCGGTGGGATAAGTGCTTTGAGACTACTTACCACTCTTGTCATTGTACTTTTCATAAGAGAAAAATATACAAAACAAGGTCAGTGTATATACACATAGCCAAAAAGTTTTGCATTTCCTCTTTTCACTCTTTTCTAAGTGCTGAAAAGTACTTCTAAACTTTCAAAAAGTTCTTAAAAGTTTAAAAAGTTTTTTTCTGTCTTTCCAAAAAGTTCTGAAAACTTTTTTCTCTTTATCTATCACTTTAACTCTCTCTAAAAATGTCTGGCACAGGCCAAAAAGTTGAACTGTCCAAACTTGCATATGATCACCTTAGCTGGAAAGGAGCAAGGAGTCTCTGCATAGAGAGAGGTTTGAGTGTAGGGAAGAATCCTTCCTTAGAACTGTTAATTAATATGCTTAGAGTACAGGATAAGGCCATAAGTGCCCAATCTGTAGAAAAAGTAGCTAATGGTTCTCAATCTGATCCAGGGACTCCCCCAGGAAAAGGTTCAGGAAAGAAACTTCTCAGCCTGCCCATTACTAGACAGTCTAGCATAGTTGGTACAGAGGTTGAATCACATCATACTGATGATGTGCTCTCACATTATACTGGTAGCCAAGCTGTTAGGGTGCCCTCTGTAAGGAACAGGTCTCCTTCTGTTCATTCCCATCATACCTCTGTATCTAGAAATGTCCCTCCCACCCACCCTGATGACAGATTGTTAGAAAGGGAGCTCAATAGATTGAGAGTGGAGCAAACCAGACTGAAGCTCAAGAAGCAACAGCTGGATTTGGATAGACAGTCTTTAGAAATAGAGAGGGAAAGACAGAAAATGGGTTTAGATACCCATGGTGGCAGCAGCAGTATTCCCCATAGTCATCCTGCAAAAGAGCATGATTCCAGGAATCTGCATAAGATAGTTCCCCCTTACAAGGAGGGGGATGACATTAACAAGTGGTTTGCTGCACTTGAGAGGGCCTGTGCTGTACAGGATGTCCCTCAAAAGCAGTGGGCTGCTATCCTATGGCTATCATTTACTGGAAAAGGTAGGGATAGGCTCCTTACTGTAAAAGAAAATGATGCTAACAATTTCCAAGTTCTTAAGAATGCACTCCTGGATGGTTATGGCTTAACCACTGAACAGTACAGGATAAAGTTCAGAGATACCAAAAAGGAGTCTTCACAAGACTGGGTTGATTTCATTGACCAGGCAGTGAAGGCCTTGGAGGGGTGGTTACATGGCAGTAAAGTTACTGATTATGACAGCCTGTATAACTTGATCCTGAGAGAGCATATTCTTTATAATTGTGTGTCTGATTTGTTGCACCAGTACTTGGTGGACTCTGATCTGACCTCTCCCCAAGAATTGGGAAAGAAGGCAGACAAATGGGTCAGAACAAGAGTGAACAGAAAAGTTCATACAGGGGGTGACAAAGATGGCAACAAAAAGAAGGATGGTAAGTCTTCTGACAAGGGTGGGGACAAATCTAAAAATGAGTCTTCATCAGGCCCACAAAAACACTCTGGTGGGGGTGGTGGGCCCAAATCCTCCTTTAATCAGAACAAGGAAAAGAAACCATGGTGCTATTTATGTAAGATAAAAGGCCATTGGACAACAGATCCCAGTTGTCCAAAGAAAGGCACCACAGCTCCTACCACTACAACCCCTACTGCTACACCTAGTGTCCCTACTAATAGCAGTGGTGGTGGGAGCAAACCTACTAATAGCCAATCCAAGGGAGTAGCTGGGCTCACTTTTGGTAATTTAGTTGGGGTTGGTCTGATTAGGGAGACCACAGAGGCTACTTTAGTCTCTGAAGGGGCTATTGACTTAGCCACTTTGGTTGCTTGCCCCCATAACTTGGAGAAGTACAAGCAACTAACCCTAATAAATGGTGTTGAGGTCCAGGCCTACAGGGACACAGGTGCCAGTGTCACAATGGTGATTGAGAAACTGGTGCACCCTGAACAACACATACTTGGACACCAGTACCAAGTAACCGATGCTCACAACATAACACAAAGCCACCCCATGGCTGTTGTAAATCTCAACTGGGGGGGGGGTATCTGGTCCAAAGAAAGTTGTGGTAGCTTCAGATTTACCTGTAGACTGTCTATTAGGGAACGATTTGGAGACATCAGCTTGGTCAGATGTGGAGTTGGAGGCCCATGCAGCAATGCTGGGCATCCCAGGGCATATTTTTGCTTTGACAAGGGCTCAGGCCAAAAAGCAAAAAGGACAGGGAAGCTTGGATCCTGGAACAATGGACCAAGTGCTCCCTAAAGCTAGGGCTAGTAGAAGCAAACCACTTCCTACTATCCCTCCCTCTACAGTGGATTCTACTTCTGAGGAAGAAGAATTCCCTCCCTGTGCAGAACCTACACCAGAGGAGCTGGAAGCAGACACTGCTGAGCTTTTGGGTGAAGGGGGGCCTGCCAGAGAGGAGCTGAGTGTGGCACAGCAAACCTGTCCCACATTAGAGGGTCTCAGACAGCAAGCTGTCAAACAGGCTAATGGGGATGTCAGTGACTCACACAGAGTTTACTGGGAGGACAACCTCTTGTACACTGAGAATAGGGATCCTAAACCTGGAGCTGCCAGGAGATTAGTGATTCCTCAGGAGTACAGAAAGTTCCTCCTAACACTGGCACATGACATTCCCTTAGCTGGGCACCTGGGACAAATGAAAACTTGGGACAGATTGGTACCACTGTTTCATTGGCCTAGGATGTCTGAGGACACAAAAGAATTTTGTAAGTCCTGTGAAACCTGTCAAGCCAGTGGCAAGACAGGTGGCACTCCAAAGGCACCCCTTATCCCACTGCCTGTGGTTGGGGTTCCCTTTGAAAGGGTAGGGGTTGACATAGTTGGCCCCCTTGACCCTCCTACTGCTTCAGGCAATAGGTTTATCTTAGTGGTAGTGGACCATGCCACAAGATATCCTGAAGCAATTCCTTTAAGGACCACTACAGCTCCTGCAGTGGCAAAGGCCCTCCTAGGAATATTTTCCAGGGTGGGCTTCCCAAAGGAAGTAGTATCAGACAGAGGAAGCAATTTCATGTCTGCATACTTAAAGGCCATGTGGAAGGAGTGTGGTGTAACTTACAAGTTCACAACACCCTATCATCCACAAACAAATGGACTGGTGGAGAGATTTAATAAAACTCTCAAAGGCATGATTATGGGACTCCCTGAAAAACTCCGCAGGAGATGGGATATCCTTCTACCATGCCTCCTTTTTGCCTACAGGGAGGTACCCCAGAAAGGAGTGGGCTTCAGCCCCTTTGAACTTCTTTTTGGACACCCTGTTAGGGGTCCACTCACACTTGTAAAGGAGGGTTGGGAACAACCTTTAAAAGCTCCTAAACAGGATATTGTGGATTATGTACTTGGCCTCAGATCAAGGATGGCTGAGTACATGAAAAAGGCCAGTAAAAACCTTCAGGCCAGCCAAGAGCTCCAAAAGCAATGGCATGATCAGAAGGCTGTTTTGGTTCAGTACCAACCAGGGCAGAAAGTGTGGGTCTTGGAGCCTGTGGCCCCAAGAGCACTCCAAGATAAATGGAGTGGACCCCACACAATTGTTGAAAAGAAGGGTGAAGTCACCTACTTGGTTGACTTAGGCACTGCCAGGAGTCCCCTTAGGGTGCTCCATGTCAACCGCCTGAAACCCTACTATGACAGGGCTGATCTCACCCTGCTCATGGCAACAGATGAGGGACAGGAAGAAGACAGTGATCCTCTACCTGATCTCTTCTCTTCCACAGAACAAGATGCTCTTGTGGAAGGTGTAGTTTTGGCTGATTGTCTTACTGCTGAGTAGAAAGATAATTGCATAAATCTCCTAGGACAATTTTCAGAACTCTTCTCCATTGTGCCAGGCATCACTTCTTGGTGTGAGCACACTATAGATACTGGAGACAGTTTACCTGTCAAAAGTAAGATCTATAGGCAGCCTGACCATGTCAGGGACTGCATAAAGCAAGAAGTTCAGAAGATGTTGGAACTAGGAGTGGTTGAGCACTCTGACAGTCCATGGGCTTCTCCTGTGGTACTGGTACCAAAACCCAATTCTAAAGATGGAAAGAAGGAAATGAGGTTTTGTGTAGACTATAGAGGTCTCAACTTGGTAACCAAAACAGATGCTCACCCTATACCCAGGGCAGATGAGCTAATAGATACACTGGCATCTGCCAAGTATCTAAGCACTTTTGATTTGACTGCAGGGTATTGGCAGATCAAAATGTCAGAAGATGCTAAACCTAAGACTGCATTTTCTACCATTGGAGGACATTACCAGTTTACTGTAATGCCTTTTGGGTTGAAAAATGCACCTGCCACTTTTCAGAGGTTGGTGAACACAGTCCTGCAAGGGCTGGAAGCTTTCAGTGCAGCATATTTGGACGATATAGCTGTCTTTAGCTCCAGCTGGGATGATCACCTGGTCCACCTTTGGAAAGTTTTGGAGGCCCTGCAAAAGGCAGGCCTCACTATCAAGGCTTCAAAGTGCCAGATAGGGCAGGGTAAGGTGGTTTATCTGGGACACCTTGTTGGTGGGGAACAGATTGCACCACTTCAGGGGAAAATCCAAACTATTATTGATTGGGTTCCCCCTACCACTCAGACTCAGGTGAGAGCCTTCCTAGGCCTCACTGGGTATTACAGGAGGTTCATTAAGAACTATGGCTCCATTGCAGCCCCTCTTAATGACCTCACATCCAAGAAAATGCCTAAAAAGGTATTATGGACAGCAAACTGTCAGAAAGCTTTTGAGGAGCTGAAGCAGGCCATGTGCTCTGCACCTGTCCTGAAAAGCCCTTGTTACTCTAAAAAATTCTATGTCCAAACTGATGCATCTGAATTAGGAGTAGGGGCAGTCCTATCACAACTTAATTCTGAGGGCCAGGATCAACCTGTTGCTTTTATTAGTAGAAGGTTGACCCCTAGAGAAAAGCGTTGGTCTGCCATTGAGAGGGAGGCCTTTGCTGTGGTCTGGGCTCTGAAGAAGTTGAGGCCATACCTGTTTGGCACTCACTTCATTGTTCAGACAGACCACAAACCTCTACTTTGGCTAAAACAAATGAAAGGTGAAAATCCTAAATTGTTGAGGTGGTCCATATCCCTACAGGGAATGGACTATACAGTGGAACATAGACCTGGGAGTAGCCACTCCAATGCAGATGGACTCTCCAGATATTTCCACTTAGACAATGAAGACTCATCAGGTAATGGCTAGTCTTATTGTCCTTCGTTTGGGGGGGGGTTGTGTAGGAAAGTACCATCTTGCCTGGCATGTTACCCCCATTTTTCACTGTATATATGTTGTTTTAGTTGTATGTGTCACTGGGACCCTGGTAACCCAGGGCCCCAGTGCTCATAAGTGTGCCTGAATGTGTTACCTGTGTAGTGACTAACTGTCTCACTGAGGCTCTGCTAATCAGAACCTCAGTGGTTATGCTCTCTCATTTCTTTCCAAATTGTCACTGACAGGCTAGTGACCATTTTTACCAATTTACATTGGCTTACTGGAACACCCTTATAATTCCCTAGTATATGGTACTGAGGTACCCAGGGTATTGGGGTTCCAGGAGATCCCTATGGGCTGCAGCATTTCTTTTGCCACCCATAGGGAGCTCTGACAAATCTTACACAGGCCTGCCACTGCAGCCTGAGTGAAATAACGTCCACGTTATTTCACAGCCATTTTACACTGCACTTAAGTAACTTATAAGTCACCTATATGTCTAACCTTTACCTGGTAAAGGTTAGGTGCAAAGTTACTTAGTGTGAGGGCACCCTGGCACTAGCCAAGGTGCCCCCACATTGTTCAGAGCCAATTCACTGAACTTTGTGAGTGCGGGGACACCATTACACGCGTGCACTACATATAGGTCACTACCTATATGTAGCTTCACCATGGTAACTCCGAATATGGCCATGTAACATGTCTATGATCATGGAATTGCCCCCTCTATGCCATCCTGGCATTGTTGGTACAATTCCATGATCCCAGTGGTCTGTAGCACAGACCCTGGTACTGCCAGACTGCCCTTCCTGGGGTTTCTCTGCAGCTGCTGCTGCTGCCAACCCCTCAGACAGGCAGCTGCCCTCCTGGGGTCCAGCCAGGCCTGGCCCAGGATGGCAGAGCAAAGAACTTCCTCTGAGAGAGGGTGTGACACACTCTCCCTTTGGAAAATGGTGTGAAGGCAGGGGAGGAGTAGCCTCCCCCAGCCTCTGGAAATGCTTTGTTGGGCACAGATGTGCCCAATTCTGCATAAGCCAGTCTACACCGGTTCAGGGACCCCTTAGCCCCTGCTCTGGCGCGAAACTGGACAAAGGAAAGGGGAGTGACCACTCCCCTGACCTGCACCTCCCCTGGGAGGTTTCCAGAGCTCCTCCAGTGTGCTCCAGACCTCTGCCATCTTGGAAACAGAGGTGCTGCTGGCACACTGGACTGCTCTGAGTGGCCAGTGCCACCAGGTGACGTCAGAGACTCCTTGTGATAGGCTCCTTCAGGTGTTAGTAGCCTTTCCTCTCTCCTAGGTAGCCAAACCCTCTTTTCTGGCTATTTAGGGTCTCTGTCTCTGGGGAAACTTTAGATAACGAATGCATGAGCTCAGCCGAGTTCCTCTGCATCTCCCTCTTCACCTTCTGATAAGGAATCGACCGCTGACCGCGCTGGAAGCCTGCAAACCTGCAACATAGTAGCAAAGACGACTACTGCAACTCTGTAACGCTGATCCTGCCGCCTTCTCGACTGTTTTCCTGCTTGTGCATGCTGTGGGGGTAGTCTGCCTCCTCTCTGCACCAGAAGCTCCGAAGAAATCTCCCGTGTGTCGACGGAATCTTCCCCCTGCAACCGCAGGCACCAAAAAGCTGCATTTCCGGTCCCTTGGGTCTCCTCTCAGCACGACGAGCGAGGTCCCTCGAATCCAGCGATACCGTCCAAGTGACCCCCACAGTCCAGTGACTCTTCAGCCCAAGTTTGGTGGAGGTAAGTCCTTGCCTCACCTCGCTGGGCTGCATTGCTGGGAACCGCGACTTTGCAAGCTACTCCGGCCCCTGTGCACTTCCGGCGGAAATCCTTCGTGCACAGCCAAGCCTGGGTCCACGGCACTCTAACCTGCATTGCACGACTTTCTAAGTTGGTCTCCGGCGACGTGGGACTCCTTTGTGCAACTTCGGCGAGCACCGTTTCACGCATCCTCGTAGTGCCTGTTTCTGGCACTTCTCCGGGTGCTACCTGCTTCAGTGAGGGCTCTTTGTCTTGCACGACGTCTCCTCTCTCTGCAGGTCCAATTTGCGACCTCCTGGTCCCTCCTGGGCCCCAGCAGCGTCCAAAAACGCCAAACGCACGATTTGCGTGTAGCAAGGCTTGTTGGCGTCCATCCGGCGGGAAAACACTTCTGCACGACTCTCCAAGGCGTGGGGGATCAATCCTCCAAAGGGGAAGTCTCTAGCCCTTGTCGTTCCTGCAGTATTCACAGTTCTTCAGCCTAGTAAGAGCTTCTTTGCACCAACCGCTGGCATTTCTTGGGCATCTGCCCATCTCCGAGCTGCTTGTGACTTTTGGACTTGGTCCCCTTGTTCCACAGGTACCCTCAGTCAGGAATCCATCGTTGTTGCATTGCTGATTTGTGTTTTCCTTGCATTTTCCCTCTAACACGACTATTTTGTCCTTAGGGGAACTTTGGTGCACTTTGCACTCACTTTTCAGGGTCTTGGGGAGGGTTATTTTTCTAACTCTCACTATTTTCTAATAGTCCCAGCGACCCTCTACAAGGTCACATAGGTTTGGGGTCCATTCGTGGTTCGCATTCCACTTCTGGAGTATATGGTTTGTGTTGCCCCTATCCCTATGTTTCCCCATTGCATCCTATTGTAACTATACATTGTTTGCACTGTTTTCTAAGACTATACTGCATATTTTTGCTATTGTGTATATATATCTTGTGTATATTTCCTATCCTCTCACTGAGGGTACACTCTAAGATACTTTGGCATATTGTCATAAAAATAAAGTACCTTTATTTTTAGTATAACTGTGTATTGTGTTTTCTTATGATATTGTGCATATGACACTAAGTGGTACTGTAGTAGCTTCACACGTCTCCTAGTTCAGCCTAAGCTGCTCTGCTAAGCTACCATTATCTATCAGCCTAAGCTGCTAGACACCCTATACACTAATAAGGGATAACTGGGCCTGGTGCAAGGTGCAAGTACCCCTTGGTACTCACTACAAGCCAGTCCAGCCTCCTACAAGCACCTAGATTGGTGTGGAGATTTCAATTGCTGCACTCAGAGCGCCAAGGGACTGCACGAGGATCGGAGGACGCGAGCCAACGGAGGTAAGTGTATTTTCATTTTTCATTTTCCCTCCCACATGTGACTGGTGCTCTAAACATTTGGTTGGTTGCCCCACCAAATAGAGTACCAACAGCCACTGAAAAATAGCACAGAAACTAACAAGAGGACCCCGAGATTGACACCCGGAGGGCCGAAAACAAAGGAAACCAAGTTTGGAAAGCAGTCTTTTTCAAGGCTAGCCCCCAAGCTATGGAATAAGATCTCAGATTTCATCACATCAATTCCAACCATCCTTAACTACTGAAAAATATCTTGAATTGAACCTTAGCAGGCTCTTTCCACCAGGTCCCAGTTAAGCTGATTTCCCCAGAAGGCACCTGGAAGTTGGGTATAAAGATGCTCAATTGGATCTGGATTGTTCTATGAAAAAGCCCAACTGACTGTGGCTACGGTCGTGCTCTGTGAATTACATAACCAAATAAATAAATAAACTATTCACACCTGCCTTGAAAGAAATTCAATTATTTTCTCTGTCCGCCCCATGGCTCTTCCTCCATCACCCGTCCACCTCTGTCACTGTCTCACTGCCCCTCCCCACTCCTTGCCCTCCCACACGACTCTGCCACTCTGCTTCTACCTTACGGTCCATCTTTTCCTATTTCCCCTACTGCTTACAGTCCTCCATCTTTTTCTGTTTCTTCCTCCTTTTTTGCTTCTTTCTCAATCCGTTGTTTCCACTCCTTTACTGCTCTGACATCCCTGACTCTCCCCACTTCTCCAGCCGACCGCCTCCCTCCCAGAGCAGCCCTTAGACTCCAGGGAGCGAACAACAGCTGCTTTTAGCGTAATTGATACTTCGCAGTGTTTTGAGTCTGTGCAGCTGGGCGAGCCGGATTGAAGGCTTCTCACTCACCCAAATTGCACTTTCTAAATGCGAGCAATATCTACAGCCTTCTCCTCCTTCCTTTGGGGGTCCTGCTTCCCCTCCAGATTTTTGGGGGGTGGGGACTTAAAATCTACCAGGCTTATGCGTAGAAACTTGCAGGTCAAACGCTTTTATCCCACAGAGCCACTTCAGGCCTTCATTCTTTAAAGATTGAGAAATTGAGTACTGTTTAAATTGGTAAAAAATGTGGTATTTACGATGCTGTGAACAGCCCGCTCTCCCTTTAGCAAATGCTACCTTAAAAATAAACAATTGTTATTGTTCTTAGCTTAGCTTATTGTCTATAAAATTTCCACTCCTTCCCTATCCCTTTTGGAAAGTTGTCACACCCTGCTCCGCGAAGCTGGGAAATCTAGTATTTTTTGCCTTCAGTAGTGTATTGAGGGCAGTAACTGTGAGAATTGCACCAGAACACTAAATTGCAACATTTCAATCCTGTTTTACAGTATTTCGGGAATTATTAATGTTTCACTAAATATTCAAGGCCTGGAGTAGTAAATACTTTTTCTGGACTGATGTGGGAACATTTGGAATTTGAATAGTACAGACAAAAGGTGTGGCGAGGGAACTAAGTTAAAGTGGGTGTGCTCACAGTGGACTATCAGTTATTTACTTTAATTGGGACGTCCAATGATATGGTTAAAAACAAGGATCAATGGTAAGCATGAGTGTAATGACTCAGCTCATCTTCAAAAGAGCCAGCATGTTTCTGCCCACTCTAAGAGCCTGTATTGGTCTAGGGGGCATTCATCAGGGCTATGGATCCCTATCTATGTTGTCATGGACAGTCACATAACTAATTATTTAGTGGAAACAGTTTAGAAGGAGCACACTCAGGACCTACCTGAGTGGCAATGATCATCCAAGAACCTATTAGGGTGCCAACCAATCCCAGACACAGTAGGTATTCCAGGAGGAGGGGTTGTTCCCTTTTGGGGCCTGGGGAGTATGTAGAAAGATGGTATTCTGGGGTTTCTTTTTGTCAGAAAGGTTGCCTCCTTTTTGGTAATCCATTCATTCTCGAGGCCTTTGTGACGAGTAAGTTAATCTCATCCTCGATTTCTGGGGTTGGGTCTCTTGGCAAGTGGTTGTAATTACGGTGATCCCTCTGAAGGCGTAGGCATTCCTCCCTGTACATTTCTGTTGGCATTATCACTATAGCTCCACCTTTTTCTGCTGGCTTGATGACAATACTAATATCTGATGCCAATCTGGATAAAGCCTCCTTCTCTATGTTGCTTATATTGTGTGTCTGGGATTGGTTCATCCCATGAACCACTGTCACAGTTTTGTGACACTTTCCTTCATTCACTCGTCAAACAGATGCCTACATATTTGCAAGACACAAAAGACGTCCTAAATAGGTTGGAAAAAATAACTTTTGACAGTGAGAAGGAGTTACTGATTAGTCTAGATGTGGAATCTTTATACACTAACACTCTCAAAGAAGCTACGTTAGGAGTAGTAGATGAGATCCTGAGTAATACCAAATGGGAATCTATCACTCCACCTGAGATCATCCTAGACGCAGCACACCTAGCACTTACTAGGAGTTACTTCGAATTCGAAGGCGACTACTTCTTATAGGTTCATGGGTCATCGATGGGCAGTACTTTTGCACCAAGCCTAGAATGCCTATATGTCGTATCTTTTGAGATGAACTATGTTGTACACTATTCCAACCCTTCCCTTGAAAAAATCAGATTATGGAAAAGATACATAGATAAAATACTATTGATTGGCACAAGGAATGAGGCAATGGTATTCGCTGACTGGCTGAATGCACTTAACCCATACTTATGTTTTATTATCACAATAGGAGAGAAGGAACTCCCCTTTCTTGAACCCCTGATGCAGCCTAGGACAGGAGTCCTTGAGACCCAGGTCTATTACAAACCAACTGATTGAAGCAACTTACTGAGATTTAAGAGCTTCAACCCAAAAAGTTTGGGAGAGAACCTACCAATAGGCCAGTTTATGCACAAGGAACGACCCAAGTCATCTGATGCGGAGAGCTAATAAGAGGACTCATAATAATAGCAGAGAACAACTACATGACTCCTCTGAAAAACCGACCGAAGAGAGAGAGATTTTACCTAATTTTAGTCCTCCCACCAAAGAAGTGCAGAAGATCATCAAAGACGAATAGAAGATTCTGACTTCAGGGGCCTTCCATCTCCACAACCAATGCATGCTTTTCAAAGAGCAAAAAGCATAAGGGATATGGTAGTCCACACGACCAAGAAAGAGACCAACCATTGAGAGACAACAGACCTTGTGGAACTTACCAGGCCTATTAGGACATTCACCATGTGGGAAATGCAGTTTTTGCAGATTTACGAAGAGGACCACCTACCTTGATTTGGGACTTGGAACACCTTGGGAACTGAGATCTCTATTGAACAGCAACAGCAACAATTTAATATATGTAATTAAGTGTCCCTGCAAACTGAAATGCATTGAGATGATGACTGGCAGAGTTGGAACACATATCTGTGAACATAGGAGCACAGTCAGCTGCAAACGTGGCTCCACCAAACGTATGAGCCATTACATCATGGAGAATCACAGCGCTGACGATATGGAATGGTAAATGATTGAGAAACTGTAACAAACTAGACATGACCCAAATCCTTTTGCGGTATGAACAAAGGTGGGTGTGGAGACTGCACAGCGACAGGAGTGGCCTGAACAATGAGATTACATGGTGCCTATTAGAAAAACAGACCAAGTGTGGGTTGCAGCATCTCTCTAGTATGCATTCTCCAGCAAACAATAAGACTGGTGCGGGGGTTGGTGGTTGTCTTGTGTGAAACACAAGGGTCATTTGCACCTCCTCTCATCGTACCCTAACAAGAAAGGAGGGCACTCAGGAGGGGAGCATTCCAGTAAAACTTGCACACTCCACCCCACTTTCCTTCTCTCTCTCTCCCTCGGTTCTCTTGAACTTTACAGACTGAGCCAAAAATACTCTAGAACTCATTCTTAACCATTGCGATAATCCTTATGTGAAAAATACCCTACGTAGAGAGTAGAAGCTTTCTTCTCATAGTACATTCTATTTAAGTTAACCTGTAAAGTAATCAAAATGATCACAGATAGATTTATCTGCTTTGTTTGGGCTCTACTGCACTGGGGAATGAGTTTTTTTGTGTAGCATCCACCTGAACACTTCACAGAAGATCCCCAGTTATGCATTTCGGTTTTTACATTTGTAAGCAACTAGCATGAAATAAACGAGCACACATCAACCCAAGTTATCCTCTTTGGTTTTTACGTTTGGAAGCATCTAGCTTGAAATAAACGAGCGCACATCTACCCAAAAAGGATTGAGCTGGTCAGATGCACGATCCCTGCCTACACTTCCCATGATCCCTCGGTCACGTCTATGACGTCGCTAGACGCGCCCATCGGCAACACTCCACTGTCGTGGTCACATTACTGTTGGCACCCTTAAAATGACTCCGAACACCATTAACCAGCGGACAAGCAGCTGGGAAAGGTGTTTTTTAGGCAGCAATCGGAAGGCGGTTCGGGGAATGCCTCATGTGTTCCTATGATTTTTCACCTTGCATGCACAGCGTTCCAGCACGCAACTTATGTATGTGATAGCAACACTGTGAGGAGGGACACACTGTTTCCCTGCATGTAAATTTGTCCAAAGGGGACATTTAACCTCTAGGGGGATTGCCACACTGGGATCCCTGCCACAAGGGTTTTTTTTACTGGAGAGCACAATACCCTGTTCCCTGCATGCATATCTTGGCCTGCTTAACTTGAGAAAGGCCCTGACCACTCTGTTTCCCTGCACGCATATTTGGCCATAGTGGACATTTAACCTCTACGGGTATCGCCACATGAGGATCCTTGCCAGCATAACTTGGACTGATTGTTTTAAGATTGGGTGGATGATTAAGATCAACCACTAGGGGTTTCCTACTGGAGAGCACGCTACTCTGTTCCCTGCATGCATATCATGGCCAGGTTAACCTTGGAGTGGCCCTGACCAATTCCTACCATGCATCACATTATTGTAAGAGCAGAGTTATCTTGGAATATCTTAAGAACCATTTTTATACACAAGAGAAAAAAATAAGCAATACCCTTATGATCTCAGTATTTACTGACCCTGTTGGCATCTCAGCTTGGCCAGTGTTTGGCACAGATGGCAACAAGTGTTGTCTTCAACCGCCCAGCCTTTTATTGTGCTATTTATGGCATGTCATTGAAGTAGCATCTGCACTATCTCCTTCTCCCAAACGTGTGTGACTACAAGACTCGAGGTCATTAACCCATCTTAATAGTGTAAGGATATCATAGTGACCTTACATTTCTTCGCTGTGCCACAATGTGGCATGGCACAAGGTTTACAATATACACTAGATACTTCCAGGGAGTGTGTTTTTTGGAACATACCCAGCTTAATTAAGATAGGGGGGCATGTTTCTACTTCATCACTTTTTTGAAGCACTACTGTTTTCAGTAGTTTGCAGAGTCTGTCACACTTTGCATGTTCACTATTTAGTTCATTTGTAGACAAAGACTTGGTTTATCTTCCTGTTTTTTGACTTCTGATCTATCCCTAATAGGTTCTCTGATGGTCATTGCCACTCAGGTAGGTTCTGAGTGTGTTCCTTTTAAATTGTTCCCACTAAATAATTAGCTAGGTGACTTTTCATGACACTATAGATGGGGATCCATTGCCCTGATGAATGCCCCAAGCCAATACAGGCACTTAGAGTTGGCTGTTTTGAAGATGAACTGAATCATTACACTCATGCTTACCATTGATTCTTGTTTTTAATCATATCAGTAGATACCCCAATTAAAGGTAAATTACTGGCAGTCCACTAGGTATTTTTAGCAAACTGGATCCCAGTATTATCCAGTAAGCCTTATCTAAGAACTCTCTCTGGTCGACCCTTAACAAGAGGTTGAGTCTGCCCTGGTGGCATTATCCTACCTGGGTGGGGAGAGGTGGTCTATGTTAACTATTAAGTCTGTGAGACCACTTCTTCCAAAAAGGAGGAATTCCTGCTATTCCAGTTAATAAAAGAGTTGAGTCTCAAGTGAGCGCACCCACTTTAACTTCGTTCCCCCTCCACACCTTTTGTGCACGTTGGTTAGCTTCTTGGAGAACGTGTGGAGGGCTGTGTTCCTCTCACCTCTCTCTTTGTGCTTAACAAAATTTGGAATTTGCTCATGTGTTCTAGGACTGGAGTTAGAAAACTAAGGCCCTGATTTATACTTTTTGGTGCAAAACTGCACTAACGCAGTTTTGCACCAAAAAGTTTAGCACCGGCTTGCACCATTTCTGTGCACCAGCTGGGCACCATATTTATGCATTGGTGCAAGCCGGTGCAAAGGGTAGGCTAGCGTAAAAAGAAAATGACGTTAGTCAGGTGGGGCTGGAGGTATGGAAGAAGGGGGTTTTGCACCAAAAAATGATGTTAGGCAGGTTAGAGTAAAAACAAATGACTCTAACATGCCTAGAGTCATTTTCTGCCGCAAAACCATCCATACCACATGACTCCTGTCTTAGACTAGACAGGAGTCATGCCCACCACCACAATGGCCAGTGCAGGGGACCAGGGTCCCTTGGGCATGGCGATTGCACCCAGTGCCATGTAGGGGGGCCCGTTTCAGGGCCCCCAATAGCACTTAAAAAAAAAAATAATACTTACCTGTACTTACCTTTACTTACCTGGGATGGGGTACCCCATCCTCTGCTGTCCCTCTGGTGTGGGTGGGGGTGTACCTGGGGTTTGGGGAGGGCACCTGGGGGCTTATTCCATGGTGTTCCATAGAGTCACTTTTTGCACAGGAATGCCTACTTTGCATCTCATTGATGCAAAGTAGGTTTCCACGTCCCATAAATTACTTTAACTCCATAAATTTGGCGCTAGACTGGTCTACCACTAAAGTATAAATATGGAGTTAGTTTTGCACCGAGTTTGCATTGAAAAATGACGCAAATTCAGTGTCAAACAAGCATAAATATGCCCCCAAATTTAATGACCCAGCATCCACACAACCTCTACAAGTGCAATTGAAGCCATCTTGCTCCCACCCCACCCTGTCACCCGTCTTTGCATAGGGCCTCATTACGTGGCTACATGTAGTTAGGATATGTAGCGTAACTCCAGAATTATGAGTTGTTGGGATTTTATCACATATGGTAAATACCAGGGCCCATATTTATACTTATTTAGTGCCACATTTGTATCATTTTCTGACACAAAAGCGGCGCAAACTTACAAAATACAACTGTAAGTTGGCGCCGCTTTTGCGTTAAAAAGCAGCACAAATGCGGCGCTAAAAAAAGTATAAATATCGGCTCAAGTGTGATAAAATCCACATGTACTGGGTACATTTCAAAAGTTTAAACCCACCAAAGATTACTAGGAGAAATATATCTGTAAAATTCCAGAACGTGTGACTTTTGCTGAGCTGAGCAGCAAAATCTACACCTTTTATGTCCCATTTTGCTGGCAAAATTTGTAATCAGTGAAAAATATTGCACACATTAGAATCTAAACACCTTAGTTATCTGACCGTACCACAGGCTACTGTAATGATGCTTCAAGAGATGGACGGAAATAGAGATTTGCAGGGTTTGACGTGTCAGGTAAGCCAAATTCACTTTGGCAGAACCACAGAGCTCCTCCCCCGTTATTTTTAGCTCTGGTGCGGTGATCTCAGCACTGCCAAGCAGGTGACCACAGGATTCCCTGACAGACACTAGTTGTCCAACCCCAGGTTTTAATTGAACAAATCAGTACATTCTGGGTAAGAGAAGATTGGTTTAATTACAATCACCCTGTTGCTCTAACACACTTAAAATTAATTACAGGTAAGGGGAAAGTCCAGGACAGGAAAACGAATGTCCTAATGGCACGGAGCCATCTGGTCACCCTAGTTAGAATCGTGCTTCGTCCCGTGTGTTTGTCAGCGTAGAGTACTTCATGCAATACTTTGAGGAATATTTGTAATCTTGCTACTGTACCTTTTTTCCCCATTCCTGGTACAGTAACAATACTCTACCAGGAATGCTGGTTTAAAGCAATAGTTGGTCAAGACCCACAGAAGGTCGTCTAGTGAGATCTCAACAAATCCTTAGAACGCCGGTAGATGTCAAGTGGCCAGTTTTCCTCCCTATGTCCTAGAAAACCTAGGTTCAATTTGGTCTACGTTTTCCAGATTTCTGTTCGCTTCCTCCTAGCAGGACCTCACTTCAGGCTTGTATGCACGAGATGACATTTATGAATAGAACTCTGGTGTTTTCTTTTTAGAAACATGTTTCATTAAAAGACAGCTCCAGCGCTTCCATAACGCAAAGTAGTATCGCCACCTACTGCTAAATTACTGCAAAAGGTAGAAATTTGCCTTTTTATACTTTTGAAAAGGTGGAAAATTGCGGCCAAATTTAAGAAAAAAACTAGTTTCAGAATACTTAGAAAAATTGCAACCAATATTTTGTGACAAGTAAAGAACTGTACTCCTCACAAAGTACACAGCCTCCGGTTGTGGGTTGAGATGGAGATTTATTCTTTGAGACCAGGAGTACAAGAACCACCAACCAAAAGCAATCTCCCTTCTTCTCTCCAACTGCCTCCCTCAGAACCCCCAGTCAGATCACGCCAAGGCTCCACAGGTTATGACCCAGGGTAGCTCTATACTATGACAACAATAAGCTGTGCGCAACTGTTAGACCTGTCAGCCTTAGGGTGGTCTTTCCTCAAACGTTTTGCATGCTTGCCTCATAGTTTTGCTGATTCTTTTTGTTGGCATTAGGATACAGAGCACTTTACCACTTCTGAACAGTGCTAAAGGGCCTGTGCTTCTCTCCTAAACATAGTAACATTGATCTATACACAACTACCATATGTAATGTACTTGTAACTCCCCTGTAAAGTGGTATACTCTATACCCAGGGCCTGTAAATTAAATGCTATTAGTGGGCCTGCAGCACTGGTTGTGCTACCCACTTAAATAGCCCTTTAAACATGCCTCAGGCCTGCTACCGCAGAGCCTGTGTGTGCAGTCTGTCTGCCACTTCAGTTTGTCATTTAAACCCCCTTACCAAGCCTTAAACTCCCCTCTTATTACACATATGTCACTCTTAAGGTAGCCCCTAGGTAGCCATAAGGACAGGGTGCTGTGTAAGTAAAAGGTTGGACATTTACTTTTAAGGTTTATGGGGGTCATTCCGACCCTGGCGGTCCATGACCGCCAGGGCCGGGGACCACGGAAGCACCGCCAACAGGCTGGCGGTGCTTCCAGGGCCATTCTGACCGCGGCGGTAAAGCCGCGGTCAGAAAAGGGGAACCAGCGGTTTCCCGCCGGTTTTCCCCTGGCCCAGGGAATCCTCCATGGCGGCGCTGCTTGCAGCGCCGCCATGGGGATTCCGACCCCCTTCCCGCCAGCCTGTTTCTGGCGGTTTACACCGCCAGAACCAGGATGGCGGGAACGGGTGTCGTGGGGCCCCCTAACAGGGCCCCATGAAGATTTTCACTGTCTGCTTTGCAGACAGTGAAAATCGCGACGGGTGCTACTGCACCCGTCGCACCCCTGCAACACCGCGGCTCCATTCGGAGCCGGCTTCTATGTTGCAGGGGCTTTCCCGCTGGGCCGGCGGGCGGCCTTTTGGCGGTCGCCCGCCGGCCCAGCGGGAAAGCCAGAATAGCATCCGCGGTCTCCTGACCGCAGAGCGGCCATTTGGCGGTGACCGCATAGCGGGCGGCGACCGCCGCCCGCCGCGGTCAGAATGACCACCTATATGTCCTAGTAGTGAAAAACTCCCAAAGTTGTTTTCCACTGCTGTGAGTCCTGCTTCTCTCATAGACTAGCACTGGGAATTCCTTAATACACTTTAAAGCCGTAATTCCTGATTAGAAAGGAGTAGCTGCATCATGTTTCATATTTTTGAGAAGGTAATAATAAACCCTCTTTATGGTAAAGTTGAATTTAACGTTACTATTTTAGAAATGTCACTTTTAGATAGTGTTCATTCTCCACTCCTACTGCTCGGTGTGCATCTGAAGGCACTGATTTTCAGCTGGCCAAGTTGGAATCCTATACTGTGGCCTGCTCAAAGTCTATTGCAAGGAGTTTCATGAGTTCACAAGAGGCTTCACCTGGAAGGTGGAACTTCAAAAGCTCAGGGAGCCTGGGTTCAGGTCCCAGATGAGAAGAAGCCAGACATTCCAGAATAGGGGGATGAGCTGATCCTGGATTCTAATGTGGATTTGGGTCTGCCTGTGGAAACGGCCAACAACGTGCTGGAAGCAGTATTGGGTTCCAGAGCAGGGAGCAGATTTCATCAAGGACCATGTCTCCAGAGGAGCTGGCAGAAAGGAGGGATGAGAGAAAGCCGAAGCTAGAGCTTGCCAAAATGAAACCGGAGAAGGAACAGGCTCTAGAGGACAAGAGACTGGCTCTGGAGGAGAGGAAACTATCCTATGAGCTCAGCCTCAGAGAACTGGATATAAAAGCCCCACAGGTGGACTCCAGCAACAGTAATGGTGGCAACATGCCTTCAGTTTCCAAGAGTCCAGATATCCAAGGATATGGTTGCTCTGCCATGTAGTGGGGGATGACATAGATAAATGGTTCCCAGCCAATGAAGTGACTCTAAGACTCCACAAGGTCCCAGAGGAATCCTGGGGTGGTAGTTTATGGAAGTACATACCCACAATGGGGAGGGATACACTTCTCAGACTGGTGGTTGTTGGACCAGACATGCCACACTGCTATGAAGGCCATACTAGCCAACATGTTTGGACTGACACCTGAGAAATACTGACAGAGGTTGAGGGCTAGTCACAAGATTGCAACACAGAGCTGGCTGGACTACTTAGGCTATGCTAGCAGGGCACTGAAGGGCTGGGTGAGGGACAGCAAAGCAGAGGATTATACAGGGCTGTACAACTTAATTTTGAAGGAGCACATGGTTGAGCTTTCTTTTACAAAGCTGCGCCAACACTTTGTGGATAGTAAACTTTCCGACCTCAGAAAGCTTGCTGAGGAGGCATACATCAGGGTCAGCACCAGAGTGTTCTAAATGTGAGGGTTCCTGCCAGAAGAAGGAGGGGGAGATAAAAAGACAAGGTTCTCTAAGGGTCCCCAAACCAACTCACGGGGGAGTTCTAATTCCCAAATCTGGCCACCAGAAGAAAAGCTACCCTGACAAACGTCAGCAGTCCAAAACTCCCAAGTTCTTTAAGTGCGGTGTGTATGTACACTACAAGGAGGACCCCAAGTACCCAAAAAGAGCACAACCTCCCACTGGAGGAAAGGTCACAGGGGTAGTGCTGGGGAGGAGTTTGTCCCAGTTAATGAGAGAAGTTTAGTGAGGTTCCCCTAGTGTCCCTGTGGGACAGTGAGATTGTTCCTAAGATTCATGTGCCCTCTTATACTACCAAGTATAGGCAATGTGTCACCATCAATGGGAAAGGTGTGGAGGCTATGAGGGACACAGGTGCCAGCTGACTATGGTATGGAGTCAGCTTGTGTCCCCAGAGCGGGTGACGGCCAATGCATTCCACCAATTTGGGGTGGCTGACAACAGAGAGAGTTACGATCAAGTGTCTCTTGCTCCATTTGAGTAGGAGGTGTTTCAGGTATTCTGAAAGTTCAGTGATCCCTGCCATGCCTGTAGACTGTTTGTTAGGTAATGACCTTGCGCTTACTACCTGGAAGGAAGTGGAGCTCAAGGCTCATGTGGAGATGTTGCGGTTACCTGAGTGGGTTTGTGCAATGACAAGGTCCATGGCTGCCCAGGATGGGAGTAAAAAATGGTGGGAACCTGGAAAAATGGTCAGGCCAGCTGCTTAGAAAGGGAAAGGAAGAGGGCATTGGAAACCAGTCCATGAATGTTCTCCCCATGAGGTGGGTGGGCCACCTACAGTGGCCGCCCCAAAACACACTGAGGTAGACATTGATCCACTTGGTGACCTGACAGAGCTTGCTGCATGGCATGTGGAAGGAGGACCCACCAAGAAGGAGTTCTGTAGGGCACAGAGGGAGTGCTCCACCCTTGAGGGCATGAGGCAAGAGGCTGAAGCTCAAGCAGCAGGTGATGCCCCTGTCAGTTATTTACTGGGAGAACAACGTTCTTTACAGTGAGCCTACAGCTCCTGTGCATGGAACAACACGTTCCCTGGTGGTCTCCCAATGCTACAGTACCTTCCTACTGGAGCTGGCTCACGAATATCCCTGAACAGGACACCTGGGCTAAGACAAGACTTTTGTGAGGCTTGTCCCCCACTTTTATTGGCCCAGGGTCAGGAATGGCTCAGATGCATTCTGTAGGACTTGTGTGACCTGCCAGACCAGTGGGAAGACATGGCAGAGGCTTAAAGCCCCTCTTAATCACTTGTCTGTCATTAGCAGGTAAATCCCCAGGCCAACCTTTGATCACGCATTCTGAAACCGCTTGGAGAACAACATCCACCTCACACAAAGTAACCATTCCCCCTTATCAAGAGCATACTCCTTCACTCATGCTATCATACAAGGTTCCTTTTCTGTGGGTAAGGTTGTGGAGATTCCCTCTATCATTTATAACCTCAATAAGCAATCTGCCTCTTTGTTAGAGGCACTTGCCACAAACTCCACTTGAAAATTAAATTCAGTTAGTCCTTCATCCCACCTTTTTATCCTGGGATTTAAAAGTTCACCCTCGTCAGTCCTCACAGTGAAGGGTATGCCCCACAGGGAAATTTTAAAGTGAAGGATTGTCCACGACACAGCCAGTGCCTCACCGAATACCTTTGATCAAACATGAGGCTAATGTAATGACTCTTTCTTCACCGTCTACAATTTGAGACAACACTGCCCTAAGTTCATTCAAACTTGCATCTGTGGATAATAAAGCTCTGCGACATACGTCAAACTGCCCCAGGGTGGGTAATATAGCAATGGTATCCTTGACAGCCTTGAAAGCAACAGCATACTCTTCATCCCAATCAAACCTACACTTCTTCTTCAGCAAATTCCTCAACAATAAAGAAGGCATGGAACAAGTTGGGAAAGAACTTGGCACAGAACTTTTCTAGACCCAAAAAGGACCTGGACTAATCTTTATTGCAGGAGTTGTTGCTTCCATAATGCTCTTTGCTAACACAAATTTGAGACTTACTCCTTCTTCAGAAATTGTGTGACCAAGATATGTGATGAATAGTATGCTAATCTTGCACTGTTCCTTACTCAAAGTAAGGCCGCTAGAGAGTCGCTAAAAATGGAGCAATGGAATCTACAAGATTCCATTGTGCCATTTCTAGCATCATTTTTAACGCTTGCTTAAAGCAGGCGTTAAAATGAGGCTCCCACTGATTTCAATTGGGTTCTTCACACCATAGTGGATTGGCATCTTTTTTTACGCTAATCGAGTATAGCATTACAATAACATCAAAAAATGACGCTATTGCACCTTACATGCGCCATGGTGTGCCATATTGTAAATATGGCACTACCATGGTGGTGTTAGGGGACGCAAGGGTGCCGCAATAAAAGTGACGCATCACTAGCCATGTGCCACTTTGTTGTAAATAAGGCCCTTTGTGTTTCTCAAGGCAGAGAAGTGTTATGCTATATTATCTAATATTTAAATTCAACCTCCTACATTGCTTCATCATGTGTGACAATATTCTATTTTGTCAGTGTGGAATTGTACGCCTGGGGATGAGATGAGGAGCAACTTTGGCGATGTCTGCTCTATACCAATAAACTTAGATTACAGCTGGGAGTATGACCCACCTTCAAATGTGGCATAAGTCTTCAAACATTTCTATGCTGCTCACTGTCATTATTGTGGCGTTTGTGCCCATTTCTTCAAAGGGAGTAAATAATAAAATTAAGCTGGATTTAGAAAGAGGCAGAGCTGACAGCTCTAGGTAGCATCCTCGTCCTTTTCAGATAGCTGCTGGCTTATTGATGTTATTTTCTTTAGACTTGCTATTACCACAATAAAACACAAGAGTGCGCTCGTGTATATGTTTTTGGAACGAGCTCCAATTAGTTGTTACCATGCCTGAAAAGAGCAAAGTAAATTGCATGTGGCCCAAATTCAATTCGTGCAGTTAGACATAGAACATATTAATAATTATAGATCTGCCGCATTTGCCACGTAATCCATCATCTGCTGCATAATCAGGGAATTGTAACAAAAAAAGTTGTTTCTAGCTCAAACGGTTCAAAAGTTACTAAACATGAAGCGACGTGTTGGCGCACAGGGGAAGGCTCTTTTCAAAGGTTGACTGACTGAGTTTCTGTTGCTTATTGCTATATTTGGGATTAAACTGGTATTAATGAGGTGTAAATAATGCTTGGATTAGTTACCGGTAATCTTAATTACTCTGATTCTTCCTTTCTCGTCCCCTTCCAAAAGCACAGTCAAGTGCCCTCTTCACTCCTCACGTCACTTTTAAGAAGTTACCTCTTCCCTTTCAATGAAAGGGAAGAAGGACATGTGCATTTAGCCCCACCTCTCCCTTGGAACTACCTGTATATAACCAAGCACCACCATAACAGCTGATGAAAGAAAAGGGAGGTAGGGAGGGATGTACGGAAGGGGAAGAGGAAGGAAGAATCGGAGTAATGAAGATTACTGGTAAGTAATCCAAGCATTACCTCCTCACGCCCTTCCTCGTCCCCTTCCGAACGCATGGAGGAATGCCCAAGCAAGACCACTTTCAGCAGCCACACGAAAGAATCAAAAGAAAACACAATCAGTGCAGTGCAAAATTCAATGAGGCTTACAAAAAAACAGAGGAACACCACGGACTACATGCAGGATACCTGAAGAGTCCAAACACAAGGAGCCAACTCAGGAGGAGGAAGCAGTCACAACCAAAACCTCTGAGCCAAAAGACATTTCAGAACCCTGAGCAAGGTGCAATCTGTAATGGGTAATGAAAGTGGAAGGATAGGACCAGGTGGCAGCATTGCAAACATCCCAGAGTGAAACACCAGACCATTCAGCCCAGGAAGCAGCCATCCTGCGAGTGGAATGAGCCTTGACCCCACCCTGAACCTCTCTGCCCAGAGCCTGGTAAGCGGAAAAGACAATAGACTTAATCCAAAAGGACAAAGTGGAAGAAGAAGGGCGCCCGCCCTTCAGTACCGGCCCAAAACTGACAAAAGGTGGTTAGAGAAACGAAACTCGGAAGACCTAGAGAGATAGATCTTCAATGCACAGACAACCTCCAAAAAGGACAAGGAGATGTCAGAGTCCAAAGCCACCTGTTGGAGGACAGGGAGAACAATATCCTGGTCCCGATATAAAAAGCAGTTCACCCAGTGCTTAATTTGTAAATAACAAGGTGCCGGTGCTCAAAGTTCTCCTCTTAAACACGCGGCTGGTGCAATTAAATGTGGGAACACGGAATACTGAGGCAGCGTAATCCTGAAGCCATCTCAGGCCACTTCATTCCATTTAAAGCTGCTCCCTGCCACTTCAGCTCACTTTTGCAGCTTTCTGCTTTCTCCCATTGTGACGCTTTTTCGTTTTTCTCTTCCTCCGCCTTTCCCATATGTGTCTTTTGCCCGCAGAAAATGCTTGGGGGCGAAGAATAAGAGCTGGCCCTCAATAATAAGTGCTGGTGCTCAGCACCGGAAACAACAAGCACAAATTAAGCACTGAGTTCACCTTAGGGAGGAACTTAGGATCCAAGGACAGGACAACCCCGTCCTAAAAAATGCATAGGTATGGAGGGCGACAATCCAAGTTATTAAGCTCCCTCAAACGCCTGGCAGTAGTAATGGCCACCAGAAAAAAAACACTTAAAAATCAGGAACTTAAGGGAAACAGATTCCAATGGCTCATACAGAGGGGATTTCAGATGTGAAAGCACCACAGGAAGGTCCCAGGAGGGAAAAGAGTGTGGAAGGGGACGACGAAGAAGGCTGGAACCCTGGAATAATCTAGAGGCTATGCTAGAAAAAGAGGACAAATCATCCCATGGAGCTCAAAAAGTTTTGATAGAGCACCACTGGAGTTCAGAGTAGCCACGAGAGACCCTTATCAAAACCCTCCTGAAGAAACTGAAAAATCGAAGAGTAAGGTGCAGAAACTGGAGTCAAAGAGCGAGTCCTGCACCAAGCATCACAAGAACCCCAATGATACGCGTAAGCCTTATTAGTGGAACCTTGTCGAGAAGACTGAAGTGAACGGGAAACCTGCAAAGAAAGCCCCTGTTTCATAACCTCCTTCTCAACCTCCAGACTGTGAGACACAAATGCACCAGAGTCTGCAGAGGGAGATGAGGGAATGACAGAGGGGGAGGGGGTCAGAGGAAGACACCACTCTGGCCCCACCGCCAGGAGGCGGAGAAGGGGGAACCAAGGTCTCTGCGGCCAAAGGGGAGAACCACCACCACTTCTGCCACCTCCTGGAGCAAGCAAGACAGGAACCATTGGATCAGGGAAACCGGGGAAAAGACGTGGAGAAGACCCGGAGGCCACAAACTGGACAGGGCATCGGTCCCCAGCGCACCCAGAGAGAGGAACCTGGTGAAGTAGATGGGAAGCTTGGTATTCAAGGGGGTAGCAAACAGATCCACTGCAATGACACCCCACCGACTGCAAAACACAGAAACACCAAAACAGCCAGGATGAACTCTAAGGAGGATGGGAACACCTGACTCAGGAGATCTGCCTAACGATTCAGCACTCCCCGAATGTGAACCGCCTGCAATCAGAGGAGATGGGACTGTGCTCAGGATACAATGTGGTGAGCAAGGAGATTGAAAGAGGGGGACCTGGTTCCGAACTGGTGATTGCTGTATGACATAGCCACTCGGTTGTCCACCCTGACCACCACCAAGTGACCCGAAGAGGAGCAGCAAAAAACTGGAGGGCATACCAGAACCCTTGAAGTTCCCTCCAATTGGAGGACATCAAAGCCCCCACCACAGATTAGAGACCCTGGGCAGTGAGGACCCCCAAAACTGCCCCCAGGCCAGGCTGCTGGCATCGGTCGTGAGGACCAGAGGTGTTAGAGACTGAAGAGGAAAACCACATTCTAGAGAAGGAGGATACAACCACCAGAGGAGATCCTGACGAATAGGAGCAGAAACAGGAATGAGAGCCTCCAAGTCGCCACCGGCCGGAGTCCAATGAAACAGGATATGGTGAACCACCTGGCCCAAATGAAGGCGAGCCCACGGGACGACATCCAAAGTCGCTGCCTGAAAAGAAAAGAAGAAAAACAAGGTAGCACCAAAACATCCAACAACTCAGACAAGCAAGGCAATGGTAAGGAATGGGGAAAAACTCAGGAAACAAGCCCAACTTACCATCAGACCTTGAAGAAGAAGCCACTCTCTTGCAGAAGCGGCCTGAACCTGTGGGAGGCACCGAAGAAACTGACGGAGTGGGGCACACCTGGAGGCAGGAAGTGACACCATCCCACTCTCCACATCGAAAGAGGTACAGTGGCGTCAACCTGGAATGTGGAACGGCTTGTACCTCGAGCAGAATGGAACGCGAGGACGACCGTTGAAGGAGAGGCAGCAGGCAAAGGGGCTGAAGTGGTTGCCACCGTTTATTGTGCTTATCTTGATGAATAAACCTTCATTTCAGCTCCACTGTGTACAGCTTTCATTGCAACACTGGCGACGAGCGGGAGAGAAGCGGTGACACCATTCCTGTTCAGATGCAGACAAAGTGCTGGGATTTATTGCCAAGAGGGACTCGAGGTATTGGGATTTATTACTGGAACTTAGCTGAGTGCCGTCAAGACTTGAACTCTTGAACTTGCCGAGAAATTTGGACGTGGTCGGACAGCTGATCAGTAATTAACTTTTGTTTATTCTGTACCCCGGCACACGGAAGGCACGTCGGTTTGCGTCTGTGTTACCATAGTAACACTTTAAGAGCGTTGCCTGCATTTTCTGCCCCACGCGTCCTGGTGGTAGCTAGGACACTATTTCTGAAGCTACAATTCAAGGCTTAGCGCGTCGCCTGTTTAATGTACTGTATGGCGAACCCCTGCAAAATTCATTAATTAAGGGCAAGGTTACACTCTTGCCATTCTTCTGGAAATATAATCTATGGACAAATACTAATACAAGTACAGCTTACTTCATACTGAATTTGAAAATGTATATTCTTTTTTTGTGGTGTTGCTTCTTTTACAGTTCAATACCATCTACTACATAATTTCCATGTCCAGCATTCAACCTCCACCATTTTTTTTATCAGAACCTGGGGAGCCACCCATACAATGGGAATTATGGATTGATATGTTTGAGGCATATGTGGAAGTTTTGGAAGAACACAAGTGCTCTCCAGAAAGGTTCTTGGCATTATTGAAGCACAGACTTGGTGCAGTGGGGTTATGTGAATTTAAGAACTTACCCCGGGTGGATAATGCTGGAGAAGTGGACATATACCAGCTTGCCAAGAAACAACTACAAGAGCGTTATGGGACACCCCTGGAATGCAGGAGACCCATCACCGGGGCTAGAACCTTGGTGAAAATCCTCGGGGGAGGACTTGAGTTCAAAAGGGAGCACCTGGAATTGCCAATGTTGGGAGCCCACTGCAAACCTCAGAAACGTCTGAGAGACGGGACCATCGGAACATGTAGATAGGCGTCCTGGAGATCGATCTTGGTCATAAAGTCCTCTCGAGAGACCAAGGGAATCACCTGACGCAAAGTGGACATCCGAGAATGCAATGTCCGGACAAAGTGGTTCAGAAACCTCAGGTCGATGATCAGACGAAAATACCCTGTGACTTTCCTGACCATGAAGACACAGGAATAGCAAAACCCCCTCTCCCAAGGAGGAACCAGCCAAAGGGCACCTATCAGGATCAGGGAGGAGATACCGTTGGCGAGAGTTGATCGCTTCACCGGATCCTGAGGCCAAGCCGTCTGAAGGAAGTGAGGATCCAGAAACGCTGGAGAAACATCCAGACAAACACCCTAGGAAACCACCTGAAGAACCCAGGCATCCGTGATGGAGGCGGCCAAAACTGGAAAGATCCGAGCCTGGCTCCCCCCGATGGGAGAACCTGAGGGGCTGGCCCAGTCAGGAAGGATTCTTCTGACCACCTCTACTGGGAGGCTGATGAGAGTCAACCCCCCCTCCCCCCCCCTGAAGGAGGACCCCTGTGCTGGAACCGGGAGCAGAGATGCAGGAAATCGGGATGGTGTTTCCGAAACTGATCCCTCCCTCCTTCTACACCATCCTAAACCTTAGGTCTCGGACAGAAAGGCTGAACATGTTTCTGGCACTTGAAGGATTTCCTGAGGACCTCCTTGAGTTCATCCCTAAAGAGTTTAGAACCACCAAAGGGCATACGCAAAAACAATTCTTCTAGGAGGAATCAACCCTCCAGCACCGGAGATGTAGATGACGGCGAGCAGAAACAGAACCAGCAATGGCCATAGCAGAAGCTTTAAGAGTCAAAAGCAATATACAAAAGAAACTTAGCTTGAACTTCCATACAGGACAGCAAATCAGAGAAATCTTCACCCTCCTAAATGACAGAGGAAAGGGACTGAAAATCCTTAACAAGGGACTGAGAAGTATACACCCCATAGACCTCAGAACGCAAAGAGAGACTAAGACCAGAGTGAGGTCTCTTGAGAGCAGCCTCGACCTTCTTATCAACAGGATCAGACAAAGTCACTTCCTCAGAAAGTAAAGAAGGTTTGCCCACAAGGTTAGAACTTAAGGGGGCCAAAGCGGGAACCTGAGGAACGGAAGTGTCCCCTTGGATAGAAAGGATACAAGCGACCCATAAAGCGAGCAACAGAGACTCTATCAGGATCCTTCCATTCAAGCTGCAGTAAGAGCTGGACAGCAGGGATAACAGGAAGCTTGGGAAGGGAAGGACACTGAAACTGCCGGAACCAATCACCACTAGCAGAAGGTTGAGCCGAATCCACAGGGAGTTGGAGTTCGGAGGATAAGTAAGAGACCACCGGTTCTAACTCCTACTTAAAAATATATTTTCCTTTAGAGGAGGTGCTAGTCGGAAACCCCAGATCATCCTCATCATAATCCAGAGACAGCCAGGAGGAGACCGAAGAAGGGGAAGAAACAGACCAGGCAGAACCAGAAGAAGAAGCCTGAAAAACAGGGGAAGACTGCCCACGCTGAGAATTAAAGGCGTCTGACAGCTGACGAACCATGTCCTGGAGCTGAATGTCAGGCACAGGGGACGATGATGTCGAACCCTACCATCACTTGCCCCAGTTGGAGGCAAAGGAGAAAGATGGCGACTCTTCCCAGCGTGCTTCCCCATGGTGGCTGTTTGAAAGTCCCAGTGTCAGGGAGGGCAGCATAATAAGTAACATAGGACGCTCTGCCCCTCCGCCACTGGGAATAGGGAACCCTCCCAAATCAGGAGGCACCAAAAGTCATGGAACAGGGCACCCCCGCAACCCAGGAGGCACCAAACGCAGCCAAGGAAACAAAAAAGGCACCCAGGCAAGCTTCAAAATATACATGAAATGGACCGGGAAGGAAGTCGGTATACACAAAGAAGAATCAGCGCCCATGCAGCTGCACTCACCGTAATGCGAGTTCAGAAGAACTCCAAGAGCGCCTCTGCAGCCCAAACGGCACCACTAAGAGGTGTACAAAAAAAGAACCGATAGTTCCGGGGGAGAGGATGGGCTATATGCACATGTCCTTCTTCCTTTTCATAGAAAGGGAAGAAGTAGCTTCTAAAAAGTGACCTGAGGAGTGAAGAGGGCACTTCACTCCATGCGATCGGATGGGGACAAGGAAGGACGATGAGGACGTAATACAGACAGTGTTAACAAGTGTAAAAAATGCCTAAATACTGAAGTAATAACATTACGAAATGGTCCACATTACACTACATATTTTGCCTTTTCGTGCTGCATATTTCCTCATCCCTGCCGCATACGTTGGCCCTCTCCTGCCGGCGTACTTCCAGTGGTCCAGTATATACATACATTTGACGCTGCACGCGGTGTCAAGATACATGGATGCGTGCACGTCACTCTGTCTGTAATGGGTGGTGCGCTCGTTTCCTCCCTACGTCACTCTTGCTCATTATCGTTTAAGTTCACTCAACAGGCATAGCCTTGGGTTCTTTGAGAAGAATGGTCTCAGTCACTCCGTTTTAAAGGTGGGCGTGGTCCCAGTTTTGGGGGCCTTGGTGTTACATCTCGGCTCTTGGTGTGGACTGTTGGACTCGCGTCTGGTGCTGGGGCTGCCATTCTTCCCTATCATCTACCTCCAGCCCTCCTAGCTCGTAGCTACAAGCTGGGCTCCCTAACTTATTTGTGATAGTGGCATAGGTCAAGGTTCAACAGTGGCAGGAACTGATTTGGAATTGTAGAGATGGTAGTTTCAGTCAAAACACTAAAATGCCGGTGGTGCGTAGATTAGTAAAGTGGCATACTGAGATACATTCTCAACAAGTTGTGGTTAGCCAGTTCATTGCTGCCATACGGCTCCACACACATTTCAATGGCTTTGTTCAACATTCCCATCTTTTGTTCCACCTTCTTGATGGCATAGGAGTGATCTTCCAATGTCAGACTCCTAACGAATGGAGATACTCTTGAAATTGGTACTAAAAAATAGCTGCAACAAGAGTTCTTTGTTGCTGTGCTGAGTTCATTACGAATCCTCCAGAGCGCATGAAAGTATGTCTAGCTTAAACTGTCTGTGTCTCAGCAACCCTCAAGGAAGAGCTTCCAGCCGCTTATCAGGGCTGCTTCCTTTGCTTGCTCAAGGCATTCATCCTGTCAGGCCTTCTGTCTGATGCTCTTCAGTCACAGAACCTTCGGTAATACTTTTGGGCAATGTGGCTCAAATAGTCATCAACATCTGTGGCATGTTTTCCATTGTACCGGGCACTCAGAAACAGTTGTCTCAAGAGATAAACAGCAAGACTGCTGCACTCCGGAGTGTAGGCTTGTGTGAACTGGTACCTTTAGAGTTTAAGTTCCATATTTATACTTTTTTTGCACAACATTTACGTCACTTTTTGATGCAAATGGGGTGCAAACTTACAAAATATAATTGTATTTTGTAAGTTTGCACTGCTTTTGCGTCAGAAAATGATGCAAATGCGGTGCTAAAAAAGTGTATATATGGGCTACAATTGTATTTTGTAAGTTATCCCCATTTTTCGTCAAAAAATGACGCAGATGCGGTGCAAAAAAAGTATAAATATGGGCCTAAGTGCTTACTTTTCAATGCAGCGGGCAGATGAGGTGTGGTGCCACGAACAGGAGTAAAATGCATTTGTGGTTGATCACTATCTTGTATGGATTTCCATATATAAACAAGGAAAAGTGAGAGCATCCCCGCTTGATCGCTAACAACTCATTTTCATTCTGGGAGTATCTCTGCTCTGTCTCTAAGCACATAGCTTGAAAAAGCAATGGGCTTCCATTCATCAATGCCCTGATTCTCCAACAAGACTGTGACTAACTCCACTGGGATGGTGTCCACAACTAATTTGGGGCTTGATTTATACTTTTTTTTGTGCCTCATTTCCGTCATTTTTTGACACAAAAGTGGTGCAGACTTACAATTGTTTTTTTTTAAGTTTGCGCCGCTTCTGCATCAAAATATGACAGTAATGTGGCGCAAAAAAAGTATAAATCAGGGCCTTGGTGTCATTGGCTGGATTGAATAGCTCATGATCATATAGTGCGAATGAAAGTCCTTTACTGTCAGCAATGCTTCTAACTACTTCCAGGGCAGCTTCAGTTTGGTCAGTGCTACCAGAGACTCTGAGTCAGTTTCCTAGTTGAAGATGAACCTACCACAGTAAGTTCCATTCACAAGAAGCTCCGCATTTCTGCTACACTCTGGGGTGGGAGGGGAGTCAAGCCTGACACCAGTGCAGGAGAAGATTTATCCACGGAATTGTACTTCTTGTTTTAGGAATTCACACTTACACTGGTGCAGGATCAGGCCATAGTTTTCTTGTCATTGTTGGGTTGCTTTAGGTTGTCTGTGGTGCTCAAAAGCATTACAGGCATACATCAGTATGTAATTGTTGACTTTTAAAATCCGCTCGAGGCTAGATCTACAAGATGGCATTTTGGAAGACCAGTGCTGCTGAGGAAATGCCAAAGCTTAACCTCTGTATCTTTTCAGGCCTACGTGGGCTGCAAACATAGCGATATAGCTGTACTCTTTGTCCAGTTCCATCACATGATAGTCAGCATTGAGTTCCAGTACGCAGAACCATTGTGCCCTATACATAGGGTGACCAGGCGTCCCGGATTTGCTGGGACAGCCCCAGTTTTTCACCTGTTGCTAAGGCAGATTTTGGGAAATTTAGCTGATGTCACGGTTTTTAGAGAGGGTCGACTAAAAATGGTGGGAGGTCCCTTTTTATGTTTTCCAATGCAGGGATAATTAGTAGCTGTTATAAGAAAGCAACTTAATTAACATACGTGATACTGGCCTTAAATGTTGCACTTTGTTTATGTTATTAGTGTCTCTGTTGTAATTCTACACTGATGACCGCTGTCATTCTGTCCGCTCCAATGAGGTAAAATGAAAGTCCTATTTCTATTTCTATGAAATGTCCAGGTTTTTGGCTTAAAAATTCTGCTCACCCTACCTATACAAGCCTCAAGGAGAAGCAGTTTGCAGAGCAGTAGTTTACATATCCATTTAATAACTCATTCATCAAACAGTACATTTTAATGATACAGTGTTATTATCATTCCTTTTGTCTTCTATGGTCTGCTCTGGAGTCTCTTTTATAAACTGGTCCAGGCTTGTAATGCTGCTACGTAGTGCACGGCAAGACATGAGCACTTTGATTGACAGTCCACATTTAGAAAAAATACAATTGAAAAATGAAAAGAAATGCTTCTACCACTGCTTTTGAAGCATCTTCTGGAAACATTTGCAGGTACAGAAAAGAAAGATAGGCTTTGACTCCATTAGTTATCCTTTCATTTAGTTTGTTGACTTGGTTTAAAGCATCATTTTGCCTTTAGGACGCTTCAGAGTGCTTCACCAACAGAGAAAAAAAACAAAAGACAGCGCAACAAGAAAAGAAAAAAGCACGAGACCGACGTTTGAGCCAATTGTGTTTATTTCTAAACACTGTTTTGAAAGGGCATTTGAATAAGGCAGGAGATTGTAGAGTCTGTCAGGTCGTGTTGGCTGCTTGCATAGTACTAGCAGACAGGAGAAGGAAGAAAGGAACAGGAGTTCTTGAGAGGAAATGATGGGGGAGGGGAAGTGGGTGCAGAGCGTGTCTGTCACAGGAATTTTGAGCAAATAAGATTCAGGACCCTCCCCCTCAGGCTTGCAAGTGAGAGCACGTCACCACAACGCTGAACCCTTGTCTGCCCACAGAAAATCTTCAGATAGACGCTTTGCTTCTAGTCTCTCTCCCACAGTCCTGGGATGTTCAACATAGGTCCAACGTATGTCCAGGTAGTCTGTATCTATGGCACATTTTAATGTTATCCACTGACTAAATGAATGAATTCAATTTAAAACAATTTCATGCAAATGTATACAATGTCATTTCCTGAAAATTTCCACAGATCTCACCCAGCTAGACTTAAGTTGGACACCCCATCCTTCCTGATACATGTACCAAGTGGATCCTGGCCTGAAACGAAAGTTAGATGGAGGTAGGAGAGAACAACGACGAGCATCCTGTGTACAGATCCTTTAATTTCTCAACTTCACAGGTTTTCAAGGAAGGTCAGCAATTCTGCACCAAGTAATTACAGGGAGGTCCTACGAATTATAGACAAAGAAGCCTGAACAGGACTCAGCATTAAGAGCTGATTGGTAATTATTAAGGTTATGTGAAAATTATCACACCCTCACAGTTTTCCCCTGATAGAGTTTGGGAGATAGCGATGCGATCTGGGTTTGACTTTGTGCAGCTATGGACATTGCGCCGATCATACTACACCAGAGAAGTCAACACAAGATGGGGAGGGTTAGCTCCAACAAATGCACCAGGGGATGCGATGGAGTAGGACACTTCAGGCATACTATCAGGTCCTGCACAAAAACTTCAACAGTATTGGGAGGCGGTGAGGAATAGCCTGTACACAATGACTGGTAAAAACACTAGACAGTTCAATCCAAACACTGATATGCCATGTGTTGGGCAATGAAAGCCCATTGAAGTATACCAAGCTTCTACTGATGTTGCGGTTCTCAGTGACTAAGAGGAATACATCAAGGAGCTAAGAGGTATACAACACACTAGATTTTAAAACCTGGATGAGGGATGGAAGTGCTGTTGTTTGAAAACAACACCTCCCCATGGAACGACTCCTGGTAGCCTACCAAGCTAGGACCAGCACCTACTCCGACAGACCACGCTTGAAACCTGGGCCCCATCCTCGAGAGCAAGCGTACCATAAAAAACCTGATCAACATAGTCTCCTCTGTCTGCTTCCTCACTCTTCGCACGCTCCGTAAGATCTTCAAATGTCCTCCCTTTCAACAACAGACAAACTGTCACTCAAGCCCTAATCACCAGCCGGGTGGACTAGAGCAGCACACTCTTCATAGGAATCACCGCGCACCTCCTAAAGAGACTACAGACCATACAAAATTCAGCCACTAGACTCATACTTAACATCCCCAAAAGGATCCACACCACCTCCACCTCAAGAAGCTACACTGGCTCACCATTCAGAAGAGATGCCAAATTAGGATGCTGATCCACACCTACAAGGTCCTTCACAATCAAGGACCAGCATACATCAACCACTGCCTGAACTTCCACCAACCCTCCAGACATCTGGGCTCTGCTTCCCTCTCCCTCACACACATATCCCGCATTCGCTGAAGCAACAGTGGCGAACGCTTCTTCTCCTACCTTGCAGAGAAATTCAGGAACAACCTCCACCTTCACCTATGGACCTCATCCTCCGTTCTGGAATTCAGGAAAGAACTCAAAACCTGTCTTTTCAACTGAACTCCTTAGCAGCTATGTTCTCAGTGCATGGATACCCTTGTGGATTATTCGCGGTGCTCTATAAATCCTGTTTGATTTATTGATTAAGACCGGGCTGGTGCATGCTGGAAGAGAAAAAGTCTACAAAGGAAGGAGATGCATGAAAAAATTGGAGAGGGTTTGGAATCCCTGGTGTTAGACCTGACAGCCTTAGAGTGGTCATCCCCTAACTTTGTGCCTGCCTCCCTCCATTTTTCTGACCCTGCTTTTGCTGGTTTTAGGACTCTGCACACTTTACCATTGCTGACCAGTGCTAAAGTGCTCGTGCTCTCTCACATAAACATGTTAACAGTGGCTCCTTCCCAATTGGCATATTTAATTTACTTGGAAGTCCCTAGTACAGTGTAATAGAAGTGCCCAGTGCCTTTAAATTAAATGCTGCTAGCGGGCCTGCAGCACTGATTGTGCCACCAACATAAGTAGCCCCTTAACCATGTCTCAGGCCTACGATTTCCGAGGCCTGTGTGTGGAGTTTCATTGCCACTACGACTTAGCATTTAAAACTACTTGCCAGGCCTTAAATTCCATTTTTTTTTACATTTAAGCCACCCCTAGGCTAGGCCCTAGGTAACCTATAGAGCAGGGTGCTATATAAGTCAAAGGCAGGACGTGTACTTATGTGTTTTTACTTGTCCGGGTAGTGAACAACTCACAAATTCATGTTCCACTACTGTGAGGCCTGCTCCTCTCTTACACCAGCATTATAACTTCCCTATTTGCAATTAAGTGGTAGATTCTGATCTGAAAGGAGTAGCTCTGTCATGTTTGGCATGTCCAGAATGGTAATAGAAAGTCCTACTTGCTGGTGAAGTTGGATTTAATATTACTATTTTAGAAATGCCACTTTAGAAAGTGGGGATTTCTCTGCACGTACTGCCATCTGTGCCTTACTGCCTGTCTCCAATCCATGTCTGGGTTGTGCTGTTTGACAGCTCCCCTTGCGCATTCCACTCAGACATCCACAAACACAGGACACTCAGCTGCATTTGCATTCATCTGCATACAGATGGGTTTCACTGGGCTGGGTTGAAAGGGAAACGTGTGCACTTCAAAACCACTGTTTGATGGTTCCCCCAATTCAAATTCACATTTTTGGTTTGGGTATATATATATATATATATATATATATATATATATATATATATATATATATATATATATATATATATGTATATATATATATATATATATATATATATATGTATATATATATATATATACTGGGTCTCTGACCCCGACAAATCAGACACCTCTGAACCTGCCAAAGGGACTGTGTCAGAGGGACTGCCTGGCTGCCCAAAGGACTCATCTGGACTGCTTTGCTGAGAAGGACTGCTGCCCTGCTTGTTGCCCTGCTTGCTGCCCTGCTGCCTGCAGGTCCCTGACTCTTGCTGGAAGGACTCTGAGTTTCACACAAGAGCCCTCTCCAAGGGCTTGGTTTGAGCTTGCCTCCTGTTCTGAAGTCTCAGGGCACCAAAGACATCACCCCAGAGAAGAATATCCCCATGCGTCAGAAAATCAATGCAACACCTGCAGAAATCGGCACAGCGCCTGGCTCGCGGCAGAAATACTGCTGCATTTCTGATCAATGCATCGCTTGCTCCTTCTCAGCAGCGCATCGAGGATTTTCAACACATTGTCCCTGGGCATCTAAATATCCCTGGGTCGCAGTGAGGAACCAAGGCTGCACTCCTGAAAATCGACGCATCACCTTGCAGCGTGGAAAGAAACAACACATCATCTGCCGTGTGCTGGAAAATCGGACACAGTGCCTTATTTTTCAACGCATCTCCTCCTCTGCAGTGTCCGTGCATCGTTATTTTTGATGCATCCCTGCTACTGTGTGTTAGAAGGATATTTCCACTGATTCTTAGGGATTGAGACTTATTTAAACTTTTAAAAAGTGATATCTCGACTTGCGTATTTTGGATTTTTGTTGTTTTATCTTATTTTATTCCAATAAATATTATCTATTTTCCTATACTGTTGTGTAGTATTTTCTGTGGTGTTTTCATTGTGTTACTGTATGAGTTATTGCACAAATACTTTACACATTGCCTTCTAAATTAAGCCTGCCTGCTCTGTGCCAAGCTACCAGAGGGTGAGCACAGGATAATTTGGATTGTGTGTGACTTACCCTGACTAGTACTGTGGTCCCTACTTGCATAAGGGTGTATACTTCTGCCAACTAGAGACCCAATTTCTAACACCTGCAATGATACAGGGGGTACAGATGTAAATCCATGAACCTTAAACGAAGAAAGTACTGATGTGGGATTGAAGGGTGGGTGTGGTTGGGTCCAAGGAGGAACAAGCAAACAAGAACTGGCAAATTGGAGTAATTATATCCACTCAAACCTGGAGGCATTAGTGGCTATCTATAGTTTTAAAAAAATGATAAAAATATTCAAAAACATTTGCTGAAGTTTATCAGGGGAAGGCCTGGAAAACAGGCAAAGGATGGGGAATTCACTGTGTTAGAAATGATTCTGCCTGTTATACCTCATTTAAAACTTGAAAAATCGGAATATGAGGTATTTACTACATATGCTAAATTAATCTTTCTTGGGTAATGGTATTTTTCACATGTGGTAAACACCCCAACCTATTCGGCCCATCTTGTAATGAGGGTGTGGCAATCTGAAAACGGATGCACATGAAAGACTGTGACTCAGGACTGAGTGAAGACAACGGTTTACTCACATTAGAGAAACTTGTCCTCCATCCAGTAAGCCCAGCTTCCAACAACCTCACTTAACTTTCACATGCTCATATTAAAACATTCTAAAGTATAGCTTTAAATGTTCCTGAAAGAAACGCTAAACAGCTAACCTGTCCTAGAAACTACAGTCTAAGATAGTACCCCGACACCACCAGTGGCCTAAAGGTTTGACCTTCAGAGCCTGGGGTTTCAATGTTTGTTCTTTGATTTCCGCCATTTCTTCCATCATTCCAAGCACTGGCTGTCTTCCTGGTGAGATGTGAAACAATTAATCCATTAGATGTTCGGGTTTTCCCTAAAAACTTGTGATTCCGATTTTGTCATAAATTCTTGTTTCAACCCGAAGTGGGATAAGAACGGGACTGATACTGGATCGCTCAGTGTGAAAGGGCACAACATTTAATTTGAATAATTGAAGCCATAATAAACAAAAAAAATGTCTTTCAAGCGTTACATTATTGTAAAGTATTGCAGCAACTTTGATTTTAAAAAAGTTTTTAATTGTATTTCACTGTGTTTCACAATGCCTGCCGCAGTGTTTAGATTCGCACTTGTATGTTTCAGGTACAACAATAAGATAAAAGAAGAGGCTCTGGTTTTATGAAAAAAATACTCATTGTCTGTTTTATTGAGCTTTGCTTTCCTCTGCCGGTCTAAAGGGCCACTCGTCACCTGACATATGACTAGTACTAAAAAAGATTTTGTAGCCACTGCACTTTCAGATCTAGGCCCTGATTTAGGAAAAATGGTGCTGCATCCAATGCAGCCCCACTTTTCTTGCACCCCTTAGCGCCCCTCTAATGCCACCATGTGGGCACCGCATTTACGATACAGCGCACCATGGCCGTAGTTAGGGAACTAACGTCAAAGTTTTTGATGCTAGTTTGGTGCTTTGCATTATTGGCGTCAAAAGTTTTGACGCTAATCCTGCAAAGCACATTGAAGCCCATTATAAATAATGGTGTGCCTCCTTTTAACGCCTGCTCTGTGCAGGCATTAAAAATGCTGCAAACAATGGTTCACAGAAATCTTTTAGATTTCTTTGCGCCATTTTTCCGACCCTCCTAACGACGAACGCCACCTTGCATACATAATGCCTGGTGCAAGCATAATGTGGCGCAAGGGGTTACAAAGTGGCGCAATGCATTCATTGTGCCACTTTGTAAATATGGTGCAGCGATTTTGGCCTCGTCAGCCCACTCTAGCGTTACAAAAATAAATTGATGCTAATATGGCGCAAGGAGGCGCTAGGCCCTCTTAAATCTGAGGCCTAGATCTGTAAGATGAGAACTGAAAGAGGGAAATGAGAGCAGAAAAGAAGAAAAATGGGTTGTCCACCTTATTGTCAACTCCAGAATATCATGCTTTCAACAAAATATTTTGGGCAAGATTTCGAGGACCAAAATATTGACTAGGTAGATATATATGGATAGGAAAAGGTTAAATTTACGTAACTCCACAGGTATGTAACTTGCCAATATATATATTTTTAAGAAATAGTTGTGGAGTTAAGAATAGTAAATCTATTTACCTGAATGCACATACATTTTGGTGTTCGCTATTTTGGCACAATATGTTGTTAGCACAATATTCCTGTGGTTGATATTACGAAATACAACAACAACAAAAACAAATACTTTTGAGTGACTGTCTTTATTTGGATTTGTGTCCGTCTTTTGAGGTGGGAAAACTGGCCTCTTTTCACCTTCCAGTCTGCTCATGTATACCTGCTTCTCTGAAGAAATTCACTCACGCATGCCACAATTCAGAATCATGAAAAGAAGCATTACAGTGAACTGGAACTCAGCTAGTGCCCAGGATGTAAACAGTGGGTCGGAGCGAATTGTGTAATAGACAGGAATCCAAGGGGAAGTCCTCCATTCTGAAAGCTGTAGAGTGAAGGTGCAAATGACACTACACTTGCGAGGGAAGAAAAGGTGCAGTCATTAAGGAATGTCATAAAGCGCACTGAATCACTATTGTACGGGGTCGGCACATCACTCAATAGCCCCCATGCATAACAATCCTAATCTAAAATGATCACTAGTCCTTTCATTTCATCAGTGGAAGTAGGAACCCCCTCCCCAGACGCACTTTCTTATCGGATCGTATAGATTGATAAATGAGAATTCCCTACTTGACAAACCTGATACTATCAAAAGTTGCATAAGCATATCATAGAACTGATCTAACCCATCTACCATGGTTACACATGTCTTTTTAGGTTCATTTTAGTGTTTATACAACAAACTGCTTAGAGGTCAGGCTAGAACCCAGAGCAGTGTCATAATCCTGCTGATACCTAAACTGGAAAGTTCATTTATATAGTGAAATGCACATATGTGCTCTCATTCACCTTTGAAATAATAACAATTGTTTATAAAAACAAGTGTACTGCAATTCAAGGTTGAAAATGCCTTGCTTTGTCTTCCACTATAGCCCTGGCGGTCACCAACCTCCAATGTTATAATGAGGGCCATAGTTTCCACTGAAAAAGCTTTTTTGACTTGGCATATGTTTGGTGTCGTTTTACGAATCTATATGAAATTTTCCCCACAAATGTGCCCAAGGGTCTTGTTATACGTGGAAAGTTTTGGGGCCATATGTGGTCCTGGATTGGGTGGTTATAGATTGCAGGTCACAGGGCATGTCCACAGGCTGTGGCCGCAGCCAATCTGCAGCCACCTCCACGCGCACACAGCCAAAGACCACGCATGGCACAAGGTTGGTTGATTATATGGGGTTGGAGCAAGTTATAGTCACCTTAGGCGTGAATTATAGTTACTTGAAATAACTCTATAACAGCTGAATTTCTAAGGTTTTGTACGTTTTAAATGTGAGCCCAACTATACCATTCCCTGTAACCTTTGTTTTTTTAAGTAAATATGAGTTATAATTCTAGAAAATACATGAGGTGAATGTACACAAAGGCATACAGGAGATACAATAGCTGTAAGTAACTGGGTCGGTGTACACAATATATAACTGTTAAGGTGAGTAAACATAAATTATAAATCTAGATAAGAATACATGAGATAAATGTACACAAATGAACACACAAGATATAACTTTAGATAACTGTTTAGTTTGGGGCACACAAATTATAAATGTTAAAAGCAGTATACATGAATGTTAAATCAATGTAGATAAAAATACATGAGGTAAATGTACACATAGCAATACACAAGATATAATAAATTTGTAGATAACTGTATAGGTTTGGGTACACAAATATAAGTGTGAAGCATGCTTGAGTGATAGATCTAGACAAGAATGCACGAGATAAAAGGAGCACATAAAAGTACACAAGATATAATAACTTTGTGGACAACTGTGTAGGTTTGGATACACAAATATAACCATGAAGTATACATGAGTGTTGAAACTAGACAATACACGAGATAAGTGTGCACTTAGGAATACACAATATATAATAGCTTTGTAGACAACTGTGTAGGTCTGGGTACACAAATATAACTGTTAAGATTAGCTATATATCTACATAAGAATTTATTAGATAAATGTACAGATAGAAATACACGGAATGCACTTTTGCAAATACAGAAACATGGGGGGTTATTACAACTTTGGAGGAGGTGTTAATCCGTCCCAAATGTGACAGATATACCACCAGCCGTATTACGAGTTCCATAGGATATAATGGACTCGTAATCCGTCACTTTACCGTCACTTTTGGGACGGATTAACACCTCCTCCAAAGTTGTAGTACCCTCCATGATGTTTATCTGCAGTTACGAATGGTTAAGAAATCACAGCAGACAGGAATACAAGAGGTGTAGCTGTGCAGATATGAACTGGTACTCTATAGTGAGTGGTTAAGAAGACTGTACGACGAAACAACAACTTCAAAAACAACTACTGCCTTAACAACGAGGTCGGAACACCGACCTTGTTGCTACTACTAATGATTTTACCACGAATGCCTTAACAACGATATTTTGTTGTAAAGGCATTCCTGATAAAATCATTAGCAATAGGCACCATTCACCCTACATCCCTCACCCCACCCCCCCAACCCCACCCCAAAACCTAAAACCCTCTGACCCCCCACCCACTCCCCCAAACCAAAAACGCCCCACCCCCCCAACCCCACCCCAAAACCTAAAACCCCTGACCCCCACCCACTCCCCAAAACCAAAAATGCCCCACCCCCCCAACCCCACCCCAAAACCTAAAACCCCCTGACCACCCACCCACTCCCCAAAACCAAAAACGCCCCACCCCCCCCAACCCCACCCTAAAACCTAAAACCCCCTGACCCCCACCCACTCCCCAAAACCAAAAACGCCCCACCCCCCCAACCCCACCCCAAAACCTAAAAACCCCTGACCCCCCACCCCCTTCCCAAAACCTAAACCCACCACTTACCTTCGCCAACTCACTTCTTTGTACCTTAACCACGCATGTTCATTGTTCAGAACATACGTAGTTAAGGCACAAAAAAATGGAGTCGTGGTTAAAAAAAGCGTTGTTGCGCTTTCGTTAACCACGACTTTCGGAAAAAAAAAGTAGTAAAAAAGGATGTTCCCCGGTTAAGAATACATGGGATATAAAATTGCAGATAGAATCATGTGAATAGTACGTCGAGGATAGGAATGCAAGATAGACCAGAAAGAAATGCACGCGTTTGCAGCTAAATATACATGACGTCCACCTGTGCAGGCAGATACGCATGCATAAAACATGAGTCAGCAGAGAGGATATTTAACTGTACACTCAGGAGTACACGAGATTTAACGCTACAGATGTGAATACACATGAGATACTAATGTACAGCTGCGAGTGCAACAGATATTGCTGTGCACATAAGACCATATCACGGTACAGAAAGTAATGTATGCTATTTTACCATACAGACATCAGTGTATGGGATATCGCTTTAAAGATAAGAATAGATGAGAAATAGAAGAAAGCGGAATACAGCGGATGTAACTGTAGAGATAGGATATATAGCCTAGTGAGGGCTCCTCCAGTGTAAAACAATCTGGATGGAATTGACATTGAAACCTAACAACATGCCAGTGTTGCAGCATTTTTTTTATTGTGACTAACCATGAGAATTTGAAACACTGTTAATTTTAACTCAAATTGTGAATGGTGACTGCCTATAAGAGCGCAGGGTAGGTGGGGGGGGGGGGTAATAATTCAGATTTAGATGTAGAAATACACAAGATCCCTGCCTAGTTTGAGCCATTGGGAGCTGCTGAGGGCCACCGGCACTCATTCTTGGGACTTACCCTTCCTCATCAGACTTTGATCCCAAAGTAAGAGTATTAGAAAATCGAAAAAACACAGAGAGAGCAGAACAAAGAGAGAAAGCAGGGGTGAAAATGAACCTTTAAGAGTGAGATAAAGGAACAGGGAATGCCTGGTGGAGGAATAAAGAGGCGTGAGGTGGAGTTAAGGCTCCACAATCTTGGTATTTAGCACCCCCACATTCAATAGTGTCTGCCGCAGGCTTCTGAGCAAAAGGTTAGGCCACAGCCCTTACTCGTTACAAATTAAGCTTTCGATGAGTTATATCTTTGCATATAAGAATAACACAGAAAAACATAAATGAGATGAGCGGAATAATTAAACTAATATCGGCCACAGGTGATACCTTAGGCCAAATTCAAATCCACCAAATGTTTCCCGACTTTGCACACTAGGCAGACTTGAAATATGTAATGCAGACTTGGGCCTGCCAGGCCAGGTACCTTTCGGACCAACATAAGCAACCCCAGTCCTGTTTCTGCCTTAAAGGGCATCATATGTGAGGGTCACCGTTTGTCCTATTCTGTATGCGATCTGAGTTCGAACTCTCCCCTAGTATCTGCAGTGTGATGTTACTGCTCTCCCAGCTAACTTTAAAGAGTCAAGTGTGCGTAGGGAGACTAGAGTTTATCCAGTTAATAGTGTACTTGTACCCACAGCCCTGCAGCACCTGTGTTGAATGACAAATGAGTGCGAAAAGTACCCAAGGAAAATGCCTCATAGCACATTCAGTTTTATACAAAAAAAATTATTAAGAGGTTTAAACAAAAGAAATCACAAACTTAAAAATGAATTTATTCATTCCTATAAAGCGCGATACATCGCATTTATAAGCACTACAAACTATTACTATCACCCCTGGCAGAACTTACCTGCATATCTTGCTTGCTACGCCATAAAGGGCGTGGTAGGCTACTGTGTGTGCGGTTCATTATTTATGCGAGGGATCCCGGGTGAGAGGCGCAGACCGGGCCAAACAGGGGGCTTGTCCCAACTGCCACGTTTCCACATCATGGGACTAAGAGATGAGCAAGGAGGCACCAATGAATACCCAATGTATGTAGATAGGTGTACATATTCTAAAACACATTTATATGCTCCTTAACTAAAGAAGGGTTCAATCTTAACACCCCATATGAAATATAACTAACAACATTTGCTATTGATGTGGCACAGTCCTTATGAAACAATACTACTCTACATTCCCATGTTTATTTTATCATCTTTACATATACGTCACTATGCATGTATGTACATGCCCGACCACTTAGTGGCCGATTGTTTTGCAGAACCTCAATATGTTTAATAAAACAGATTTGAAAAAAAACCTATTACTATCACTCAATTTTATACCAGTTCACCAGCCTTGGAAGGATGAAAGACTGAGTCTCTCTTGACAGGATTTGAACTCGTGACCATAACCAGTTCACTGCAGATGTCAGCGGCAAGAGATGGCTCGGTGGAGAACAATAAATTGTCTCCTCAATCTGGCAGTGCCCTCTTTAATGTAACGGTGTGGGTGCCTTACCATCTTCAATCTGCCCAATCTGCATCACTCTCACTTTCTAGGAATTCAGGCCCAGTCACCTTCAAGAATTAAAACTGGCAAGTGCCCAAATCTGAGGTGCTTAAACTCCCTCCAAGCCGCCAATGGCAGTTTGCCCAGAGAAGGCGGAGAGGCAAACTGCATCCTGTGCAGAAGGCGCTGAAGGTTTTTATCTTCAAACGTACACAGAGGACTGATTTAACAACACAGCTGAGTGATTCTTTGGTCTTGCTTGATAGGCCATCTGTCTACATCACCTATTGTTATCAATTCATTAACATATCTCCAGAGCGGGCTTTGGCTCTGCCCAGGGGCCTATTTCTCCCACATCTCCTGCTATTTGGTGTAATATTCCGCCTCTTCCTGAGTGTTTGCATTGCAATGCACGAGGGGATATTCCATATCTCAAAAGTACACTGAATCATGACACACACATTTTTTCATCAGTGTATAAAGAAATCAAACTTTTTTGTTTTGTTTTCTTAACCGCAGCAGGATTCTATAACAGAAATGTGTTATATAGCTCTCAAAATGCTAGCCAGACAAGTGTCTCTTTATCAGTGGTTGTTTTTAATGTACTTAAATAACACCCCTCGATTTAATCTACGTTAGCTCATTAACAAAAATTACATATAGTAACATATATTTACACACAATGTTGAATCAGAGCTACATACTGAAAGATAATAGGAACTTTTATTTAAGGATATTGCAATCAAATACCAGATTGTTAAAATTATGAACAAAACAAAAACCAGAACTCTGAGATGTCATCTCAAGCATGCAGTTCAAATAATGTGATTAATCCACAATTGTGTTTTTTGTGGGTTAGCAACCACAGAACGCACCCAGCGGGCACCAACTTTTAGGGTGCTGAATCTTGTGAAGATCTGGTCTTGGTTGACATTGTCAGGTGGCAAGGGCACCTTTGAGACCAATGGTACCACCAGCATTTTCACAACTAGGGTGGATCTGAATTTAATGTTGGTTTGATGTATGCCTTTAAACCATAGATATGTAAGGAATAAAGAAAGAGATGGTTAAACCGGTTCTGAAATCAGAGCGACCAGTGGCAGGCGATAGGGCACTAGCCTCAGCAATGGTACACTACCAAAGCCAGCTCCAGCCATGGAACATAGCCACGATTTCTGGTCGAGGGAGAATAATCTCCTGGGTTCACCTCAGGCTGAAACTGCAGTGATAATGACTCCAACAGGGTGTGGATGATGTAGGGCAGGTCATGTTCATGCAGAGTCACCATACACATAGCTCTTAAACATCTCCAGCAGGCCATCACCCTATTGCACTCTAGGTTTCAGTTCGGTTCTGTCCAGTTGGGTCACAGAGTCCTCACGGTTCCAAGATGGCTGACGGTTTTGAGATGGCTTCCACTCACCCTTCAGTCTGCTTGGCCTTGGTTACTGGTCAGGGATCTGCTCTTCTGGTCAAACTAGGCACTATTAATACTTCTACCAGAGCAAGTCGCAGCAGCTGAGCTCTCTCCAGATTCATACACTTGTATCCACCATTGTGCAAAATAGGTATTTCAGAGTCCAGATCTGACATCCTTCCACGCTAGCACAGCACTTCTTATACGGACGTCTAGACAAGCACAATCTACCTGCTCACTAGGCTCGGTATGAATTTTGAACTGGGCCATTTGAGGAATGCAGGTGACAATCAAGATGTGGGAGGGGTGGACAGGTTAATAACATAATGCTAGCCAATCAAAGTAGTGAGATTGTTCATCCTGTGCTTTGAGAGCAGGTATCAGTTCTTTGAGGAAACTGGGAGTCCGACGAGGCAGAGGAGAGGGGCAGGTGGGGTCTCTGTGATTTGTAGCCTATGTTTTGCAGAATACAAAGAGAGAGGAAAAATGCGGATGAGGTCTCAAGTATGTCAGACACCTAATGACATTTTTGGTCGGTATTTTCTGTTCAAGTAGGACTCTGGGAATAATATATGTTGTAGGCAGAAAGTAGGCAGGGATGAAACAGCTGTGGTGTCTCTAAGAAACACCCCTAGGGGCTCTCCATTGACAGCGAGGCTGCTAAGGGTTTACTCTGCACATGAAACAGCCATCTTGTGCTGCGTAAAACACAATACACGACACTCTACATCCACACAGGAGTAAAAGAAGGATCAGATGTTACACTGAGGTGGTCAGTAGAACCTATTCCTAAGGCTATCGGTACAAAAGTAAACACCTGTGCCCTTGATTCAATTCTCAGTTGCCACTAACTATAGAGTTCCAGTGTTCTCTTGCCATTGCCCTCTCTGGGCACAGGTATGCTTTGGGTGGAACCCCCTCAGAAGCATGGCATTATGTCCTGCTGGTGGAACGTCAGTTCATAGCACACGCTCTGTGGTTGGGCACACTGATGAAAAAGCAGACCAGAAAAATAGAATAGGGGCAGAACCGTACTGCCATATTAGGAGTTTTACCCTTGTACATAGGCATGTACCTGTACAGACAAGAGGAATTAGATGTTCATGTACAGATGCACGAGATGTATAAAGTAACAAATTACATATTTCTGCATAGATTCATGAGTAACACCCATGCTGTAGGAATTTGGCTCTGTATATACTTTCTCAAAGTGAGAGATAGTGTGCACAGAGACAAGGGTTTCCCTTAGAGGTTGATAGTGACAAAATTAGATAATACTAATGCTCTATTTTGTAGTAGTATGGTCGAGCAGTAGGCTTATCAGAGGGTAGTGTTAAGCATTTGTTGTACACATACAGGCAATAAATTAGGAACACACATTCAAAGACTTAACTCCAGGCCAATAGTTTTTATATAGAAAAATATATTTTCTTAATTTATTTTAGAACCACAAGATTCAAGATTTGAAGTAAGTACATAAAATGCAAGGTACTTCACACAGGTAAGTATAGAACTTTGATTTAAAACAGTAGTACACACAGTTTTGGTAAACATGGCAATAAGCTATTTTAAAAGTGGACACAGTGCAAAAATCAACAGTTCCTGGGGAGGTAAGTTTGGTTAGTTTTTGCAGGTAAGTAAAGCCCTTACACAATCAGTCTCCTGGGCATAGGCAGCCCACCGCTGGGGGTTTATGGCAACCCCAAAGCCACAGCACCAGCAACACAGGGCCGGTCAGGTGCAGAGGTCAAAGAAGGGCCCAAAACACATAGGCACCTATGGAGAACAGGGGTGCTCCGGTTCCAGTCTGCTAGCAGGTAAGTACCTGCGTCCTCGGGGAGCAGACCAGGGGGGGTTTTGTAGAGCACTGGGGGGGGGGGACACAAGCCCACAAAACACACCCTCAGCGGCACAGGGGCGGCCGGGTGCAGTAGGCAAAGTAGGTGTCGGGTTGCTATAGAAAGCAATGGAGGGACCCTGGGGTCTCTTAGGCGATGCAGGCAGGGCAAATGAGAGCTTCTCGGGCCAGCCACTTACTGGGATAGGATGAGGGCTGCCTGCTGGTCACTCCTGCACTGGTAAGTGGTTCTTCTCGGTCCTGGGGGCTGCGGGTGCAGTGCTTGGTCCAGGCGTCGGTTCCTTTGTTACCAGGCAGTCGCGGTCAGAGGGAGCCTCTAGATCCTCTCTGCAGGCGTCGCTGTGGGGGTGCAGGGAGGTTGACTCAGGGTGCCCTCATTGTCGTAAACGCCTCGGAGTCCTCTCTGTGGTGTTGGTTCTCCTGAACTCGAGCCGGGGGCGTCGGATGCAGAGTTTGAAGTCTCACGCTTCCAGCAGGAAGAGAGAGTTCTTCAAAAGTTGTTTCTTTGTTGCAAAGTTGTTGCAGGTTTTGAACAATGCCGCTGTTCTCAGGAGTTTCTTGGTCCTTTAGGTTCAGGGCAGTCCTCTGAGTCCTCAGAGGTCGCTGTGCAGGTTCTTTGAGTCCGGAGACAGGCCGGTAGGGCTGGGGCCAAGTCAGTTGTCGTCTCTGTCGTCTCTGCGGGGCTTTCAAGTCAGCAGTCCTTCTTCTTTCTGCAGGTTGCAGGAATCTTATTTTCAGGGTTTAGGGTCGCCTCTAAATACTGAATTTAAGGGTGTGTTTAGGTCTGGGGGCAGTAGCCAATGGTTACTGTCCTTGAGGGTGGCTACATCCTCCTTGTGCCTCCTCCCTGAGGGGATGGGGGCACATCCCTATTCCTTTTGGGGGAAATCCTCCAAAACCAAGATGGAGAATTTCTAAAGCCAGGGGTCACCTCAGCTCAGGGCACCTTAGGGTCTATCCTGACTGGTAGGTGACTCCTCCTTGTTTTTCTCATTATCTCCTCTGGACTTGCCGCCAAAAGTGGGGGCTGTGTCAAGGGAGCGGGCATCTCCACTAGCTGGAGTGCCCTGGGGCATTGTAACACGAAGCCTGAGCCTTAGAGGCTCACTGCTAGGTGTTACAGTTCCTGCAGGGGGGAGGTGTTAAGCACCTCCCCCTAGTGCAGGCTTTGTTTCTGGCCTCAGAGAGCACAAAGGCTCTCACCCCAGGGGGTCAGAAACCCGTCTCAGTGGTAGGCTGGCACAGACCAGTCAGTCCTTCACAGGAGGATTGGGTAAAATACAGGGGGATCTTCTAAGATGCCCTCGGTGTGCATTTTGTAATAAATCCAACACTGGCATCAGTGTGGGGTTATTATTCTGAGAAGTTTGATACCAAACTTCCCAGTATTCAGTGTAGCCATTATGGAACTGTGGAGATCCTTTTGACAAACTTCCAAACCATTTACTTAATATGGCCACACTGTACTTACAATGTCTAAGAATTGGCTTAGACACTGTAGGGGCATACTGCTCATGCAGCTATGCTCTCACCTGTGGCAGAGTGCACCTTGCCTTAGGGCTTTAAGGCCTGCTAGAGGAGTGACTTACCTATGCCACAGGCAGTATTTTGCGTGCATGGCATCCTGAGGGGGATGCCATGTCGACTTTGCCTTTTTCTCCCCACTAACACACACAATCTGCAATGGCAGTGTGCATGTGTTAGGTGAGGGGTCCCTTAAGGTGGCACAACACATGTTGCAGCCCTTATGACCTTCCCTGGTCACAGGGCCCTTGGTACCACTGGCACCTTTTACAAGGGACTTATCTGTGTGCTAGGGGTGTGCCAATTGTGGAAACAATGATACATTTTTAGTGAAAGAACACTGGTGCTGTGGCCTGGTTAGCAGGATCCCAGCACACTTCTCAGTCAAGTCAGCACCAATATCAGGCAACAACTGGGGGTAACTGCAACAGGGAGCCATTTTCCTACACATGCATAAAGGAGGGAATGAGATATTCTTGCACAAGTACATGAGGTACACCAATGCATAATGGAACAAATGAGATATTCTTGCACAAGTACCCGAGGTACACCCAGGCATAAAGGAACAAATGAGATATTCTTGTACAGGTACATGAAGTACACCAATACATAGTAGACCGAGTGAGATATTCTTGCACAGATACATGTGGTACACCTATGCATAAAGAAACAAATTAGATATTCTTGCACAAGTACATTGCCTGCACCCATGTTTAAAGGAACAAATGAGATACTCTTCTGCGGTACATGTTTTACACCCATGCTTTAAGGAACAAATGAGATATTCTTGCACAGGTACATGCGTTACACCCATGCATACAGGAAAAATACAATATACCAACATACATATGTGGGATATGACCCTAAGGATAGGACTGAACGTGGTATATCTACATAGTTAGGGAAGCACAAGTTTTTCCTTTGAAGATAGGAACGAATAAACTACAAATAAATAGCTAAGAAGCTTAGGTATGTCTCTGCAAACAGAAACAACAGATATATATAAAACTACAAGTAGGGTTCTCTTGCAGATTATGATGAATAAAATATAACACCACAGTTATGTATGATTGAAATAATCTTTCTTTGGAGAGGTGAGGTGTACTTGTGCAGTGTTTTCTGAGGTATTCCTGCGAAGTAATCTGTGAAATATACACCAGTGAAGGAATACATGATATACGCATGTGCAGAAATAAATAAATTATATATTCCTGAACAGGTAGGAATGCATGAGGTATACATGTGCTAATTGGAATGAGACACTCCCATTTCAGCAGGGATACATGCAGTGAAACTTTGCAGCGAGGAGTAGATAAGATATTGCCACATCGATGTGGATACATAAAGCATACTTGTGCAGATAAGATATTGCTGCATGGGTATGAAAACATAAGGTATACCTGTTCACCATTCCAGGATGGGTATGGAAACAAGAGGGTATATCTGTACTGAAAGAAGTAGATGAGATGTACCCATATAGGTATAAGGTATACATGTGCAGCACCAGGACATTCTGTAGAGCAGCCATGCGTTTAATAAATCCAAATTCAGTGAGAAATACCCAAACTATTACAGACACAGCAGCTTTCACAGCCACTGCTTATGAATATCATGTCTTACCCTCATCCTTCATCAAAGCTCTCTCTCTGGAGATGCTCTATTATATCTACTTACTATTGCCAATGCCTCCCTCACTCAAGGCTTTTTCCCAGAAGCTACCAAGACAGGCCAGATCCTTCTACTCACAAAGAAACCTACTTTAGACCCAGATTATCCCACCAAATGCCGGCCCTTCACTAATCAACCATTCATCAGCAAGAAAGTTTAACATCGAAGATCACACACTGCTGACCACCTCCTGCACAACTATCAATCTGGCTTCAGATCACGCTACATTATGGAGACTACTACCTTACACATTGTAGATGCTGCCCTCTAGATCACAGATGAAGATGACCCCTCCTTCCTGGTATTGCTGGGCCTCTCAGCTGTCTTTGACACGTCAATCATCCCATGCTCAGACACGCTCTGGAATGTCAAATTTGATTCACTGACAATGTTCTTCATTGTCTCTCTTCTTACTATTCCGAACAACACCAGTTTGCTCACATGGGCACCTCCAGGTCACAACAGATCCCTATCGCCTGTAAAGTCCCACATAGTTCCATACTGTCGCCTGCTATCTTCAAGTTTTACATTGAGCTGTTTGGTGCTGTACTAAAATATAACAACACCACAATTCATCAGTGTGCTGATGATATACAACTCTACTTGAGACTCTCCTCTGCTTTAGATATCCAATGCATGAAACTCTGCTTGCACATCATCCACACCTGAATGCCGACTGCCTACCTGAAGCTCAATCCAACCATGACAAAATGACTATTATGTTCTAGAAACAGCAAACAAAAATCAATTCTCAATGACCTTGACCTTAACATCTTCAAATCACAACTTTCACTGACCCTGGACATCAACCTCAACTTCAAGGAGCACATTTGCAAAAGAAATAAAAAAAAAGACAGTCTGGTACCAGCTCTCTCTTATAAAGGACATCAAACCATTTCTTCCAGAAGGTGACTTCAGAGCTGCTGTTCAATCCCGCTCTCTCTCTCTCTTGCATTTGAGTAGTGGTTATGTCCTACACCAGGACCTCCCAGACCACACTGTTACCTCTTAATAGCATCCTTCACGTTGCAACATGTGTTAACCAGGGGATGAAGAAATATGATCTCATCACTTCCATCTTGTCAAGACTCCTCAGACTCCCCTTGCTATACAGCTCCATCTTCAAAACCAGCTGCACCATTTACTAAGTTGTCACAATCATCACCCCCTTCTTATCTTGCAGCCAAGCTCAACATCTCTGGTGGTGCTTGTCACACCTGCAGCTAGGAAATGATCAGACTTCAGACTAAGAAGGATGAAAAAGGAGAAACAACACAGCAGGCCATTTCTATCTAAGCACAGAGGATCTGGAACAACAGACCTGTGCCCATCAGGAATGCCCCCAATGCTGTCTCAAAGTTAGGAAAGAGTTGAAGACTCTCCTCTTTAAAGAACACTATATCACAATGCATTTACTGTCCACAACCCACGATCTTGTCCTATCATGTGTTCATTTTATGCTTTTGGCTTGGTTTGCAGTACAGAAATACCACACACATGCATGTATACATAGAGGCAGGAACCAACACAGAATGGATTAGTGCATCAGCAACACATTATATTTGTCAGGGCTGGAACACATGAGTTCTGGCTATACCTATAGGGATAAATGACATTTAGATATCCAGGCAGGCATCCATGAGACATAGCTGTGCAGATGTCAATACACAGGATACACCTGCACAGATAGGAATGCATGTAATAAACCTGTGCAGATAGGAATACACAATATATACCTGTGTACATCGGGCTATATGAAAAACACGTGTGCAGATAGGAATACATGAGCTAAACCTCCACAGATTGTAATACATGAGATGTACCAGGACCAATAGGGATACGTGAGGTACACATGTGCGTATTGGAATGCTTGAGATACACCTGTGTAGAGAGGAGCATATGACATACACCTTTGTAGATTGAAATAGATGAGACACATCTATGAATAGCGGGATGCTTGCAGCAACATACCTGTGCAAACTGGGATACATGAGGTAGACGTATGCAGAATGGAGTACATTTTCCCTACCTAAGCAGAAATGAGTACACAAGATATACCCGTGCAGATAGGTGCACACAATGTGTAACTCTACAGATAGCAGTACACAAAGGTTCCCTCTCTGGCAGAAATGCATGGGTTACAGTTTTATGTGAAAGAATTCTTGGCTGCAGCACATTACCCCCTCTGGATATTTCTGCATAGCCTCTTTTTATCACCTGGCCGTGGTATGTTCTTAATTCATTAGGGGAGGTTGGGGGGGTGTTACAGTGCTGGGTGGGGTCTCGACGTGCAGGCCACAATGAGAAGTGCAACGGATGCCAGTCTTTCTGTGACTGGCAGGATGAAGATGGATGACAGATGAGAAGGGCGCTGTTACCGGCGCAGACATGGCCTGACAATGACGATGAGGAGGTGTGAGGCACGAGGGAGCGGGTGCAAAGCCACCGCTGCCCAACGGGATACGTATGCCCTCGCCAATCAGCACACGGCCGCCTGTCCTGTTTCACGTGCCGACCCTCGCGGGTTCCTTCATCCACCCCTCCCTTGAACTCAGTACCTATTCCCTCTTTCGTACTCTAGGTGCCTCACGCCCTGTACATACAAGGAGGTCTACCCGGTGGAGTAGAGAGGGTGCCCCCAATGCAAGGAATGAAAGCCACCCCCCTACATCCATGATGGGTGGTTTGAGACGGTTCTAACTATTGTACAACAGACTGCGCACCACTGTACCAAGTGCCACTAAACATTCTGCTCTATTCTACACATCAGAATCCAAAGGTTACTGTGCTCAAGTGTGTAAACGCAATCCTTCTTTTCTAACTTTCACTTTTGTGAAGAGCTTTACATACGGCGGAAAGACCGAGGGGTTTGGGCCAAAATCAGCCATTCAATTTTTTTTTACTTTTATTTATTAATGATTTATCAATAAAAATATAAAGAAAATACAGTAAACATCACCATTGGTGGTTCAATAGCCTTTTGAAGCAGTATCAAACTTTACGAAACTATAACTTCATTTGCAAAAAAAATGTGTCTGGGCCCTCCTCAAGAGGCCACTGCAATTTGCACGACCTATCGCCCCTGCCAGCACTGCCAATGACAGTACTAACACAACTCCTGCCATCACACACGTCCATGGGTGTCAATTAAAACAATTTCAGGTCCCCAAAGCTATAAGAATTGATTGGTGAACAGATAGTCATTTTTAATGTATATTGAACTAATAAACAACTGCTGTTGTGCTAATCCCTAAATTAGAGAGACATCGCCACCTTGTGGCAGATTATCATAAATTCTGTTTTTGAGGTTTTGGCAATTAAGGGGGTTATTCTAATTTTGGAGGAGTGTTAATCCATCCCAAAAGTGACGGTAAAGTGACGGATATACCACCAGCCGTATTACGAGTTCCATAGGATATAATGGACTCGTAATACGGCTGGTGGTAAATCCGTCACTTTTCCGTCACTTTTGGGACGGATTAACACCTCCTCTAAAGTTAGAATAACCCCCTAAATGCCGGTGCCGAGTTGTGGAAACCACCAGCTCAAATTAAGCACCAAATTTATGTCTTATTCTCTGCTGCAGGCATAACTCCATACACAGAAGGATATAGGAACAAAATCATAGCTGGTCAACACGGCTACTCAATCCGAAGAATTACAAACACGGTCATTCACTTCTATATGAGAAAGGAAAGGCTGATTGAGCTACACCAAGGGCTTCCATTCAAGTTGTGAGGAGTGGTATCTATGTGGAATCTTGTACAACTCTGAGTTTTAAGGGGTGGCATCTCGACAGGAGATACCATTGTATACAGGTGCAAGTTTTAGGGAGTGGTACCACCCTACATGATTCTGAGTTTTAACAAGTAAAACCACATGTATTACCAATCACCTTCACCTCCAGCTCAAAGCAGGTGGTAAATGTGCACAGAAAACGTCCCAGAATCAGGAATTGTTTGCAGCAATGGACCTCATAATTCTGAGCCCCTTATGTTAGACCCATTCTGTGTCTAGAAAATTGTGATGGTAAGTAAGTGAGATGAAGACACAAGAGGAACTTGTAATTTGGGGCATGGCATTTCCCCCTCTGGTTACCGGCCACCTCGAATTGGCTCTATGTGTGCTGATTTTCTCATTAAAAGTACTGGTGAAAGGAATTCATGTGTTTGCTAGGTTGTAAATGAGAACAGCTCAACAATGTCTCCCGTATAAGGAACAAATGGCATTTTATCAGTCTAGAGTTTCACCGAACAAGTTATAGGGCCATTGGGACTGATCAGCTAAGCACCCATTTCCACAGAGACAGAACTATAGAACTTGGTATGACTGGATGTTTCAACCTTGGGGAATCTGTAAGCTTTAGAAAACCTCATAGATTGTCATAGGCTTTAGATAATCTTCTGTAACATTCTAGAATTTTTCAAGAAGCTTGTGTGATTGGATGCTTTCTTTGGAGTTTCTTTTCCAACCTTCTAAAATTGTTCAAGAAGCTTGTTGTGATGGGAAGTGTTTTTAGAGAACATTCTCCACACTTCTAGAATTGTTCAAGAAGCTTGCCTATGATTGAATGAATTATTTACAAAAACGTCTGTAACATTCTAGAATGGTTCAAGAAACGTGTTTTTGATTAGATGTGTTCTTTAGAGACCCTTGTGTAATCTTCTAGGTTTGTTCAGGAATCTTGCTTGCCATTGGATGTGTTATTTTGGGGAACGTTCTGTAACCTTACAGAACTCTTCAAGAAGTTTGCTTGTGATTAGATGTGTTCTTTAGAGAACCTTTTGTATCCTTCTAGAGTTGTTCAAGAAGCTTGCTTGTGAGTGGATGTTGATTGGATGTGTTCTTTGGAGAATGTGCTGTAACCCTATAGAATTGTTCAAGAAGCTTGTGAAAGGATATGTTATGCACATGTACTTCCAATAAGAGAGGGGTTAACCAGGAGCCCCGGGTTGGTGGTAGGGGAGCCTCAAAGTACATGTAGTGAGGGCTGATGAAGCGGTTCAACAAGATAATGAGGGTCATTCTGACCCTGGCGGGCGGCGGGAGCCGCCAGCCTTGCGGGAACCGCCAAATGGCCGCTCCGCGGTCAGAAGCCCGCTGAGGCCATTCTGGCTTTCCCGCTGGGCCGGCGGGCGACCGCCAAAAGAGCGCCCGCCGGCCCAGCGGGAAAGACCCTGCAACAATGAAGCCGGCTCCGAATGGAGCTGGCGGAGTTGCAGGGGTGCGACGGGTGCAGTTGCACCCGTCGCGATTTTCACTGTCTGCTAAGCAGACAGTGAAAATCATGGTGGGGCCCTGTTAGGGGGCCCCTGCACTGCCCATGCCAGTGGCATGGGCAGTGCAGGGCCCCCCAGGGGCACCACGACACCCGTTCCCGCCATCCTGTTCCTGGCGGTAAAAACCGCCAGAAACAGGATGGCGGGAAGGGGGTCGGAATCTCCATGGCGGCGCTGCTTGCAGCGCCGCCATGGAGATTCAGCCCATGCAGGGGAAATCCGGCGGGAAACCGCCGGATTCCCTTTTCTGACCGCGGCTTTACCGCCGCGGTCAGAATGGGCTGGGAAGCACCGCCAGCCTGTTGGCGGTGCTTCCGTGGTCCCCAGCCCTGGCGGTCTTGGACCGCCAGGGTCGGAATGACCCCCAATGTGTGTTAATCCTTCATTCATTAAACCATCAGATACTCGCTGTAGGTTTGTTTAAAAATCTGAGCAACCATGGCCAAGGTTTAAACTGTTCTATTATGTGTATTGGCAAGTGTGTTTAAAATATATTGTTCTAACAAAAATACTGCATATTGTGACAAGGCAGCCTATTGGTTTATAGCTGATACACTGACTGCATAGAATATTGGTGGTGGTGTACTTCCTCATCCGCCTCAGCTTTCCCAGAAGTAATGCAGTAATCACTACGAAAGCATTGCTCAATCACCCGAAAGTCAGCCTATACTCCCACCAGCACACAGCCCACATTGGTCTTTGAAGCCAACCTTTTGGACTTTGCTGTGTGGTTCAAACAACCAGCTCAAGCCTGCCAAGTCCTTGCTTTCGAATCTGGGTTTCGCAGTGAGGTGTTTACAACTGCATAACATGTATCATTATCAGATTCAGGTAGTATTTTCTCAATGTCTTTTGTTTTTCTGGAAACGTTGTTCTGGAAAGCCTCTGGTATGTAGAGTTCTTCTCTGACAATGGAATCTAATATCCCTTTGTTGGGTGTATTATGTTGGAAGACTTGATGTGTTTCTGGAGAGAGCAGCTTTAGGGAAATTGTTCATAAATACCATATCCAACATTTGGAAGTCATTTTCTTTTAAGGCCTCCTTTGCCACATCTATTCAACCAATAAACACACATATTTGTGAAGAGTTTAAAAATAACACGTTGACTTACTTTGTTTTCTAACACTTGATGATTTTCAAGATTAGCTCTCATCAATTCAACCATAGGCACAATAAAACATTTGTCTAGCTCATGTACTGCATATATTCCTTGTTGTTTTGCCACCTATTTTTACATCCCCGTGCAATGCCTCACTTGTGTCATCAATTGTCCCACAGGCTTGATTCCCATGTGTTTAGCAACCGCCATCCAAAATTGCAACTCTGCTCCCGTAAAAATTCTCGAAAAATGTGCCAATAATCAAATCTCTGATTTTGTAACCAAAAATGATCTTGCGGAGTAGACTCAGTCTGGGCTAACAAGGCACACAGCACTGAAACAGCACTTTTGTCTGCTACAGATGAGATTGGATGGATGTTGAATGAAGGTGGCAGAGGTGCTTTCATCTTACTAGATCTCTCTCTTGTCTTTAATAATATCTCTCATGATGTTATGCTCTTATGACTTCATCAAGGTCGCATCTGTGAAAAAAAAACACTGTCTTGGCATGCTTCATACTTAACTTACAGATCTCAAGCAGTCACTTGGTCATTCTTTTATTCACTTTTCCATCCAGTGAAGCAAGGTGCCCCGTAGGGGTCCTCATTATATCTGACTTTATTTAGCATATATGTTGCGACACTGGCTTGACTAATTAGATCTTTTGGCTTCTCCTTTATGACATTTGATGATGACACTCATAAGGTCAACCTGCTTGATGACTCCAGTAGCATGACTAAGAAAGATTATAGATCATATGTGTCCTGAGTGACATTATCGATGCAAGAGAGTTCACTTAAGCTAGATTCAGAAAAAAATGAAATTTGAACCTGGGGTTTCCTTTGATGCATGGTCTAATAGTTGGTGTTTCTTATAGAGGGGGAGTCCACCATTATTCATTTCTTTGGCTAAAATCTTGGAGTTTTAATGAACAAAATGCTTTCTTTTAAACTACACATCAATAAAGTAATATCTGCATATTTCTATTACATCAAGTGCCTCTTCAAAAGCTGCCATCTCCTACTAAGAAACTACCAGAAAACATTGGTCCAACCTTTTTCAGCTGGATGACTGCTGTATTTATTGGTACAAAACCTTCCTGTTCTGACCACGTTGTCCCTCCCCCAAGAAGCTCATTCCTCTTCAGCTGTGTGACCTGCACTAACAAAAGAAAAGAATCCTATATAAAAGTTTTTACTTTGTTCATAGGACTCTGAAATAGAAGGGCCCTACATATCTCCAAGTAAAAATTGATGACTACCCTCCATCTAGATCTCTATACTCATCTGTGGCTCAGATGACTATCACTCTTGCTTTAAAAAATGTAGGACAGTGGTTCTTAATCTGTTGTCTGGGGAACCCTTGGGGTCCGTGACCCGTACTCAGGGGGTCAGTGACTACCTAGAAAGTCAAATAATATTAACAGATAAATAAGGTGTTTATGAATAAAGAAGCAAAATAAAAAAATTAAAAAATTTAGAGAAAATGAGAAGGAATTTAAATTTGAGGCTTAAAATTAAGTTAGTATCCTCAGATTGATTCGTGGGAGCAGTGCAAGTGCATCAGACAGAATACAGAATCGACAATGGGTGGCCTTAAATCATTACATTTTAATTTTAATAGAAAGGTTGAAACTTTGAAAAGTTTCAACCTTTCTATTAAAATTAAAATGGTGATACTTTTATATTTATTTAGTAATTTATAAAAAATATAACATATAAATATTTGTTTGATGAATGATTGTTTCCATATTTTTGTGGGTCATTTTGCATTTCAAATCATCTAAATTTCTAAGGACGGAATAACTAGTTTCTAATAATAACTCAGTGGGGGACCCGGGAATCAAATAATTTTTCTGTGGGGGTCCCCAAATTCCAGTAATAATTAATTGGGGGTCCTCAGAAGTTAAAAGGTTAAGAACCACCGCTCTAGAGCATCTTTTGACCTTGTGCAACAAGCGAATGAAGTTCTCTGCTATCATCTTACAGCAGAAAGTAATTATTTGGCTTCTAGAAAATTGTGGAAGACATGGCTCTGCCCCAATATTGAAAGTTTGTTCTTTGGTATGCTATGTGCTTTGTTTGTCCTTGATTCAAATACTTGGCACCAGGACAGCTATGAGTAACAATGTTCTTTAGAAATTAATTAACATAACACAGCATAACATTGTGTGACTTGTTTCTCAAGTGTGTGCGCTATACAAATGTCAATAACATGACATGATGTAACGTATGAGGCAACAATGGATGCCTGCCAGGTACCACCCTTTCTCTTTCTGTCTGCAATTTTAACATTAAAAGCTTTCAATGCCGGAGGTGGGCGGCACTTAGAATGTGTCCACTGCTCCTTTCTTGAGTCCCCGTGGAATGATGCTACGATTAATTCAATTGCTCTACTTCATTTAGGAACAAAGAATGGTGACCATTATATACCATATACTGGTCTCAGTATAAATGTCTTTATTGCATTGTCATCAGTGCCATGAACAGAAGATTCCACATGGTGGCCTGAGTCCCTTGAACTCACTTGCAGTGGCGAGTTACTAGAATATTGATGTTAGAATATCATCTGACTTAAACATTGTGTCCTAAATATATTTTATAGATGTATCTCCAATTTGGAGTTAATAATAGAAAATATACACCCAAAACAATTAAATCCACCCCAATAGAATACTTTTGTAAACAATATTTAGGACACAATATTTATATCAGAATTTAATTCTGTATAAAGTTTTCTGGAATCCAGGCCTATTGTCATTTAAGGCTATTGGACCAAGATTACTTTTGCTTATATGATAGAGCCAAGTCTAAAGTTTGCACCTCCAACCTGTTCCCTAACTCACATCGCATCAACCAAAGGTGTGGCATCCCTACCCTAACTAGCTGAGGCACCTATAGGATGGAAAAACAAGGGTCTACTTCTGTTGTTTACTTTAGGGTAAATTACTCTTTGTGGTATTATCTGTTTGTGCATTCACTACATGAGGTGAAAAAGATTTTGGAATTCAAGGCCGCATTGCAGCCTTGCTGCCAATGCACCAAAGGTGTGCCAAAGGCAAGCCTGTCTGCACCTACCAGTGCCTCAACCTTGCCCTGTGCTAGGAACCCTGATCGCCACCTCTCTGCAGCTGCACCACCGCTGAACTCCACATCCTGGGCCATAGCCACCTCAGCAAACACTGCTACTGCACATCACCCTAACTCTATGTTAGGGCCTGTCACCTGCACTCACTGCACCTTCACCTGCTGCATCAACACACCGGCCAGCACTAAGCTCACCACCAAACACACCGCACCTGTATCTCAGCAGCTCGCTTTCATCCTCCTCAACACATGCTCTCTCGGCAAGCGCGTCACCAAGCTGTGGGACCTCATCACCAACCTCACCGATGTCATATTCCTCAGCGAGACTTGGCTCAACCTTTCTTCTGCCCCTAACATTGCCACAGCAGCACTGATGGATACAATAGCAAACACTGGGACTGCATCAATAATCCAAGAGGTGGGATTGCCATCATCCATAAGGAATCTATCAAGTACACCACCATGATGGACAATACCACCCTAGCCATGGAAAACCTTATTTCAAGCTCCAAACAGGAGATGAATCCACCATCAGGGTCAACATCGCCTACTGCAACATCATCGTCGACTTCATTGTGCCACTCGCCAAAGACTCAAAGGACTACATCTTCCTCAGCAACCTAAACTTCCATCTCGATGACCTCAATGATCACAGCACTGCCAACCTTCTCAACAACATGATCAATATCAGTCTCACCCAACTCGCCAACGACTCCACTCACACAACAGAACATAAGCTAGATATCATCTTCACCTCCCGAAAATGGGCCAAGAACAGCCACGGCACCAAACTCACCTGGACTGCCCACTCCATCATCCACTTCAGCATCTCTAGCCCCCATACCTCCACCCTCATGCCACACAATGCTCCCCGCCGCCTCTGGAGCAAAGTGGCGCCCTCAACACTTCCAACCCGGACACTGCCACAAACCTGGACCAGAGTGTCAAGAACTTCAACACCTTGATATACACTGCGCTGATGGTGTTGCATCCATCAAGACCAACAGGCACAGGAGATCTACCAAACAGGCCAGATGGTACACAGAAGAACTGAGAACAACAAAACCCAACTTTAAGAATATGGAAAGGTGGTGCGCAAGCAAGAACACCATCGAAAGGACCACCTTCAAAACCTCCTTGAACCTCTATCGCCAGCTGCTGAGGGAGAAGAAGAAGAATGCCCTATGTGACAACATCAAATCCAGCTACACCCACATCAAAGAACTTTTCAACAATGTCAATGAGTTCTCCAATCCAGCAGCCACAGAAAACAGCATCAACACCTCACAAGAACTATACAACAGCCTTGCCGACGTCTTACACGACAAGCTCACCACCATCTTCAGAAACTTCGAACCCCAATCCAAGCCTACAGATTTCCTTAACCTTCACTCCCTCACCACATGATGACCACATGATGACCACATGCAACCAGCTCTTTACCCCAGGACACCACCACCGTCATGAATTCCATTCACTCTTGAGCTCCCAAGACCCTTGCCCCAACCACATCTTCATCCTCAGAAGCCACGGATAAGCCAATTACTCCCATGCTGTTAAACATATCATTAACCACAGCCACCTTCTCCAAAGACTGGGAACACACTGAGGTCAAACCACTACTCAAGAAGCTGTCAGCCAACCTCAGCAAACTCAAAAACCACCGCCCAATCTCCATGCTCCCCTCTTGGCCAAGGTCCTGGAGAACACCATCAACAAGCAACTTACAAAATATATGGAGCAGAACCCCCGCCTCAACGCTTCTGAGTCTGGATTCCGCAGCAGCCACAGCACCATGACCACTCTGATTGCTGCTACAGATGACATCTGAGCCCTCCTCAACCAGGGAGCGATGGTGGCACTGATCATTCTCAACCTCACGGCAGCCTTTGACACTGTATCCCACCACACACTGATCACCAGCCTTCACCACATTGGAATCTAAGGAGACACACTGAAATGTATTTCCTCCTTCCTCACAGGAAGACATAGAAAATCCGCCTGCCACCGTTCCCCCCTGAATCCAAAGACATCATATGAGGTGTCCAGCAGGGCTCATCTCTCAGCCCTACCCTCTTCAATGTCCACATGACCACCTGGCCAAGAGTGTCAGATCCCACAGACTAAACATCATATCCTATGCAAACAACACCCAACTCATTCTCTCTGTCTCCGAAGAACCCGCCAACATCAGAGCCAACTTCCACAGATGCATGACAAGTGTCGCTAAATGGTTGAAGGACAACTGCCTGAAGCTCAACAAGGACAAACCAAAGTACTGATCATGAGTAGCTACACCACTCTCTAGAACTAGGACTATCTCCCTCACTTAACAACAAGGCCAGAAACCTCTGCATCATCCTGGACAGCAAACTCACCATGAAGTCCCAGATCAATGCTGTCCCCTCCGCCTGCTTCCTCACACTGTGCATGCTACGAAGTGGCTCCCTTAGGACACAAGACACACCATCACACAGATCCTAATTACCAGCAGACTGGACTATGGTGTTGTGTACCCATTTTAAGTATAGCTCCAGGCACGATTAGTTTAACATACTAGGCCACTGTGTACTTTGCCTTAGATATATTTTATTCAGCTTCGCACTGTTATTTTACAATAACCAGTTTTTATGGTCTTGTTTTAATTTCTTCTATCAAACTGTTTAGCTTAGTTCAGCGCTGTGTTCTCAAACAATGCATTCTTCATCGCCCTGTGCTTCAGTCAAGGCTACAGTCTGGTACATTGCTGGTAAACGTGGTAGAAGTTTAGTCTCCAGCATTTGTAGAAAATACACATCCTTACGTAGGGACATTTTCTTAGAACATCTGCGTGTTAGTTATAAAAACACTTTCTAGTCCTAGTATACGTCAAGAGGGAGATTCCAGCCAGGGAACCACAACTGTATGCTGAATGCCTCGTTGCAGATGCTGACGCAGATTACAGGCCTTTGCTCAGGTATGAGGGTTGATGTCCTCCCGGGGGAATCTGAAAGGCAGGCTTAGAGCTTAACATGCTGTGCTTGAAATATAACTTAGAGAGAGAATAATCTAGCGGCACTATGATAGCCTTATTCTTGTGCTTCACTCTCATCGTTACTATTTTAATATTACTGTGTTGTGTAGTTTTGGTTATTGCAGCTCACGCTTTGCTATCCAAAACGCAGTCGTTTTATTAAATCAGTCTTTAAAACTTATACTGCCTTTATTGTCATTTATATATGAAACTGTATTGTGTATGAGAGAGCCGGTTGTGACCTGAGTGAGCACGACTTCCCTGAGAAGTACTAATATGTCATGCGCTCGGCTGCCCAATTGTCTCTGCTGTTTGGGAGAGATGAGGCATTGCTAGTTAGCCGGAGCAAAACCTGGATTTGGAGTGACAAGCGTCATCTACCGCAGGTTAGACTCAATCTCCCACATTGTGGATGATCTTGCTGCTCAAAATCCAGTAGTCTCATTAAGATAATGAGAGCCTAAGCGACATGACGTCACCAAAGTATGGTCAGGCTCTAATTTTCGGGTCCACCGGAATATCTCAGTCTCATTTTATATAATGGTACCTCAGTTCCGTATACGGAGACGTCCGTGGTACTGAGGATTTCCACCACAGCCGTATAGGTAACCCTATTTCAGCTGGCGGTTGTTCAAGCTTGAACTTTAAAAGGAAAAAACCCCAACTTGGTGTGCCTTCTCTGAACTCTTAGTGCTTTTACGATAGCGAATCCCCAGGTTGTACAAATAGCTGTTAACATGAGACAACCTCTCACAGCACACTTACTAGCAAATGGCCTCACGGCCCAGGGAGGTCCAGTCACGTTTGTGGTGGACGCCCACGCAGCTTATGGAACAGAGCTTTTTTATTCTTGGGTCACATTTCCAGCAGTTGATGGGAACTCAAATACATTTCACACATATATGGTTGCGAACGCGCCTGGACAATACAGGGCGTACGCATACTTAGAGATACCTCTATCTTATCAAGAACATAATAATTGGCTTGATGGTGCCCTACCCCATACAATATTACCAGTAAGGTTAGTTCCACTAAGTAATGACGGTCCTACCTGGCCTTTATTGGCCACATATACACCACATCCTGCTGTTGCGAATTTAGCAGTAGCTGAGGTTCTACGCTTAATATTGAGTTAATAGCAATATACAGACGATTAGTGCAATTTGTGATGCAAACTTTAAATACAAACCCAGCGCGTGCTGCTCCAGCACAACCACATGCAGTAACACCAGGTATTAATCCGGTGAGTGTACATTCAATTATGGGTAAGGTCCCGGCCAAATGAAAGGAGACTCAGTTTTGGCTAGCACAAAAAATGAATACGCTGGAAGCAGTATTTCCCCATATGGGACCTCAGGATAAACATAGAATATTGACTATGTGCTTGCCCTTTGGGATGGTCCCTACAGTTGAACACTGTAATACATGGGGCACGGTATTTGCCACGCTCTATACAACCGCGCACGGTACACCGACACTTGCCAGCCTACCGGAAGTGCTTAAACAAATTCAAGATGAATACGGGGCTGCCCGGCCCTAGATTTGGGAATTCACCTGATGGGCAATTTTGCCACAGTTTCTTCAATCATCCTAAGTAACCTGAAAGGGGAAGCGGTTGCACTTGCAGTGCGCATGCGTCTCCGTGACGTTCCGCAACAAGATCAGGAATGGGAGCTGCGTAAAATAATAGCAGAAACATATTCAAGTATCGGTCGAGATAGCCTATAGGCTAGACCACAAAAACATCAATTTCAGGGTAAAATGAATAAAGATAATACTAAACAACAACCTGAGGGTAATAAGAAATGCTGGGATATAAAGCAACAAACACCTAAAAAAGAAAGGGGAGAATCTCCACGGACGGAGACCCCACAGAATAAGTATAATCTCAGGAATAGAGAAAATATAAAAGCGCCTGATAGATATCAATATACTGATACACGCCAATCTCGTTCCTTTCAGGACTCATCGGAAAAAAGAAATGAGAGAGGTGGGCGATCAGAGCGGAGAACAGAGTACGTGAAACCGAGACAGGAATCACAACGCTCTTCGGAGGTTTCTGTTAAAAAGGAAGAGAAACCTGTACAGCAAAAACAATAATTTAAAAAGAAAAAAGTGGCAGCAGTCTCAGTTCGAAATGCCACTCAGGAAGAGGGTTCTCTTGAAGAACAAGACTTGGGCTCTAGCACTACTAGACTGCGCAGCAGAGGTCACAATAGTTCGCCGGAATCTTCTAGAGCATCTGGAGGTGAAAGCAACTGATGACTTTATACAAGTAGAAACAGCGGACATGCGTGTCTCCGAGCCTGATAGGGTGTACAAAGTAACACTGCAATTAGAAGGAGACATTGAACGCACGATACACGCAATATTTTGGGACCGTGTAGTTAAAGTATATGATATCTTGTTGGCTGAACAAGATTGGCCGCCTGATTTAGTCCGCACCTGCCCATATGGCGAAGAGGTCATTAAACATTCTTGTTCCGGAGGAACTCTTTGAGTCCTATTCTACAGAATGGGCTCTAGCACAAGCACCCACATTATATAGAAATCAAGTGGGGATTCCTATTAAGAGTGAACCTCAGCCACAACCGCAGTATCCCATTAAACATGAAGCAAGGGCACCGGTGAGAGAAATACTTACACAATTAGAATACCAGGGTGTGATTGAACCCTGTGTCTCACCGATGAACAACCCTTTATTCCCTGTAGCTAAGCCGGACCATTCATACAGAATAGTCTTAGACTTCAGACATTTGAATGGACATACACGTACATATGCTATACAAAACTCACATAGCACTGCACTAATGAGCAATATAGTGCGTAAAAAATACAAAACAACTTTGGACATCTCAAATGGGTACTTCTGTCAGAATATAGCGCCTGAAAGCAGGGACTTAACATGCTTTAGCGCATTAGACTCTCAGAAAAAAATTCTGTTGTTTGCCCCAGGGGTATAAGAACAGCCCAGGACTGTTTGCGGCTTGTGTGACTGCTATTTTACACGAGATAGACCCTGAAGCATTGTCCTATGTGGATGATATATATCTCACGGATGACGTGTTGCTACAACATTTAAGACGGGTAGTACGCATTGTTGTAGGGTTTGCCGAACTCGGCTACAAATTTAACTTTAAAATATCTAAAATTGCCTTCCTCTGCATCTTGTTCCTGGGATATGAGCTGTCGAGTGGAGGGAAGAGCCTAGTGCCACAATTTTTAGAAAAATGTGCACAATTACAACCATCAAATACGATTAAAAAATTTCAATCGTTGTTGAGTTTTCTAAATGTTGGCAGAACATACCTTCCTGATTATGCAACACGCATAAAACCTTTATATGAATTAATACGTCCCGATTTTTCAAGTAAATTCTGGACAATTGAACATACATGCACTCTTCGAGAATTGCAGACAGACATGCAAGCAGCAAAACATTTACACACTAGGGACAACAAAACACATTTGGTCATCAGGGTAATAACTGGGGCCATCGGTTTCACCTATGTGACATTTAATGAAGGTGAGACTGTCCCGATAGCATACAAATCACATTTGTATTCAGCAGCTGAACAACGCTTTGTACCCACAGAATAAATTCTCACTGCTGTACAGATGGCTGTTATTAAAGAAAGACCTCTTCCCAAGGGAAACGCATTATTGTAGTTTCTCCGATTCCAGCCCTAGAGGCTGTTACAAAAGCTAGTGTTCTGAACGCAAAAGCACTACATCCGCGTTGGATACAATGGGCTACGTCTTTAACAGCCACTGATGTAGACTACATTTTTGATCCAAAATTACAAACCCAAGAATTTCTACAATATGAAATGGAATATCCAGTTCCAGCTAACACTTTGCCTAGCGATCAATATCACAGAGTCATGTACACCGATGGCTCTGCGCAACCAGCGATTGGAACTAAACATCAATACTCTGCTTCTTGCGCAGTCGTAAGCGGCTATATGGAGGGGGAGAAATTCTGTCCCCTACATACCTATACACAAACATTAGGGGATTGTACAGCACAATTGGCTGAGCTGAAGGCTCTACTGATGGCACTAGAACATACGAATCACACGCAGCCTACGCTGATTGTTTGTGATTCATATTACTGCGCCCAGTTCTTTAATGAATACTGCATTACTGGCGCCAGAATGGGTTCAGAGATTCCAAAGGCAACACCATAAAACACAGGCTCCTGTGGGGGAAGGTAGCAGACCTGTAAGAGACACTACCGAAAGTCCATGTTGTGCATACACTTGGACACCAGCGCGTTGGAATACACGTTGCTGGAAATACTTTGGCTGATGAAGCCGCAAAGTCAGAAGTGGCAGTAGCCACTGTAGCTGCAGTGACTCGTTCGAGTTCCAAACCAGACACAGACACTTTGGCTGCCATAAAAGCTACGGTTGATGGTACGCCTTATCCTAAAGGATTTCCTAACAAATATCAATACTATATGGGAAGTATGCTGAACGCTAAGGTTAAAAATCCAGGCGTACGTGACATCCCCAATAAAGATGTAAGACCACAACTGATCAAAGCAGAGCATGAGGGGGTGGCATCTGCACATGCTGGTGGGGCAGCTACAATTTCACTCTTACAGGCTTGTTATTGGTGGCCTGGTCTCTACAAAAAGACTAAGCAGTATGTCCTTTCTTGTGACATCTGTCAACAAATTAAAGTTTCCGCGGCCAGGCGCTCACCGCAGACACCCCTCTTAATTTCCAACAGACCATTAAAGTGTGCGTACTTGGACCACTGCAGTCCACTAGCATCTGATAGTGCATACAAATACCTATTAGTAGCTGTTGATTCATGCTCCAGATTTGTGTGGGTGTGGCCCCAACGCTCAGCTGATGCTCGGACTGTTAATAAAGATTTGCAAGTCTTTATCGGTACATATGCAGTTGCGGCGTTCCATTCGGACCAGGGCCCTGCTTTCGCCTCAAGGGCATTCAGGCACTCCATGCCTACGTTGGGGGTCCAACTGCAGTACTCGTCTCCATTTCATCCCGAGGGAAATAGTGTAGTGGAGCAATTAAACCGTGATTTAAAGCAATCCTTAACAGCCAGAGTCTTAGGTACGGGTCGTAGTTGGCTAACCCACCTGTATGGAGTTCAGAGAGCACTAAATAACCTGCCTAGAAGGTCCCTGGGGGTGGTCGTACTTCATATGAGTGCCTGTTCGGAACACAAATGTTTGTTCCGGATCTTGATGGTCCTGGCGTGGAGGCAGCAGAAACACTTTTTGACATAAATGATCGATGAAAGTGCTGCCTCCACAGGAATTAAGGATGTGCCTGTAACATCTACCGGCTGGATTCCCAGGATTGGGGATCTTGTACGTGAAAAGGTCGCAGTGAAAAAATTATTTGGCCCTTCTTATCGGGCACCAGCCCCTGTACCGGGGATACACGGTACCAGAACTGTTATTCTACCACCGTTGCCAGGTACCAAAGAAAATCGTTTAGTTTCAATTGACAATGTCAAACTACAACATGTGGCTGATTCTGCACAGCCGACCAAGAGGAACGTCCAGTAGTTCCCGAATCCCTCTCACTACTGGAGAAGAAGTTCCGCTTCAAGTTGTCTATACCAACACTGACACCTCTCTGAGCTTGGGGAGGGTGGATGATGATCTTGCATTAGTTCCACTAACAACAAGCAATTTAGAAACGTTTGATCAAGTCACCACGACTACTAGCCAGACGAATGGTGCTGTCTACAGTGTACCACCACAGGAAACACCAACTCCACCATTGACCACGGCTACGCCATTTGCACAAACTGCCTCTGGTTACTTTGCCGACTTCAACAACGGTCTATCAAATTAGTTTGCATCTTCGTCTGCTGACCTGTCAGGTGCACGTAAGCTAATACACTGGCTTAAAGACACATATTTTATTTTTCCATGGAACTGTATATGGCTTTCTTTGACTGTCCTAGCCTTTCTGCTTTGGATTGGTTTTGTTATTACTTTTTTCTTGTTGATACATGGTCATTTTCTTCCCGAAAGATCAGTGGTGGAACAGGTGGAGGAGGTTTTTAAACCACATTTTTCATCACATAAGGTCCAAAGAGACTTATCCTTTGTGAACCTTTCCGCAGTGCCAATTCCTGATGGGATTTTTTGGGACAAAGTGATGTTTGATATATATGGTCCCACGGAAATCATTCAAATACCATATGTGTTAAAATTACCTATGAATGATATAGTCATACCAGGCATTGTGTCTGATGATTGGGATGTGAAAACAGTTGAATCTATGATGACACAATTGCAATATTATACTGTCTATGAAAACGAAGATGTTTACCAGTTTAAAGAAAATTATGGTGATATGTTTTGCTATAATTATTATGGGCACCACTTCATACATAGAGCGAGTAGTCCCAAAACGATATTTAATTACACGCAATGGGAACATTGTCCTACTCCACCACAAGGGAGTTCAAAAACTTATACTGAAAAGTTTGCGTATTTTTCTGGGCATCGTCAAACAAATGCTGAGTCATATTATTTTAAAGTAACTCCAACTCAGGACATAAATATGTTGTTGACCAACACAAAACCTATATATTCGGAATCCTTTGTTTCCCAGTTATCAATTGAAGGTTATGAATATTGGTCCAAATATATTGATTTGAAAAGTGTTTGGGGAACAAAAAATTGGCAGACTAAGGGTACAGAAACATTGTTTAGAGCATGTCTCATCCCTGTTCAAATGATCTTTTTAAATGAAACAGTGCAACAAACAAGTTGTTTAGGCTTAGCAACAATGAGAGAATTAAACATGCCCAGTATACCTGCCCCGGCAAAATTTGGCAATTGGCAAAAATATACAAATGCAACAATAAACAAGCTTAATGAGTGGGTCCAAAACGGTACGTTTAATGCTTCACTGACACGTCCAGGCGGGTGGTTATTGTGGCCCATAGATTCCAACGGGTGTCATCAACGTTTTGTCACCTCCTCGAGGGATTTCCGGACGAGTAGGCCAGAGCCTCGCAATATATCACCAGAACATGCTGACATAGCTACAACATATAGTGTAGGAAAATTGTGCCAACAGTGGCTAAAATCGTCCTCACTTGATGCGGTTAAAGCGTACCTCGCTCTCTTGTCTAACAACACTGACTTACAAGATTTCTTGTCAGGCCCCAAGATACCACGTAGGAAGCGTTTCTTGTATGAAGTGTACAATGAAATATGGAAACTTTCCCAACAAGAGGCTGCAGCCCGGTTAAGGCAAATAGACCAGGAAAATTTGAAAAAGGCATTAGCTGTTGTGGATAATGGGATTCACACCTTGTCTGACCAGATATATATAGTTAACAACATTGTTTCTTCTGCTATAGACATTATACGATCTGATATGTCTTCTTTATATCATGGACAGAGTCAGACCAGGTGCATTATGAAGTTGGGTTGGACACTTCAGACATTGAAGGCGGGTCGCGTTCAGTGGCAGCACATCAGTGCCAGAGAAGTATTTTTTTTCCTTTAATTTGTCGTGGCAACAACAACTAATGGCTAAGAAAGAAGCGACTTATGTTGTGCTTAACAAAGAAAAGATAGAAAGAGTGCCTTTTACCGTGGCTGAGATTCGTTCGGCAGAATGGTTAATACACAGGGTTATTAATCTGCCTATTTCAACATTACAATTCACTTTTTGTTTGAAACACGTTCCGGTAGGCAGATGTGAAAAGTTGGGAGATCGTTACATCCATGAGGTGTGGGAGCTTCCCTTCTCGTACAAATGCCTCAATGGCATGAAAGAGGTCTTTCTTAGCGGTAGTGAATGCGAGACTTCAGTCAGCCATTCGATGATTTGTAAGCAGCTGTCCTTCCATGGGGCGTATAATGCCTCAGTTGCAAACTTGGCTTGCTATCTGAAGGGAGTTCCAGTCCCCTTGATTAAAAGCACGTTCCAGGTGCTTTCAAACGGCAGCTACGTCCTTCTCAATAGTGAAGACTGTTGTGGCATGCGGGCCAGAATAGTTTACGTTGTTTCGGTCTCTAAGGTCGTCACATGCTGCGGGAACGTGTTGTTCCCCCCACTAAATTAAGGGAGGTAGCTGACATCTGGCCTCATATTGCTACTTCCAAGGTGAATTTTGACAAGTTGAGTAGACTTAAGGCTTTATTGTTTCAGAAGCATGTGGCCCTTACATCTGCACGCGAGACCTACGCACTTCAGGTGGCAAGGTCATCGGCAGAAATACAGTCCCTGTTAAATACAAACTTTCCGAGACACTTTGATGAACTCGTGGGACATATATTTAATGCGTCCAGCACGGCTGGATTTGCAAATTTTTTCAAAGCTGTTGGTATTGGTTTTGTTCACACCTTCGCCTCTATATTCAGTTTGATACCTTCAGCTATTTACTCAATTTTTGGATGTATTTTTGGAGGATTTCCAATAACTTTGGCTTTATTAGCCGGCATTTTGTGGTTGCTGTTGTTTTTCCGCAATGGCTGTCCCGCCGCAACAAGGACAAATGAAGGCACTCCCATCAGCGCAGCTGTGTCGTGAACGCATGATGCAGCAGTTTGGAGCAACACTCCTGGAACATTTGGGGTGTGACTGGTCTTTGTCATTCAGACCGGTTTTGGATTGTGTGCAGCCCGTGTTTTGGTGCCGTTGGTGCTCTTTTGAACATGCACTAGAAGTTTGTCTTTCACAGCAACGCCCCTCAGTGATTGATGCTGATCTGTTGATGTTCTCATTGAGGGTTCAATACCAGACATGCGCACTGTGGCTGTGTTTGCTAAGAGAAGCTGATTACGAGCTACCCTTCCTGGAGGAAGTTACCATCAACTCGTTAATGGGCACTGCACAGGATGCCGCCTTGGTTGATACTGGGGCTATGGAACACACCTGCTCCTTTGTCATTTTTGGCATGGATTTACCGGTTTTGTCATCTGCCGAAGTGGAGGATCTCTTGCTTTCCATGACGTGTGATTGATTACCAACTGTTCTAAATTGACATTTTCCTTTGAATTCGACTCTAAGCCGCATGCTCATTTCTAAATTGTCATGTACTATGCTTGTGTGGACTCTTAACTTGTCAAAATTAAGTAGGGTTTTAAACATATTTTAAGTTAGGGTATTTTAGCTTTGGCTTGAACCACTTTCTACCGACAAGGGGAGGGTGTTGTGTAGCCATTTTAAGTAAAGCTCCATGCACGATTAGTTTAACATACTAGGCCGCTATGCACTTTGCCCTAGATATATTTTATTCAGCTTCGCACTGTTATTTTACAAGAACCAGTTTTTACGGTATTGTTTTAATTTCTTCTATCAAACTGTTTAGCTTAGTTCAGCGCTGTGTTCTCAAACAATGCATTCTTCATCGCCCTGTGCTTCAGTCAAGGCTACAGTACATTGCCAATAAACGTGGTAGAAGTTTAGTCTCTAGCATTCGTAGAAAATACACATCCTTACGTAGGGACAGTTTCTTAGAACATCTGCGTGTTAGTTATAAAAACACTTTCTAGTCGTAGTATACGTCAAGAGGGAGATTCCAGACAGGGAACCACAACTGTATGCTGAATGCCTCGTTGCAGATGCTGACACAGATTACAGGCCTTTGCTCAGGTATGAGGGTTGATGTCCTCCCGGGGGAACCTGAAGTGCAGGCTTAGAGCTTAACATGCTGTGCTCGAAATATAACTTAGAGAGAGAATAATCTAGCGGCACTATGATAGCCTTATTCTTGTGCTTCTCTCTCATCGTTACTATTTTAATATTACTGTGTTGTGTAGTTCTAGTTATTGCAGCTCACGCTCTGCTATCCAAAATGCAGTTGTTTTATTAAATCAATCTTTAACCGGTACTGTGCCTTGGATGAGGTGACCTCACCAGTTCCTGTGTGCCTTGGACGAGGTCACCTCGTCCAAGGCACAGGAACTGGAAGGAGCGCTAGCGCTCCCCCCCCCTGTGATCCCCACCCACCCCCCCAAGGCGGGGATGGAAGGGAAAGCCCTTCCCCTTACACCCCGACCCCCCCCACCCCACCTGTGACGTCAGCGCGCAAGCGCGTGATGATTTGTCACAGGGCCTCCCGCGATCGAAAGAGAAATGCTTTGCATTTCTCTTTCGATCACGTGGGGGAGGCCCGAAGAGGCTTCAAAGGGAAGGAAATGTATTTCCTTCCCTTTGAAGTCTCTCCAAGCATTTCATAAGCCGGATTGTTTGCAATCCGGCTTTTGAAACGCTCACTAGACACCATGGATTTTTTTGTTGTTGTTGAAAGTGGCATAAGGGAGCGACCCCTTGGGTAAGGGTTGCTCCCAATGGGGGGCATTTTTTAGGAAGGCCTTTTCTGCCCCCCCTGGGGGCAGATCGGCCTATTATTAGGCCGATCTGGGGCAGAAACCTCTAGGGCACCAGGGTAGCGACCCCTTAGGCAAGGGTCGCCCCCCCTAGGGGGCAAATTATATTTAGGCCATTTCTGCCCCCCTTTGGGGCAGATTGGCCTATTTTGATGAGGCCAATCTGCCCCCAAGGGGGCAGAAACCACTAGACACCAGGGAGTTTTTTTTGTTTTCGTGAATTTCACGCAAGGGGAGCGACCCCTTAGGCAAGGGTCGCTCCCCTAGGGGTGGGAATTATTTTAGGCCACTTCTGCCCTCCTGGGGGGTAGATCAGCCTATTTTGATTAGGCCGATCTGCCCCCAAGGGGGGGAGAAACTACTAGGCACGGGGATTTTTTGTTTTTTTTGTTTTACAGATGGGGAGCGACCCCTTGGAGCGGAAAATTGTATTTAGGCCATTTCTGCCCTCTTTGGGGGCAGATCAGCTGTTTTTTACTACTCCAATCTGCCCCCAAGGGGGGCAGAAACCACTAGGCACCGGGGATTTTTTTTTGGCGCCAATGTCACGCAGGGGGAGCGACCCCGTAGGCAAGGGTTGCTCCCGGGGAGGGTCATTGGGGGGGCAAATTTTCGCTCCCCTGGGAGGCAAATTGTATTTAGACCATTTCTGCCCCCTTTGAGGGCAGATTGGCCAATTTTGTGCAAACCACTAGGCACCGGGGATTGTTTTTTTGGCGCCAATGTCACGCAGGGAGAGCGACCGCGTAGGCAAGGGTCGCTCCCGGGGGGGGGGGGTCGGTGGAATGTGGGGGGGCAAATTTATTTTAGGCCATTTCTGCCCCCCCTGGGGGCAGATTGGGCGATTTTAGGTCAGTCTGCCCCCAAGGGGGCAGAAACCACTAGGCACCGGGGTTTTTTTTTTTTGGTGCCAATGTCACGCAGGGGGAGCGATCCCGTAGGCAAGGGTCGCTCCCGGGAGAGGTTGGGGGGCAAATTTATTTTAGGCCATTTCTGCCCCCCCCCCGGGCCGGCTGAGCTAGAGCCCAAAATCCACAGGTAGGCACTTTGCAAAAAACACCTCTGTTTTCTGTGAAAAAATGTGACGTGTCCACGTTGTGTTTTGGGCCATTTCCTTTTGTGGGCGCTAGGCCTACCCACACAAGTGAGGTACCATTTTTATCGAGAGACTTAGGGGAACGCTGGGTGGAAGGAAATTTGTGGCTCGTCTCAGATTCCAGAACTTCCTGTCACCGAAATGAGAGGAAAAAGTGTTTTTTTGGCCAAATTTTGATGTTTGCAAAAGATTCTGGGTAACAGAACCTGGTCAGAGCCCCACAAGTCACCCCATCTTAGATTCCCCTGGGTTTCTAGTTTTCAGAAATGCGCTGGTTTGCTAGGTTTCCCCAGGTGCCGGCTGAGCTAGAGGCCAAAATCCACAGGTAGGCACTGTTTTCTATGAAAAAATTTGATGTGTCCACGTTGTGTTTTGGGCCATTTCCTTTCGTGGGCGCTAGGCCTACCCACACAAGTGAGGTACCATTTTTATCGGGAGACTTGGGGGAACGCTGGGTGGAAGGAAATTTGGGGCTCCTCTCAGATTCCACAACTTTCTGTCACCGAAATGTGTGGGAAAATGTGTTTTTGAAGCCAAATTTTGAGGTTTGCAAAGGATTCTGGGTAACAGAACCTGGTCAGAGCCCCACAAGTCACCCCATCTTGGATTCCCCTAGGTCTCTAGTTTTAGGATTCTGGGTAACAGAACCTGGTCAGAGCCCCACAAGTCACCCCATCTTAGATTCCCCTAGGTCTCTAGTTTTAAAAAATGCACAGGTTTGGTAGGTTTCCCCAGGTGCCGTCTGAGCTAGAGGCCAAAATCTACAGGTAGGCACTTTGCAAAAAACACCTCTGTTTTCTTTAAAAAAATGTGATGTGTCCACGTTGCGTTTTGGGGCATTTCCTGTCGCGGGCGCTAGGCCTACCCAGACAAGTGAGGTATCATTTTTATCAGGGGACTTGGGGGAACGCTGGGTGGAAGGAAATTTGTGGCTCCTCTCTGATTCCAGAACTTTATGTCACCAAAATGTGAGGAAAATTTGTTTTTAGCCAAATTTTGAGGTTTGCAAAGGATTCTGGGTAACAGAACCTGGTCAGAGCCCCACAAGTCACCACATCTTGGATTCCCCTAGGTCTCTAGTTTTCAAAAATGCACAGGTTTGGTAGGTTTCCCTAGGTGCCGGCTGAGCTAGAGGCCAAAATCTACAGGTAGGCACTTTGCAAAAAACACCTCTGTTTTCTTTAAAAAAATGTGATGTGTCCACGTTGCGTTTTGGGGCGTTTCCTGTCGCGGGCGCTAGGCCTACCCACACAAGTGAGGTATCATTTTTATCGGGAGACTTGGGGGAACATAGATTAGCAAAACAAGTGTTATTGCCTCTTGTCTTTCTCTACATTTTTTCCTTCCAAATATAAGAGAGTGTGTAAAAAAAACATCTATTTGATAAATGCCCTGTAATTCACATGCTAGTATGGTCACCCTGGAATTCAGTAATGTGCAAATAACCACTGCTCCTCAACACCTTATCTTGTGCCCATTTCGGAAATAAAAAGGTTTTCTTGATAGCTATTTTTCACTCTTTATATTTCAGCAAATGAATTGCTGTATACCCGGTATAGAATGAAAACGCACTGCAGGGTGCAGCTCATTTATTGGCTCTGGGTACCTAGGGTTCTTGATGAACCTACAAGCCCTATATATCCCCGCAACCAGAGGAGTCCAGCAGACGTAACGGTATATTGCTTTAGAAAATCTGACATTGCAGGAAAAAGTTACAGAGTAAAACGTAGAGAAAAATGCTGTTTTTTTCACCTCAATTTCAATATTTTTCTTTTTCAGTTGTTATTTTCTGTAGGAAAACCTTGTAGGATCTACACAATTGACCCCTTGCTGAATTCAGAATGTTGTCTACTTTTCAGAAATGTTTAGGTTTCTGGGATCCAGCATTGGTTTCATGCCCATTTCTGTCACTGACTGGAAGGAGGCTGAAAGCACAACATTTTTTAAAAATGGGGTATGTCCCAGTAAAATGCCAAATTTATGTTGAAAAATTGGGTTTTCTGATTCAAGTCTGCCTGTTCATGAAAGCTGGGAAGCTGGTGATTTTAGCACCGCAAACTCTTTGTTGATGCCATTCTCGGAAAAAACCACAAGCCTTCTTCTGCAGCCACTTTTTCCCATTTTTTTTAAAAAAACGAAATTTTCACTGTATTTTGGCTAATTTCTTGGCCTCCTTCAGGGGAACCCACAAAGTCTGGGTACCTCTAGAATCCCTAGGATGTTGGAAAAAATGGACGCAAATTTGGCTTGGCTAGCTTATGTGGACAAAAAGTTATGAGGGCCTAAGCGCAAACTGCCCCAAATAGCCAAAAAAAGGCCTGGCACAGGAGGGGGAAAAGGCCTGACAGCGAAGGGGTTAAAACTTATTCTGCCTTTATTGTCATTTATATATGAGACCGTATTGTGTATGAGAGAACCGGTTGTGACCTGAGTGACCACGACTTCCCTGAGAAGTACTAATATGTCATGCGCTCGGCTGCCCAATTGTCTCTGCCGTTTGGGAGAGATGAGGCACTGCTAGTTAGCTGGAGCAAAACCCAGATTTAGAGTGACAAGCGTCATCCACCGTGGGTTAGACTCAGTCTCCCACATTGTGGACGATCTTGCTGCTCAAAATCCAGTAGTCTCATTAAGATAATGAGAGCCTACGTGACAATGGCAATGCCCTCTACTCAGGGATCACCACTCACCTCCTACAATAACTCCAGATCATACAGAACACCTCAGCCAGTCTCATCCTTAACCTCCCATAACAAACATTATTCACCCGCACCTCAGAAAACTCCAATGACTTCCAGTACAGAAGAGATACCAATTCAAGCTGATGATCCACGTTTACAAGGCACTAGACAAACCGGGGCCTGCCTACATCAACCACTACATGAGCTTCTACAGACCTTCCAGTCAGCTATGCTCTGCGTCCTTCTCCCTCGTTCACACCCCGCACCCGTTGAAGCAGAAGCAGAGGACGCTCCTTTTCCTACTCACGGTGAAGATGTGGAACGGCCTCCCACCATAGCTATGGACCTCTCCCTCTCTTCTGGAATTCTGGATGGCATTAAAGAATTGACTGACTCAGCCTCTGGGCCACACCAGTGACTGGATAACCTCCTGGGTGATTGGCTGTGCTATAGAAATCCACTGATTGATTGATTGATAGATTGATTTTAGTAGTTAATTTATAAACATTAAACCAACCAGGCTATATGAATCTGGATCAGCTTCTCCCCTGGTAGAGGGATTCCCAAGTACCTACCCTTATGCAACAAGATGACTGGTAGGCCTATTTTGTGGCTTGAATACTGTTTTTCCCAAGCTTTTGGTGCTGGTGGTACGCAGCAAATCTTAGCTAATAACAGTAGGGCACAGACTCAGGAGGAACAGAAAAAGGTAGGTTATAAAGAGACAGAGTACACTTAGGGGGTCATTCTAATCTTGGCGGGCGGCGGGAGCCGCCCGCCAAGCGGGAACCGCCAGAAGACCGTACCGCGGTCAAAAGACCGCGGCGGTCATTCTGAGTTTCCCGCTGGGCTGGCGGGCGACCGCCAGAAGGCCGCCCGCCCGCCCAGCGGGAAACCCCCTTCCACGGGGATGCCGGCTCCGAATGGAGCCGGCGGAGTGGAAAGGGTGCGACGGGTGCAGTTGCACCCATCGCGATTTTCAGTGTCTGCTATGCAGACACTGAAAATCTTTGTGGGGCCCTGTTAGGGGGCCCCTGCAGTGCCCATGCCATTGGCATGGGCACTGCAGGGGCCCCCAGGGGCCCCACAACACCCGTTCCCGCCAGCCAGGTTCTGGCGGTCACAACCGCCAGAACCAGGCTGGCGGGAAGGGGGTCGGAATCCCCATGGCTGCGCTGCCTGCAGCGCCGCCATGAAGGATTCTTCAGGCCAGGGGAAAACCGGCGGGAAACCGCCGGTTTCCCTTTTCTGACCGCGGCTTTACCGCCGCGGTCAGAATTGGCTTGGATGCACCGCCAGCCTGTTGGCGGTGCATCCGCGGTCCCCGGCCCTGGCGGTCTATGACCGCCAGGGTCGGAATGACCCCCTTAGTCCCTGTAAATTTTTGCGTGTCGTGGTTGCCCGCATTATCACATTAAAGCCTGGCCTATTGCCATTGCCAATGCTTGTTTGTTTGTCTTTTTATCTTGACTTTTTTATGTAGCATGCAATATTTGTGAAAGCAACACAAAAACACAAACGAGGGTGAAATATCCACATTGACCAAAGTAATTTAAACGTTATAAATAATGGACTCCAATTTATCAATGAATGCCCAAGTAGACAAATTAGCAAGATCAAGCTTCATAACTATAAAAACTCTGTGAAACATCTTCCCCTATCTGGGATTTCCACACTTGGTCCAGGATACTATCTTTCTTGTACTGTCTAAACTGGATTACGTCAGTGGCCTCTATCACATATCATCTTAACAACTATGAAAAGACTACAAATAATTCATTACTCTGCTACCAGACTATTCCTACATGTAAATCCACAAACCCATATCTCCGCAGCCTTGAGGGCCCTACATTAGTTACCGGTTGCCAAAAGATCCACCTTCAAGCTGCTTTGTATCACCCACACAGCAATACAAGGAACAGGACCGTTTTTCATTAGGAATAAAATCAACCAATACATTCAACAATGGAACCTCCATTCCAGATTGACCCCTTGCCTCAAAACACCACCAATACAAGAAAGAAACATAGGTGGTACATGTTTCTGTGTTCAAGCAGCCACACTATGGAATTCATTACCCCCAAACATAAAATCCAGGATAACTGTCTTGTCTTAAGAAGACTACTCAAGAGTTCTCTCTTTCCTACATAACCACCATTCTCAAACACTAATGTACAGCACAGCCCTGTGTATATAAACATTTAAACTTTGAATATATGTATGTATTTAAATGTGTGTATTTCTTTGCACAAATACATATACTAAGTATGTTTTTTAACAATACTTAGTAATTCTTTATATCTGCCTAGCAAATATATATATTAGTTATGGTTAACAAATATATATTATTTTATGCTTAACATGTATATAGATCACTGCATAATTGTCACATGTTATTTGATTTGATGCTTATGTATCTCAGTCCTATTTAGCTATCACAATATGTCAATATTATCCTAACTATTTTATCTACAAGTGTCTCACTACTGAAAAAGTTAGGAATATACAACATTAAAATAAAATATAAATACAATAAAATAAAATAAAAAAATAAAATAATGTATAAAAATACCCAAATAAATTAGCTTCAAGTACAGCAACATTTGGAAATCTGCATTTATACAGTACAACTATATATCTCACTATATTATTTTCCTTATACCTGTGTACTCTTTCTAAGTAGTTATGTATCTATATATTTATTGCATTACTTCTACTGCAGAAAAAAAAAACTCTTTGACTCCTTCCAATGCACTACTCTATGTCTCATCTTATATCTCTCTCAATGTATCCTCTACCTCCACTTTCTTACTCACCACAAACCTCATTTGACTACTATGATCTCCAAAATAACACTTTCTAGACTCTTTCCTCCTCTATCACTCCTTGGCTCACCCAAACCTCATTTTACTACTATGATCCCCCAGATAACCCTTTCTGTATCCGTCCCTCATGTGTGCCTCCTACGACTCATCCTAAACCTTATTTTACTACTATAACCTCCATAATCCCTTTCTAGACTCAGGATTTCATAGTATGACGTCTGGTGTAGTCAATGACATCACTGTTTCTTTGTCCCCTTAATAGTGGCTATCGGCATGTATACTTTTATGTTCTTTATGATGTGAGCGTTAGTATGAAGCCTCAGTAATTCCAACGTCTGGGAGCACTTTCTGTGTAGTTCCCGGATTGCTCAGTGTAATGGTTGTCAGATGTTTGTAAAGTAGTACTATTTTCTGTCCTCTTATGTGCCTTCCTAAATTTAGCCTAAAACATCTAAAATGGAAATATTATTGCCCTATTTGGGGAATATGTATGTATATTAATGCTAATAGAAAGAACTGTGCCCTGCTTGAACTTTTACTAGTAAGGAGTAGAAGATTTCGGGAAGATTCACAAAGGCATGTGCGTTTCAGAGAAGATCAGTCTGTCTACCTTATTGTTTAATAAAGGTTTGTGGGTCAATGAAAAAAACAATCTTTGGAATGAAGGTGTTGCCATTTCTACGTGCTTCACAGTGTATTCGTCCGAATTAGTTCCTGTATCCTAAAATGACAGACATTTCGACCCCCTGGAGTGATAAGAATTTCTAATTACTTCTATATTTTTTAGATTATGTGGAAGTATAGAAAGGATATGAGGCTTGCTGACAGAGGTCCCTTATCCCACATGATGATCCCTGAAGACTCTTCACTGTGTGGGTACAAGTGATAATTCCTAACATCGTCTTTTCGTCTGTATCTAGACCCTGGCAGGATGGATCCTACTTCATATCCAAAGGCTGCAGAGGAAACTACATGGTCTCTGCTGATGATGTCATACCTTGATCTGTATGTGATTTTGACCCATCATCTCTGTTGAACATAGACCCAAAAGTTATTTACCTCCCACAGCTATGCTCCTCAGGATTTAATGATTTTTTGTCAAGCCATATCAGGAGAGTTGAGTGCATATGTTTGATACAGAGGTTTACCAACAACCTGAAGTCTATAAACTTAAATTACAGCAATCCGGGTGGGTGTGGGTAAAGAATTATACGGAGGAATCTAGGAAGAATTCATAGCAGCATAAAAACATTACTGTACTAAACACACAGTAATTACTCTGACTATAACAAAAGAAGTGTTCACACTTTTAGCAGACCTAAAGTCTCCTTCAGCAATTCAGACTTACATCAACTGATCTTATGAATTCTGTACGAAACTATAATTTATTACTTAGACAAAGTAAAAGATATTAGGGATGCCATTATTGTGAACTCTCTCCGTCCCCAAAAGCTCTTCACACATTCTTGTATGAGTAAACACCATGGAAATAGTTTCACTAAAATGCCAGGACCAGCAGAAGTGACATCATCCACACTTTGACTAATAATAATAATAATAATAATAATAATAATAATAATAATGATAATAATAATAATAATTATAATTATAATGATAAGTAAGCATCATTATCATTGTTCTTATAATTATTAAACAATGATACTAATAATAGAAATCATAATAATAATTACGGTATTATTTCTATTATTATTTATAATTTAATTATTTAATAATTATATTATTAATAATAATATGATAATAATAATAATAATAATAATAATAACAATAATGAGGATAATAATAATAATAATAGCAATAATACTTGTTGTTATTATTATTGTGATTTCTATTATTATTAGTCGTAGTACTATTAGTATTGTCATCCTTATTATTTTTGTATTATTAGTATTATTTAAGTATAATAATAACACCATTACTAATATTACTGGTAATAATAATAATAATAATAATAAGAAGAAGAAGAAGAAGAAGAAGGCACTTATTGGGCACTGACAACAGTTTTTTATTATTACCCATCTCAAGAGTACTCACAGGGTTAAGCCCTTGTCCCAACCTTATCCCCTATTTTAAGTCCAAGTAGTGGAAACTATAGAATTAAACATGGATTTTACAGCCCTGTTTACTTTCTGTTCCTGTCACAGTCTTCGTAAGCCCTGGGGCCAAAAGTGGTATAGCTGCTACCCCCAACATCCTCAGATGTAAAGACCATGGTAGATACTAGGCCGCCCTGCTTCTTATGTTTTCTTCACTGTTAAAGGAGTAGAGGGACCACCAAATTAGATAATTAGATGTCATCAGTCCTCATCCAATGATCTGTGCCCCCATAAAGGTATGTAAAATCAGGTCCTTGTCTTAGGACCCATAATTGGGAATCTTCATGTCAGAACGAGTACATGAACCTTTGATGCCCGCAGGTGCCCATCTTCTCCTGAAAATAAATATCCCCGAAACCTGCTGTCCTCGGTAATTATTGACTCATCTTGCCACTCCCATTTGTTTCAAATGGTTTAATTCAGCTGTTATTGAGCGGTTACTAGCCTTTGTCAATAACAACCTGTCCTGACCTTCAAGATGGCTTCAGGGCAGACGGAGACATTTAACTGGTCGTGCTCGCCTTCATTCCCTGTATTCATTTATTACACACAAATATAGCAAATATCAACCAGTGATCTGTTAATCCCTCGGCTTCCAACTCTTCAGTTGCTCCATGTTCCTTGATTGATTTACCAATGACAATTTGTTGGTAGGTGTCCAACCATTTGGCTTCATTCCACCTGTCCTGCCTGTAATTGGGGAAAGTTTTTTTTCAAAATCTCCTACTTTCCTGTTCTAAAATGTTGGCATATATTTACAAGGTGCATTTTTAAAGTACAGAACTAAAGGCCCTGTTGTGATGTGAGAAAGAATGCTAATGCGTAGTATGGAATCCACTGACATAGCTTAGCTTCGTGCCGGGGATTCCATACTACGCCAACGGGTGTTTGTGCTCATGGCTTTCTCTGTGACCCATTTTTAACGTGTAGCTTTGTTCCTTCATTACGAATAAATCTTACCTAATAAGAAGAAGGCTGGTTTGTCTTTACGTTCCCCACATTTTTGGCGACGAGGGTGAACGGTTGATCAAACACAAGGAGCCTGTTGTTTCCTTCTTCGCTTCGGTCGCCGTGAGTTGTAATGGCCGAAGGCTTTGTCGGCTCCTGTTAGGAGGTACCGGAGCTTCATTGGTTCATTTTCAGGACGCAGCGATTTGGGGGCACAGAGTAAGTCCTATCTGTTTCATTTTTTTTCCTTTTTTTTTTTTTTTTCATTTTCATTTTTGCTCTTCCGAATGTCACGAGCGCGTTTAACTGCAGACGCTCGTGCTGCACTGCTCACTCTTCGTGCGTGTCCATGCGCTTTTATTCCAAGACTTTGTGCCGCTCTGGACTCAGCTTCTGCATCTTCTTGTGTCAACATTGTGGAAACTGGACACGTGATTGTAGGAGGCACTTTTGATTTACTGGATTTCTTCGCATCTGAAGATCTAAGAAACAAAGGAAGGACACAATTTTTTTTTTCTTTTCTTCTTCCTCTTGAAGTAAAAGAAGGACTAATGTTTTTTAACATATTGGTTCGGCCATCTTTCATTGGGACACTGTGTAAACTCAAATTGTTTTTTTTTTCTTTTTTGTTTGTTTTTTATTTCTTTTTCTTCATTTTCTTCACTTAAACAAGAACTTTAAAAAAAAAAAAAAAAGGAAATGCAGAATGTTATGCCACCTGCTCCTTTTTTACCGGACCCTGGCGAACCCCCTTTGGAATGGAAATTGTGGTTTCGTTCATTTAAAGCGTTTTTGGGTGCTATTGACGGCCAGAAATTCAGGCCAGAAAGGAAAAAGAGTTTAATGTATTATTATCTGGGGGTGGAAGGTCAAAACATTTTTGATCATTTACCAGTTTATGAGTTACGTGAGGATGAAGAATTAGATGAATTTGAAATGGCTGTGGCACAATTGGATAAGCATTTCATTAAAACAAAAATTATAGTGGTGCATAGGTACAAATTTTTCATGAGATTGCAGAATCCCAATGAAAGTATAGATTCATTTATAACAGCGTTAAGAGTTTTGGCTGCTAAATGTGAATTTGAAAATTTTACTTCTCAACTCATACGTGACCAATTAGTTGCGAGATGTCATTCTAAGAGAATTCAGGAAAAGTTGTTAACGTGCAAAGACCCATCCCTAGATAAGGCTATTGACATAGCGAAGAGTATTGAATGTTCGCTGGAGGACGCAAAGCAATTGGAGATGTCGTTGTCTAACATTTCTGTTTCTGGTGCAGTTTTAAACACACAGAACAATGACAACAAGAAATCGGCTCGTGCGGAAAGGAGACAAGAGGCCATCTCATTCTCCAGAAATACTTCCTCTTCCAAGAGCAACTACAAGACCATGGGGGTCATTCCGACTCCCGCCGGCGGCGGTAACTGCACGACCGGCGGGAGCCGCCGAATGACCGCACCGCTTTCAAATGACCGCGGCGGCCATTCTGGCTTTCCCGCTGGGCTGGCGGGCGACCGCCAGAAGGCCGCCCGCCGGCCCAGCGGGAAAGCACCTTCAACGAGGAAGCCGGCTCCGAATGGAGCCGGCAGAGTTGAAGGCGTGCGACGGGTGCAGTGGCACCCGTCGCGATTTTCAGTGTCTGCTTGGCAGACACTGAAAATCTTTGTGGGGCCCTGTTAGGGGGCCCCACGACACCCGTTACCGCCATCCTGTTCCTGGCGGTGAAAGCCGCCAGGAACAGGATGGCGGTAAGGGGGTCGGAATCCCCATGGCGGCGCTGCTTGCAGCGCCGCCGTGGAGGATTCCCTGGGGCAGCGGGAAACCGGCGGGACACCGCCGGTTTCCCGTTTCTGACCACGGCTGTACCGCCGCGGTCAGAATGCCCATAGAAGCACCGCCAGCCTGTTGGCGGTGCTTCCGCGGTCGTTGGCCCTGGCGGTCGGTGACCGCCAGGGTCAGAATGACCCCCATGTGTTTTAGATGTGGTTCTGTGAACCATATTTCCTCCTTTAAGAACTGCCCTGCAGTCAATCAGCAGTGTAAGAGCTGTAACAAATTTGGACACTTCTCATGGGTCTGAAGGAGCATCAAAAAGGGTAATGTTCATTGTGTAATAAAAGAAGACAAGGAGATTCATCAACGCGGAGACAAGGAGATTCATCAACGCGAAGACAACAACAACAAATTTGTTTTGGTAGTCAGAGACACTTCTACAGTTAATAAGTTAGTTGTGGATCCTGATGTTGATGTGTCGATTGGAGGAATTATGGTCAAATTGTTGGTTGATACGGGAGCTCGCATCACAATTGTTTCACTAGAGAAATTCAATTAATTTTGGGGGGAGAAAACTCTTTCTCCTCCTGATGTTGCTACACTGGCCTTTGAAGGCAGCAAGATTGATTTAATTGGATACTTTTGGACCTCATTATCTGTCTTTAGTGAAACCATTCAAGGCAAAGTTTATGTAGCTAGGAAAGGTATCAATGTTTTGAGGCTGATTCATCAGGCTGAGTTTAAATTAATCATCAAACCAGGAAGAATGAAACCAGTCACTGTTGAAAGGAGCGATACCAACTGTGTTCAAACTGTTTCCCACACTGCTGATATTTGGCAACAGAAATTTGACAAATTGTTTCAAGATAAATTAGGAAAAATAACAAATTTCACACACACAATAAAGATAAAACAGGCTGCGATACCTATAAAACATAAATTAAGAAATGTTCCATTTAGTGTAAGATCAGATTTATCGAAGTTGCTGAAAGATATGTGTGAACAGGGCATCATAGAGAAAGTGGAAGCTACACTATGGTTGTCTCCCATAGTTCTGGCAAAGAAGAGTTCGGGGGAATTGAGAATGTGTGTGGACTTGAGGAGTTTGAATGAAGTGATCTGGGTGGATAGCTTTCCGTTACCTCGTATTGATGACCTCGTTACGAAAGTAGGTTCTGCCAGCTGGTTCATGAAATTAGACCTGAGATCGGCCTACCATCAGGTTGAATTAGATGTTAATTCGAGACATCTCACAGCCTTTGTGACTCCTGATGGGACTTTCCAATTTCTCAGATTACCATTTGGCCTGGCATCGGCCGCTGCCGTATTTCAAAGATTGATGACTGATATGTTTTCCAACAATTCTAATGTGGTGGTGTTCCAAGATGACATATTGGTTTTTGCTGACACAGTGCACATGACAGAGTTTTGGAAGAGGTCCTGAAGACTTTGGAGGATAGGGGGGTAACCCTAAGGAAGGACAAGTGTATTTTTAGGACTAGGGAAATAGAGTACCTGGGTCATGTTCTTTCTGATAAGGGGGTCAAACCCAAGCCAGGCTTAGGAAAAGGTATTCTTGAAGCCCCTGCACCGGAGACCAAAGAGCAATTACTATCATTTCTAGGGCTGTGTGAATTTTACGCAAAATTTTTGAAGGATTTTGCCAAGACCACAGATTGCCTCAGATTGTTATTCAGGAATAAACAAGCTTTTGTTTGGTCTAAAGAATGTAATGAAGCATTTGAGCAGATTAAGCAAAGCATTGTTAAATCTCCAGCATTACAACCTTTTTCAGAAAAGTGTAAAACCATAGTTACAGTAGATGCGTGTGAGTATGGTTTGGGAGCAGTTTTAACGCAAGTTTCTGGTAATGACATTGGCAAGGAAAATACTGTTGGCTTTGCTTCAAGAACTTTGCGAGTGGTGGTAATTGAAAAAGAACTTTTAGCTTGCGTTTGGAGTGTAGAAAAGTTTAGACAGTATCTCTGGGGTAGACATTTTATCCTAAGAACGGATCATCGCCCTCTTGTAGATATTTTATCCGGGAAAAAGGTTAAACACCCCACTGCTCGCATAGCCCGACTTTCAGCTAAATTATTGGAGTTCAATTTTTCGGTTGAATATATTCCTGGTGGGAAGAACAGTAGAGCAGATTGTCTATCTCGGTTGCCCATCAGAGAGGATGATGAATTAGAATGGGAGACAGAAATTGAGGAGTGTTTCATAGCATCCTTCTATGACCTTGTTAATATTTCAGAGGAAGGGTGATGGATTGAGTCATTGAAAAAGGATGATTTACTATGTAACGTTATGCGTATGGTTAAGGTTGGTTGGCCAAAGGAGAAGAGTTTGTCACCAGAATTGCAACCTTTTTGCAAAGTGTCAGACGAATTATCTATTGAAGGGGACAAACTTATTAGAGGTGATAAACTTGTTCCTCCTGAATGTTTTAGGAGAGATTTGATAATCAAAGCACATTCTGGTAATTTAGGTTCAACAATCACCAAAAGGAAATTAAGATCAAGCTTTTGGTGGCCTAAGATGGACAGAGAAATTGAGGAATTTGTGAGAAATTGTACTAGGTGCTGCTCAAGTGACAAGGTACTCATCACTCAGGAGGCTGGGGATTCTTTTGTTCCATCTCCAACAAGAGCTTGGCAGAAAGTAGGGTTGGATTTTCTAGGGCCCTATTACATGTTACCACCAGACATGAGGTATTTCATTGTAATGGTAGATCATCTTTCAAGATGGGTGGAAGTTTTACCAGTTAGGTTTCCTACTACACAGAGTGTTATTAGATGCTTGAGAGATGTTTTTGATCTTGAGGGCTTCCCAGAACAGATATTAACGGACAATGGTGTTCAATTTGTTTCCGGTGAAATGTGTGAATTTTTAGGCAAATGTGGAATTAAACACATAAGGACCCCATTGTATCATCCTCAAAGCAATGGCATTGTGGAACGTTTTAATCGTGTGCTTGTGGAGTGTATTCAGGCTGCTCTCAGGAGCAACTTGTCGGTGGATTAGGCAATTAAGGAATTAATTTGGTCTCATCGCACAACACCACATGTTGCCACCGGTAGAAGTCCCTTTGAATTAATGAGAGGCAGAGTTGCTACAACAGAATTATATCCTTTTTGGATGATTGAGTTGTTTCATGATGGTACCAACTTGAAAGAAATTTGGGATACCGCAAGACATAATTCAGATTTTATTGGCAGGAAAAGACTGACTGGATCCCAAGGTAACAATACTTTGCAGGTGGGTGACTGGGTGAGAGTGAAGGATCCCTTAGCGGTCAAGAAAGGCATGTAAAAGTTCAGAGAATCTCAACAAATTCTTGAGGTACGCAAGAACGTTGCCAAGCTAACTGATGGTAGTTGGTGGGGCATCATGAGACTAGCGCTGGATCCCAGTGTTCGACAAAGTGTTGCGGAGAGTAAGGAGCACGGGCACAAATCTTTGGTTCGAGCTAAACAAGTAAGGAATAAAGTATTTGCTGAACAATTAAATATGGGGATTAGAAGGAGTGTGAGAAAATGCAACAGGCCTGCAAAATTTCAGGACTATGTTTTACCCTAAAAAAATATATATATATATATGTATAGTATATATTATTAAGACATTAACTGTTACTCTTAGATATGTTTCTCTTTATTATTTAAATTGTGCATTCCCTTTGTATTTGTAAAAGGGGGAGAAGTGTGATGTGAGAAAGAATTCTAATGCGTGGTATGGAATCCACGGACATAGCTTAGCTTCGTGCCGGTGCCGGGGATTCCATACTACGCCAACAGGTGTTTGTGCTGATGGCTTTCTCTGTGCCCCGTTTTTAACGTGTAGCTTTGTTTACATGTTCCTTCATTACGAATAAATCTTACCTAATAAGAAGAAGGCTGGTTTGTCTTTACGTTCCCCAGGGGCCCTCTTTGGTTTTTCAACTCTTTATTCATACGTGGTTGTTTTACAACAAATGAGGAAATAAGTAGAAAAGATTTGATGGGGCATTTCTACCTGCCGCTCTCCTCTCTTCCTCACTAACGGAGAATTTCCGGGGCAGCTGGCCTGTTGGTGAACACCAGGCCTCAGCCTCCTCTGAGCTCTGCTCTCGCTGTGAGAACACAAGGTGCTCTCCGAGCGGGAAAGCACACGCAGTACCAGACTAGAAACAGCTGAAGCGAGCGGGCAGCGCTTCCCTCAGACGAATACTGTGAAAAGTCGAAATGCATTTCAGGCTGAAAGAAAAAGTGCCGGGCTGGAGGAAAACAAAAAGGAAGCCAGGAGCGGGGAGGCTTGGATATCGCGGCCCTCGCTTCTCTAAACAAGGAACTCGGGGGCACCTCCTGAGGTCCTAATGCCGGACAGACCTCCGTGCCCTGTCCGTGCTGCGTTAGAACAGAGACAGCCAACTTCTAGCTTTGAAATATACCCGAGGCATCATGATTTATAGCTCCCGGTTAAAAAGAGCTCATAAAAGGCGTAATGACTTGGAACCAGTGACGCGGGAGGCGGTGGCCCGTTGAAGACTGCAGCTCATCACCGAGACAGGGAACATGGCATCCCAGCACCTGGAAGAATAAGCATTTGCAATGCTAGAGGTATCTCATTTTCTTGAGTTCGAACTACTAGCATTGTAAATTCATACCTGGACTTTTCTAGCCATATAAATTGGTCAAACCTGCCACATCATTTCGTCTTTTCCTGCCGTGTTATTCTAGTGGCCCTGGATATAACTAATGCATTTCCATTTACCTTCTTCCTCTATCTATAAGCACTGGTAACGTCAAAAGGATGGCAGCCAATTATAAGGTGTCAGTATGTTGGGGCTTCCCTATATATTTACACCCTTCACATTTTCACCGGAAAACGGAGCTGAAACACAATTTTACTTTCTCCTTTCTATCCAAAGGAAAATCATGTACATCCTCTGTCTCTGGGAAGATCGCCACACCAAGCACTTCGGAAACAGTAGCAAACCCCCTTCTTTGAAAAATAATTCCCAACCCAGTGTCTCTAGCCCTGCAACCAACAGAGAATAATGTGCAAGCTAGTTAGACTAACATGCAGCGCGACAGTATTAACACAAATTCACTAAGGTCCGTTATAATGAACTAGGCAGCGACCATTCTCTTTCACTAGCAACTGTGAGATGTGAATGGGTGTTCATGATCCAGCAGCTTTGCTGTGAGAAACAGAAACAATCTGGATGCCAAAGCCTCTCTACCCGTAGAAAACAAGAGGGCTGCAGTTCCAGAGCCTCGGGAGTCCTGTTCAGTCCAGTTACTGCATGCACGCGAAACACGAACCAAACGTGGCCAAGCCACATAGCTTCAGTAGTCACTCCCATCATTTTATGCCGCCTCACATGGTGAATGGCTGTCAATCAGAAAAATAATGTTTTTTTGACGTAGCTAGTTCAGGGCGCTTAAAGCGTGGCATGCGAATGCGTTACAGGAGGGCATTATGTAATTCCTGGGAATTCAGAGGCAATAAGGATGACCAGTTAAAGAGTGGGAAGGGAATTAAGATTTTTGGACAAGAATAAAGAAGAGACTAGGCTAAGCAGCACATTTATACTGGGGGCAGGCTGTACAGATTAAAGAGAGGTGGCTGCAAACACAGTCTGCATAGGACAATCAGTGGGACGCAGAAACATGTGGAGTCAGTCTTAGAGACACATGACCCGGAGTCAGATTGCAGGACACATGAATCCAGAGGGTAGGACGTTGGACCTAGGAACTATTGGGTTACAAGAATGCTGGGGTGACAGTACGCAAAAACAATATTTGCAATGCAATGGGACTCTCGTTTGCTCGAGCAAGAGCTATTAGCATTGTAAATTCCTAACTGTACCTTTCTTGCCATATAGATTGAAAATGAAAAGTAAAACAGTTGACATAAGTCAGTGAATTCAAAGCGCCGGGGCTGCCAAGAGCGTGAGTGTGAGAGTTATTGGCTCCCTGCGTGGATGCCTAGAAAGGATCGTGGCTGGGATGAAAGGCAAACCGAAACCAGAGGAGGGGCCATCACACGCAATAACAGGAGAACAGGTGATGGCCAACAAAATGTTCACTTAGTAAAGCTGCCTGGCCGGGAACTCACCACACAAAGGAGGGACATTTCACAAAATGCTCCAATTAAAACAAGCACAACAAAGAATGAATAGCAAGACTGGGTGTGGTTAAAAGCCCACAGAGAGATTACAGCTGGCTAGAGTGCTTATGCGCTCAACCCTAAAAAGACTAGTTAGGCTATCAGGAGTTTTGACTTTTCTGTGGCCCAAGCAAACACAAAAGGGTGTGAGGCAGGAATGCGGAATTAATCAGTATATGATCTACGCCCGTGGCTCTGGACGTAGGTTGGAGATAGCGGTCTCTTTACTGCTGAGGTCACTGGGTGTGTCAATTCTCTCCTCCCCAAGCCACCAGAACGTCCCTCAGAAAGGCTTTGCCAGAGCTTAAATATCCCTAACACATCAGACTTTTACCCAGCGCCAACCACCCCTGCTACCTCACACACATACTCGGTGACCCCATGCACTCATGGTCCATCCCGGGGGGGGGAGGAGGGGGGGGGGCACAGTACTTTATCTAATGGTATGATTAGCTGGCGTCTCCAAGTGGAAGTCCCCTCTTTGCGCCCACCCACCCTCGAGAAGGAGCTCACGCTCCGCTCCAGTCGCCAAGTCTCCAAGAGAATGTATAGGAACTCAGCTAACAAGATCGAGGTCACAGGCTTTGCCGCCTGGAGGTAATTAATGCTACTAGAGATCGTGTGCCTAAAAGTGAAGATAAAGAGGAAAAAAAGCTGTATAAAAGTATAACATTTTTCCGTACCTTTTAGCTGAAGTGGCTATACACCTTTTACCCTCCACTGATGGTTCTGCTTCATTTCGCCTCTGACCAAGTGCGAAGACCTCGTGTCTAGGAAAGCTGAGTCCTCTCTGGCTATCGCCAGGGAATGAAGTGATCCAGGACAGGATAAGTGAGAGCAAAACAGAGCTGAGAGGCGCCAATGTGACTCACTATGCATGAGCGTACAACTGCCCACTTCAGTGTACAGCTCTAGCTATGTACCACCCACTGATAGGGGTGGGGCTCATGATGTAGGAAAGTTATGTTACAGATGTGAAAGCTGTAGGAACACCGGCCATCTTAGAGTCAGGCTCAGAGGCCAATATTGAATGAGAGCACTGAGGCCCATAAAGATACTTGCTTTGTGCCAAATTTGCATAATTTTTTTAGGCAAATTCGGCTCAAACCTAACTCCAAATGTATAATTTGGCGCTAGACCCGTCTAGTGCCAAAGTTTTGGAGTTAAAGTCATTTTTTGCTTGCGGGAAACTACCTTGCATCCATGGGATGCCAGGTAGGTGTTCCCGTGCAAAAACTGACAATATGGCCTTAGCGCCATATTTATCCCCTGTGTTAAAATCAAACATGAGGGAAGGGGGCCTTAAATAATGGTGCTAAGCTTGCTTAACGCCATTATTTAACGCCTGGGTCAGGGCAGGCGTTAGGGGACCTGTGAGCCTATTTCCATGGTCAGAGACCATGGAATAGGCCCACAGGTGCCCTTCCCTAGCCCTTGAAACACCCCCAACCATACCAGAGGGACGCCAGAGGATGGGGGACCCCATCCCAGGCAAGACAGGTAAGTACAAGTGAGTATTTTACATATTTTTTTAAAGTGTCTTAAGGGGGCCTAACTTGGGCCATCCTACATGGCACTGGGCCCAATGGCCATGCCCAGGGAACATATGTCCATTGGCCATTATGGTTGTGGGCATGACTCCTGACTTTACTAAGGCAAGAGTCATGTCCATGGGGGTTGTGCATCAAAGGATGACGCTAGTCTGGTTAGGGGCATTTCTATGCCTCTAACCAGACTAGTGTCATCCTTCGATGCACAACCTCCTGTTCCCCCTATGCCTCCCCCACCCAGCTAGCGTCCATTTTCATGATGCTAGCCGGGCCTTACCGCCGGCTACCATCATTTCATAAATATGACACCCGGCCCGCGTCTTGGAATGGCACTAGCCGGCGGTATAATTTTTCACGCAAATCTGTGTTAGCGCAGTTTTGCGTTGAAAAGTATAAACCAGGGCCTAACTTTGTTCACAGTACGTGTCAGAAGTAAGCGCCGTGTTTCTTGACAAAACAGCTCTAGGAGCCTATAGTTTCATTTTCATCAGCCTGAGTTACAGGCAGCTAATTTGTAACAAGTAATTAACTAAACAAGTAATTAAGTAAATAAACAATCCTCTACTCTTGCTGTAAGACCCGGATCGCAGACACACTCGGTAAAGAAAATCCAAGCAAAGGACGGGCCGGGACAGGCAGCTGAGAGAGGGTGCAGAGAGCCCACAAAGACCAGTCTGATTTATATCCTTATTTACAGCTAAGCTAAACTCTGAGTAAGAATGTTCTGCAAATAAAAAAAGAAGCTTCCCTGGACATGAGCAGGAAACAAAGTAAAAAAAATTCCCCTACAGATGAGATAAACAGGGCAAAGCGTAATTATACAGTAGTTGGTCCTTGCTCCCACACAGAAGAATGGGGGACAAAGAGGCATAATTGACCACTAGCAAGCAAGGGTTTTTAAATTACAGTTAATCTAACAAATGAAATAGCTGGAAGTCCACTGAAGAAGTATACTTAAAAATATACAGGAGGTCGGATGCTTATATCAAAGTCGGAGACTCTGGGATAGCACCAGCACAGAAAGGTAAGGGATTTCTGGCAAAAGTGTAGAAGGATGGGGCACTTTGCATTCCCATTTACGTGTCGACAAGATCACTGCCTTATTACAGAGCACAAAAAATATTGTGTTAGGAAAATATTTTAGCCATAATATGAAGAACCAGAATTTCATGAAGGTACGTTTATAGTGGTCAGTGTAGATTTTCTATTTCTAACTGGACATCTACATACTTTGCAGATATAGGGGCTGATTCCTAGTTTGGCGGGCGGCGGTCACCGCCCGCCAAGCGGGAACCGCCAGAAGACCGTACCGCGGTCAAAAGACCGTGGCGGTCATTCTGGCTTTCCCGCTGGGCGGGCGGGAGACCGCCAAAAGGCCGCCCGCCCGCCCAGCGGGAAAGCCACAGCAACGATGAAGCCGGCTCCGAATGGAGCCGGCGGAGTTGCTTTCGTACGACGGGTGCAGTTGCACCCGTCGCGATTTCCAGTGTCTGCTATGCAGACACTGGAAATCAATGTGGGGCCCTGTTAGGGGGCCCCTGCAGTGCCCATGCCATTGGCATGGGCACTGCAGGGGCCCCCATGGGCCCCACGACACCCGTTCCCGCCAGCCTGGTTCTGGCAGCCAAAACCGCCAGAACCAGGCTGGCGGGAAGGGGGTCAGAATCCCCATGGAACCGCCAGAAGACCGTACCGCGGTCAAAAGACCGCGGCGGTCATTCTGGCTTTCCCGCTGGGCGGGCGGGCGACCGCCAAAAGGCCGCCCGCCCGCCCAGCGGGAAAGCCACAGCAACGATGAAGCCGGCTCCGAATGGAGCCGGCGGAGTTCCTTTCGTGCGACGGGTGCAGTTGCACCCGTCGCGATTTCCAGTGTCTGCTATGCAGACACTGGAAATCAATGTGGGGCCCTGTTAGGGGGCCCCTGCAGTGCCCATGCCATTGGCATGGGCACTGCAGGGGCCCCCAGGGGCCCCACGACACCCGTTCCCGCCAGCCTGGTTCTGGCGGTCAAAACCGCCAGAACCAGGCTGGCGGGAAGGGGGTCAGAATCCCCATGGCGGCGCTGCCTGCAGCGCCGCCATGGAGGATTCTGCAGCCCAGGGGAAAACCGGCGGGAAACCGCCGGTTTCCCTTTTCTGACCGCGGCTTTACCGCCGCGGTCAGAATGGGCCTGGATGCACCGCCAGCCTGTTGGCGGTGCATCCGCGGTCCCCTACCCTGGCGGTCTCGGACCGCCAGGGTAGGAATGACCCCCATATTTCCTCAAAGTACACTGACAGTGCCCATGCACACTAGTCCAAATTCTAAGTATTTTTACATCTAATATGCAGGGATAGTGACATGTGTTTTCAATATTGTAACACAACAGAAGCTCACTAACATCAGTGCAAATTATCTCTGTGACATCCTCCCATTTCTCATATGGGAGGTTCTGTTTTGATCTAAAAAACATTTTTATAGATGTTGCATAAAACATAAACACAACATTTATCTGCAAAATATCTGTAGTAAACTCTAACACATCACTCACATTAAAATACATTTAAGGGAAACTATTTAAAACAACCAGTTTAAGAAATATTGAAGGCCATCAGGGCAAGACTCTCTGCAGAACAGCGCAAGCACCATCAGGCCCGCCCTGAAAGGCTGGGACCTTGGGTGAGATCTTACTTTGCCCATGCCTTAAACTGACTCTGGTTCCCCAGCACCTGTTAGAGCGGCAGCACACATCATAGAGTTTGGGTGGGCGCTCAGCAACATGAAAGGTTCTGTAAAGGATTGGTTCACCCTCAATTATCTGATTGGACACTGTGCGCCCACTTTAGGCATACCAGCAGGGTTGACAGCACTGCCCCACACAAAGATATCTCTGATTTCATGCATAAAGAAGATGGTCGTAGAGCAACTTTTAATGTGACTAGCCCCCTAATTTGCATTGTGTAGGATTCTCAAAAGTCTGGCACCACAAAAGGTCTGTTTACAAAAAGTTGGTAATCATCATCTAGTATTAATGATGAGGAGGCAATATGTCTGTGACTGCTTGAGAAAAGTAGAGAATGTTGGGATGGAGGTCTGCATGGAACAACTGCCCTCCATGTTAGCATTCACATTTGCAATGTACATGTATTATCCTTCCCCATAACGGAACAGGTGTCTAATTGCCACAAAACAATGCTGCTTTGTGAAAGCAGCATCTGGTGAATAAGCACTCATCTGTGAAACTATTACTGTTCCCTACCTTACACTATTGGTCTGCACAAGCAAACTGCTTGTATAAGCACAACTTAAGCTATCAGCTTATACTCAGTAGCTTACACATTACAAATTTTGCAGGTGGCAACCATTCCATGATTTCCAACCTGAAAATCGGTTGCAAACTATTTGTGCATACCACTGCAAGCTTCCTTTCCTGTGCGACTTGCAAGAGTTCCCAAACTTACATTGCCATTCTTAATGGCTGTAACAAACATCTATGGATTACAAATTGATGCTCTGCATCCCCAGGATCAGCCAAACTTGCTTTGTGCTAGGGATCTCTGATTTTTGAATCCTCCATTTCATGGCAGCACTGTGAGGAGTTTGGGGGTAAATCCACTGGTGCTGTCAGTCAAGCCAGCACCAGAGCAAAAAGAAATCAGTGGATCCGGAGCATCTATGCCTGCCAGATCATTCTCTGGGCAGATTACAGCACTACAAGAGCCGCTGGCTTCATGGAGGCCTTGTAGAATGTTAGACTCAGGCAGTGATTGAGCATGGGAAGTGAAAGTTGGACTGTCTTCCTGTCCCTGATTAGCTTGTATGATCACTTAGGCCATTAAGTACACTGCTGTCAAATAGTTTCATGTCATCTGCAACACCTTCTGCCTATTGCGTACAGTAATTGATAGGACGGTTTATAGGATGGTTTCAGTTTTAGAATTATAAGTATGGGCTCAGAAAGATTTTATGTAACAATATAGTCATTAATATCAATCTACCAAAATACGGCATATTAGGAACCACAAATCAGCAATAATTAACAAGAAACATGACCAGCCTGTAGCCAATCATTTTAACAATGTGGACCATTTACTATCAGATTTGAAGAATTTTCCTGTGGAACATGTTTTAAAGGAAAAACTACTGGACATCAGAGAAAACTTCCGGATGCACTGTTTAAAATCACTGCATCCAGATGGACTGAACATCACTGACAATACCACTTGATTTCTGCATATCTGAAGAGTTCTCAGGACTACATTGATTCCACATTCCAATTGGAATCGTCACTCATGATGCTTTTTGAAAACCCAGCAGTGTCAGCTGTGCAGCCACTGAGCAAACCATCTTGTACTCTCTGAGGAAGGCAGAATATTTTCTTAGGTGAGATCATCTGTTTGAGTCACTGCTTTCTTGGATTTTTTTATATATATATATATATATATATATATATATATATATATATATATATATATATATTTATTTATTTTTAAAAAACAAAGGTTACAGGGACATTATAGTTAGGTTCTGAATTTACTTGTACAAAACCATAGAAATTCAGCTGTTATAGTTACAGTTCTTTCAAGTAACTATAACTCGTTGTCTTATCAATAATTTTATTGCAAATGTTGCAGTGTTAATATAAAAGATAGGATAGATGATGTCATCAATGATATAATATGTGGAGTATTTAGGTGTGCATGACGAAGGTGCAAGTTATAGTTACCTTAGAACTCTAACAATAACAGCTGAATTTCTATGGTTTTGTCTGAGTAAATTCATAACGTCCCCGAAACCTTTGTTTTTTTCAGTGAATATCTATTTTTTTTTGCCATATAGTGATTTTCATTACTATACGTTAATCCAACCACCTCAGCCCATGGCCTTAGGCCCTGATGCCAACCCCCGGTAAGCACCCAACCGTGCACAGCTTCTGCCCGTGTGCAGTAGGGGTTGCCCATAAGGGATGACCTGTAGCTAGTCCTTGCAGCCAACCCCCTAGCCCCCAACCTCATGCAGTGCAAACCCCTTCGCTGTGCACGGCGGAAGTTAGCTACAGCCTCTCTGGGTGTGCGACTAGGTGTAAGAGGGTGTATCTGGGGGAGAAAGTGGCTGTCAGAGTGTGTCTGGGAGTGAGAGTGTTTACATCATTGCTTTAGTGGGTGCGTCACTGTGTGCACAGGTCTGTGAGTGGGTGTATGAGGGTGTCAGTGGGTCTGTGAGTGGGTGTGTGACAGTCTGAGTGGGTGTGTGAGTGGGTGCGTAACTGACTGAGAGGGTCTGTGAGTCGATGCATGAGGATATGGCTGGGTTGTGAGTGAGGGAATGAGAGTCTGTGTGGGTCGGTGAATGGGTGTGTGAGTGTCTGAGTGGGTCTGTGAGTGGGTGTAGGAAAGTACCATCTTGCCTGGAATGTTACCCCCATTTTCACTGTATGTATGTATGTTTTAGCCCCTGTATCACTGGGATCCTGCTAGGCAGGACCCCAGTACTCATAGTATGTGCCCTGTATGTGTTCCCTGTGTGGTGCCTAACTGTTTCACCGAGGCTCTGCTAACCAGAACCTCAGAGTTTATGCTCTCTCTGCTTTCTAAATTTGTCACTTCAGGATAGTGACTAAATTTACCAATTCTCATTGGCACACTGGTACGCCCATATAATTCCCTTGTATATGGTACTTAGGTACCCAGTGTATTGGGGTTCCAGGAGATCCCTATGGGCTGCAGCATTTCTTTTGCCACCCATAGGGAGCTCAGACAATTCTTACACAGGCCTGCCACTGCAGCCTGAGTGAAATAACGTCCATGTTATTTCACAGCCATTTTTCACTGCACTTAAGTAACTTATAAGTCACCTATATGTCTAACCTTCAACTGGTGAAGGTTGGGTGCCAAGTTACTTAGTGTTTGGGCACCCTGGCACTAGCCAAGGTGCCCCCACATCATTCAGGGCAAATTCCCCGGACTTTGTGAGTGCGGGGACACCATTACACGCGTGCACTATACATAGGTCACTACCTATGTATAGCGCCACAATGGTAACTCCGAACAAGGCCATGAACATGTCTAAGATCATGGAATTGTCACCCCAATACCATTCTGGTACTGGGGGGACAATTCCATGATCCCCCTGGGTCTCTAGCACAGAACCCGGGTGCTGCCAAACTGCCTTTCTGGGGTTTCCACTGCTGCTGCTGCTGCCAACCCCTCAGATAGGATTCTGCCCTCCTGGGGTCCAAGCAGCCCTGGCCCAGGAAGGCAGAACAAAGGATTTCCTCTGAGAGAGGGTGTTACACCCTATCCCTTTGGAAATAGGTGTGAAGGGCTGGGGAGGAGCAGCCTCCCCCAAGCCTCTGAAAATGCTTTGATGGACACAGTGCCCATCTCTGCATAAGCCAGTCTGCTCTGGTGCGAAACTGGACAAAGGAAAGGGGAGTGACCACTCCCCTGACCAGTACCTCCCGTGGAGGTGCCCAGAGCTCCTCCAGTGTGTCCCAGACCTCTGCCATCTTGGAAACGGAGGTGTTGGGGGCACACTGGACTGCTCTAAGTGACCAGTGCCAGCAGGTGACGTCAGAGACCCCCTCTGATAGGCTCTTACCTTTCTTGGTAGCCAATCCTCCTTTCTTGGTAGCCAAACCTCCTTTTCTGGCTATTTAGGGTCTCTCCTCTGGGGAATTCTTCAGATAACGAATGCAAGAGCTCACAAGAGTTCCTCTGCACTTCCCTCTTTGATTTCTGCCAAGGATCGACCGCTGACTGCTCCAGGACGCCTGCAAAATCGCAACAAAGTAGCAAGACGACTACCAGCAACATTGTAGCGCCTCATCCTGCCGGCTTTCTCAACTGTTTCCTGGTGGTGCCTGCTCTGGGGGTCACCTGCCTACACCCTGCACTGGAAGCCTAAAAGAAATCTCCCGTGGGTCGACTGAATCTTCCCCCTGCTAAAGCAGGAACCAAAAGACTGCATCACCGGTCCTCTTGGTCCCCTCTCATCCTGACGAGCATGGTCCCTGGAACACAGGAACTCTATTATCCAAGTGACTCCCACAGTCCAAGCCTTCAGTCCAAGTTTGGTAGAGGTAAGTCCTTGCCTCCCCACGCTAGACTGCAAATCTGTGTACTACGTGATTTGCAGCTGCTCCGGCTCCTGTGCACTCTTCCAGGATTTCCTTCTTGCACAGCCTAGCCTGGGTCACCAGCACTCCGTCCTGCAGTGCTCAACCCTCTGAGTTGGCCTCCGGCGTCGTGGGACCCTCCTTTGTGACTCTGAGCCAGCTCTGGTTCACAAATCTTCTAAGTGCCTGTTCGGGTACTTCTGCGGGTGCTGCCTGCTTCTGTGGGGGCTCTCTGAGTTGCTGAGCGCCCCCTCTGTCTCCTCCTCCAAGGGGCGACATCCTGGTCCTTCCTGGTCCCCAGCAGCACCCAAAAACCTCTACCGCGACCCTTGCAGCTAGCAAGGCTTGTTCGTGGTATTTCTGCGTGGGAACACTTTTGCAACCTTCAGCACGCCGTGGGACATCTTCCATCCAAAGGAGAAGTTCCTAGCTCTCTTCATTGTTGCAGAATCCTAAGCTTCTTCCATCCAGAGGCAGCTTCCTTGCACCTTCATCTGGGGTTTTCTGGGCTCCTGCCCCCCTGGACACTATTGCGACTCCTGGACTTGTGGTTCTTGCAGAATCCCCCTATCACGACTATTGTTTCCTTTTGGGGTGGTAGGTGTACTTTACTCCTACTTTTCAGGATCTTGGGGTGGGGTATCTTGGACACCCTGACTGTTTTCTTACAGTCCCAGCGACCCTCTACAAGCTCCTATAGGTCTGGGGTCCATTCGTGATTCGCATTCCACTTTTGGAGTATATGGTTTGTGTTGCCCCTAGAGCTATGTTCACCTATTGCAGCCTATTGTAATTCTACACTGTTTGCATTACTTTTCTTACTATTACTTACCTGTTTTGGGTTTGTGTACATATAACATGTGTATATTACTTACCTTCTTACTGAGGGTACTCACTGAGATACTTGTGGCATATTGTCATAAAAATAAAGTACCTTTATTTTTAGTAACTCTGAGTATTGTGTTTTCTTATGATATTGTGCATATGATATAAGTGGTATAGTAGGAGCTTTGCATGTCTCCTAGTTCAGCCTAAGCTGCTTTGCCATAGCTACCTTCTATCAGCCTAAACTGCTAGAAACACCTCTATTCTACTAATAAGGGATAACTAGACCTGGCCAGGGTGTAAGTACCACAGGGTACCCACTATAAGCCAGGCCAGTCTCCTACAGTGGGTGCTTAAGTGCCTGAGTGGGTGTGTGAGCGGGTAAAAGACTGAGAGAGAGCGACAAAGAGAGTGAGAGGGAGAGAGATAGTTGTTTAGGCTTTGATATATGACTTACATATAATGAGACAATAGGGCACCCATCTTTAAAGGGTGAGGGCCTGAAGGATGGGGTCCCTGGGGCTGAAGGTGGCCTGGTGAGGGGGCTGTGTTCCCCTCACCCTCGCAATATGCACTGGGCCCCGGGGTGGGAGACCCAGAGGCCACAATCGGCCCGTGGCAGGGGGCACATGCTTCCCTGTTATGTTTCACTATAAAATATGTCAGCCATTGTTCCTCGATGTGTGTTCTAGATCCGGCAGTTTATGCGAAAGCTGGATCACTGTGCTGTCTGGTAAAACAATTCATATAAACCTATTTCCACGTCCTGGCTGCCTGTCTGTGTTATTCGACATAATACAATTTAGCTATAAGAATGGGATATGACTGACCCCACCTGACCAGACATCACCTGTACGTCGTTTTCAAGGCCCTGGTGTTCGAATTTCACAGGCAGCATTCAGCAGTGGTAATAGTATCTGTTCATGAACAAACGTAAGCCATTGGCATTTCTAATACAACTTGTAAGCCCTTCGGCTTTTCAATTGATGACTTTTTGGCTGAATTATGATTTTTTGCTTCGACTTGCAAATTTGATGGTAATTTGGACAATTATGTTAGAGCTCAGATAATAGTCAATTGCCATAACAAACACATTCACAAAACATGTTTATGCTGCTGCAACCCCAATCCACACAAGTCTTTGGAAATTGCCAGAGGGATTGAGAGATTGGTGATGGCCTCAAAGGAATTGAACAAGTGCAGAAACCTAACTGAGGTGGGAAAAGTTAATGCAGTATTTTCAAGAGCCAATCTAAATTCTAGCATCTCAAAGGACAACCAATAAATGGGGAAGTCAAACTGAGTACCTCTTGCTTCAGATATGGTTCCAGTTCACATTTAGCTAATGCCAAAGGATGCCCAGCCATCGTAAAGGCATGTGTAAAGTGTAAGACAGTTGGGCAGTCTGGCATTTTGCCAGGTTATGTAAGACTGCCCAGAGGGTGGTATTCATCAATGAAGAAGATTCCCCAAGATGGCATAATGATGGAAACAAACAATTTGACAGTAGAGTAGTCGTATCTAACAAAATAGTAGAAACCCTTCAAAGTGATGCTAAGGGTGGGGACCTGATTTGTAAGGTGGATGTGGGAGATGCAGAAGTAGAAATGACTGTAGTTTCAGGTTCACCTATCACCATCAACACAGGCAAATTGTTTTGGAAAGAATGGGGTGCGGTTAAGTTGAGCCCCCCTAGACATACAGACAGTGGCATTTGGGGGAGACATAACATTGATATGATGGGTTATTTTCCTGAAACAGTTACATTTCAATATAGAATGATTTTCACCAAAGTTAAAGTGGCTAAAAAAGGATACAATATTCTGGGATGGAAGGGCCAAGGAGCATTTGGTATGATTTTGAGACCAGGTACATGTTGTTCCATCTCGTTAATTGCCATTCCTCCCTTTTTCTTGGTACTCCGGTCATTGGATACCTTGTAGGGCAGGTATGATCCTTTGTTTCCAGATCAACTAGGGCTGGTGAAGGGGTTTCAACATGAAATAGTGTTGAAGAATGGGACTGTCCCCATGGTGCACAAGTCAGGAACATTCCTTTGACTTTTAGGAGTCAACTCAAAGACCACCTAAATAAGTTGTGCGCAGAAAGGGTATAGAGCCAGTTGGCTCCTCTAATTGGGTCTCACACATTGTTGTAGCAAAGAAAAGGAATGGGATATGGGACTATGTGTCGACCTCAGGTCATTAAAAAAGAACATCTTGGTCGACTGTTTCCCTGTTCCAAGGATTCAATAAATGCTGGCCCAGTTGAGCGGTGCCAAGGTATTCTACACATTAGATCTCAAAGAAGCATATCACCAGATAGGGTTGTCTGAGGTGAATATTACTCCCTATTTACAGATAGTTTTGCCCTCCAAACTGAAACTCTCGGGAAACTATTAAATAAGGGTGAGAAGTATGTGTGGGGTACTGTTAAACAAGAAGTGTTTGAGAACATGAATAAATTGATTGTAGAAGCTCCAGCTATTAGTCCGTTCAGAGATAATGTTCCATCAAACTTGACAGTAGATGCTAGGGGTGAGTGACTTAGGGGCCGTTTTTACCAAGTTAGTTGATGGAAAGGAAAACATGGTAATATTTGCTTCAAGATGTTTTTCCCCAGCAGAGCGAAACTAAAGCACTATTGAGAGGGGGTGCCTTGGCATGTGTGTGGGTGACCAAGCATTTCTCTACCTACCTATGTGGGAGGACGTTCTCTTTCCATAAACCACTGGTGTTTCTACTATCTGAGAAGAATTTGAGACATGCTAGTGCAAGGTTGGTTTGGTTGTTGAGAAGAATGTGCAAATTAAATTTTGATGTGAAACATATTTCCAGAGTAAGGAATTCTAGGGCTGATTACTTTCTAGACATTCTGTGGATGATGGCACCAATGACCAAAATAAGAAGAAAAACTAGATTGTGTTGTTGGAATGGTTGATGAAGTTGTAGTTGCTGATGGTGCAATAACATTTTGGGAGTGGAATACTTGCTCATTGAGAGATGCATGGCAGATTGCTCCAAGGAAGTTCACTGCTAAGGATTGGCCTCAGAAAATAAAATTGGGTGTAGAGTTTCAGGCCATACTTGAAGTTAAGGTTTAGTTTCTTTGGAAGGAGATTTGGTGTTGCAAGGAAATTTGTTGATTCCTCCAGTGCATTTGAGAGCGTGCTTGGTGAAGTTAGCCCATTAAGGACGTGTAGGGTTGATGGGCACAAATAAAAGGGTGAAAAGTTACTACTAGTGGCCAGGCATGGATGATGAGGTTGAGGTAATCCTGGGCAATCGCAATAGATGTAATGAGGCAGATAAATCCTTATCGTCCTAAAAATAACAGTGGGCCCTGGGGATGGGGTCCTTGGGGCCGATATCAGCCCAGGGAGGGGGAGTGTGGCCCCTTCCCCTTTTAGCCCCTCCCTTTTTAACATAGGCCCTGGGGGATTGGGTACCTAGGGCCTCAGAGGCTGGGAGAGAGGGGTCGCACAGCCCTCTCCCCCTTATATTTAGTAATGGCCCTGCAGGATGGGTCTCCAAGGTCTAATGAGGCTTGGGGAGGGGTCCACATTGCCTCCCTCACCATTCTGTTACATTTTGGCCCTGGCTTTGGGCTCCCCAGGGCATATGGAGACACTGGGGAGAGATGCCAATGCGCCCCCTCCCATATAAACAAATTTTGGCCCCAGGGGTGGGTTCCTCTGGACCTCTTATTGCTCGGGGAGGGGAAATGTACAGCCCCATCTGCTTTATAAAATAGTCCTGGGTTGGGCACCCGGGGCATAAACAAATGAATATGGCCCGGAAGTAATTAAAAAAAAGAAAATCGATCCTGCAAGAGTCTTGTGGAAACGTCGCAGTTTTCCTGTTTTTATTTTTTATTTTTGGCCCCACCTCCTCTGGGTCCCTCCTGTCTGACCTAGGGGGTCAGGGTATCCCTAACCTGACCCCTTATACAATTTTTTGTAAGGGATAGGGGACTATGGGCCATATGTACGAACACATTTTCCCATTGACACAGAATGGGCAAAACTGCTTGCTACATCTGGCCCTATGTTCCTGAGTCCTGAAAAAGGCTGCCAGCAACATTTTTCTCATGTTGCTGGCAGGCAAACAGAAGGCTCACTCTTGCAGGAGTCCGACTCCCAGAGGAGTGAGAGGCCCAGGTGAAATAAAGCTCCCTGAGCCAAGCAGAACACAGACCCAACTGCTGAGACATACAATTAGATTTTACCCTAAATTTCTCAAAAACGACTGCACCGATTTACACAAAAGCGCAATCTGCAGACCAAGATCTAGCTTCCTGCCGAATCTGGTGTAATTCTGTGCAGTAGTTTTTGAGGTATAGCCCACTTTAAAGAAGTCTATGGAAAATGCATTTTGCAACTCCCCTTTTTTCTTGGCCTGTGCTTAGAAACTTTACAATGACAAACTAGTCATAAAGTAGCACCTTTTTGAAAAGTTTTGTGGAGATTCGTCAAACAGGGCCAAAGTTATTAGCAACACAAAAAAATGCTTTTTGTTTGGAACAGCAGACTTAACTGTCTTGATTTAATATATATATATAATCATCATCGAGGTTCATATATGTGGAGTTCATTATAGTAAATATAAGTAAACCATTACTTACCTTTATATACTTGGCTGTTAAAATTTTTGGCTAGTGATACATTTGCTACAATACTATGTTGCACACTCTTAAAGACTGAGGGCTTTATTTATACTTTTTGGTGAAAACCTGCACTAAGGCAGTTTTGCACCAAAAGGTTTTGCACCGGCTTGCACCATTTTTTAGCACCAGCTGGGCACCATATTTATGGAATGGTGTAAGCCGGTGCAAAGGGTAGGCTAGTTTAAAAAAAAATAACGTTAGGCAGGTTTGAGTAAAAATAAATGATTCTGACCAGATTAGCATTATTATTTGATGCTAAGGGGCATATTTATACTCTATTTGCACTGAATTAGCATCATTTTGTTTTTACTCTAATTCAGTGCAAAACTAACTCCATATTTAAACTTTGGTGCTAGACCCGTCTAGCGCCAATAAGCCCACAGGTGCCCTCCCCAGGCCCCAGGGGCACCCACACCAGAGGGTCTGCGGAGGATGGGGGACCCCATCCCAGGTAAGTACAGGTAAGATTGCATTTTATTTTTGAAAGTGCCATAGGGGGGCCTGAAATGGGCCCCCATACATGGCACAGGGTGCAATGGCCATGCCCAGGGGACTCCTGTCCTCTGTGCTGGCCATTGGGGTGGTGGGCATGACTCCTGCCTTTTCTAAGGCAGGAGTCATGTGGCGTGGTAGGTTTAGCACCATAAAATGACGCTAATCTGTTTAGAGTCATGTTTTTTTACTCTAACCTGCCTTAAGTCATTTTTGGGTGCTAAACCCTCTTCTTCTATACTGCCAGCCCCACCCAACTAAAGTCTTTTTTTTTACTCTAGTCTACCCTTTGCACCGGCTTGCGCCATTCCATAAATATGGTGCCCGGCTGGTGGATAGAAATGGTGCAAGCCGGTGCTAAACTTTTTGGTGCAAAACTGAGTTAGTGCAGTTTTGCAGCAAAAAGTATAAATAAGGGCCAATATTTTGTAAGTTTGCGGCACTTTTGCGTAAAAAAATGACGTTATTGCGGCACAAAAAAAGTATAAATCAGGGCCTTTGGTGCTAGACGGGTCTAGCACCAAAGTATAAATATGGAGTTAGATTTGCACCGAATTAGAGTAAAAAAAATGATGCTAATTCGGTGCGAACAGAGTATAAATATGCCGCAGAGGATAAATATGCCCCTAAATATGGCGTTAAGGCCATAGAGTAATTTTTTGCACGGGAACGCCTACCTTGCATCTCATTAAGGCAAGGTAGGTTTCCACTTTCAAAAAATGACTTTAACTCCATAAATTTGGCGCTAGAGGGGTCTAGCACCAAAGTATAAATATGGAGTTAGTTTTGCACCGAATTAGAGTTTAAAAAAATGACACTAATTCGGTGCAAACAGAATATAAATATGCCCCTGAGTATTGAGGTACTTTATCTTCAGAAAGGCCAGCATGGACGGTGCTGTTTACTAAAAATTAGAATGGCTGTAATTATCACACTGAAACGATGAAACTGCAACGCTGTGGCTAGCAGGGCACTTCTGGGAAGGATATCTGCTGCACAGAAGGTGCAGCGTTATTTGAATATAGTTACATTCTTAGCCTATGTTAAATACATATTTTGTTTTCTTATTAGGAGGAATAAACATAGTTTAGAAGTTTATGTTCTCTGCTTGGTAGTTCTGTTTGACTGATGGTGTATATTACGCATGGAGTTGTCTCCTAACAGGTTATTTTTGCGAAGTGGCACTCATAAAGCCTTCGGGTCCACAGTCAGTGATTAGTTCAGCCATTCATTTATTTCATGCATTCGACACCTGCATGGAGCAGTCTGGCATCATGTCAGCGAGGCAGGGCATTTTAGTTTATCAAATGTTACTCTGGGGTTCTTATTTCCATCACATCCAAGGGTCTGTCATCTGGTTACATCCTGACTCCTCCCCTTTCCACATCCTTCCTATTATACATCATATTGTTTTATGTGCAGAATCTTGTGTTCCCTGTAAAATATTATGCTGCTCCTTAGACCTAACTCCGTTCTATATCAAATCTTAAATTAATACAAATAAAACATGCTCTAAAATCGTTTTAATTTGAATGATGTGAAAACACCGTAAATTGTGCTTGATCCTAGTAAACATGAGCTTCAAAAGAGGTGCAAAACGCATTTCGTCCGCCAATCTCTCAGCTCCCCCACCTCATGTACAGGTGGAAGGGAGTGCTTTGATTCCAATGGCAGAGCAACAGTCGCATCTATTAATAAAAGCATTTTATTGGACTCCCGGCTGTCGTCCTACATATCATCAGAAGGCCCGCCATATTTTAATCGAGTGCTTCAGCGCTATATCCGCCATGTCTGTTTTCTCTGACCTTTGACCGCAGTGCCGGGCTGGGAAATCAATCAAATGGTCCCCTTGCACAGGAAGAAATCTACCATTGTGGAGGTACAATGGTGTTTATTTCTCAATAGCAACATGGCAGCCATTCTGTCAGGTAGACATGGCATACTGGGCCCGACTGGCAACCAATGCAGCCCTGGCAAAATGTTTATGCCGGCTCGTGCCCTTCTCTTGGATTTGTCTTCGTTTCTCTCTCTCTCTCTCTTTCCTTCTCCCGCCCATCAGTGGGCCTTGCTGTGCCTACTTTTGTAAACCCTGGGGAGCTGCAGTGTCCCTTGAAAAGCTTAGTTGCAGCCATAGGCTCTCAAACACCAGCCTCCAAAGGTTCCAGTCCCCCAAGGAAGTGCCTGATGGGTTAAGTGGCCGCCCCTGCCGCGTAGGCATGACGGTGGTCCCATTGTGTATTTTTCATCAAAAGTGCTCTTGCTTTTTAGTAAAACTTCTTGGCAAATATGCAAGAATCCCCAAGGGCCTCATTTCAGTGTACCTGTAATTCTTTTTGGGATCGTTAATAGAATTTACAGGTCCTTTCATAGTTACTAGACACAGATAAACACAGTGGGTCCCACTCAGAATCTAAGTAAATTCAGCGCCTTTCTCCCCATTTCTTGATGCCCCGGTTTGTAACAATCCGAGGAAAACACCAAACCTTTTTGTGGAGGATTCAGAATGTGTCCATAAATTGGGTGGGCTCCTCTTCACCCCAGCTGCTTGACGAAGACAGTGCCCAGCTTTAAATGATTGGTATCAATACACAAGGGAGGTCCAGAGAATTACTAGGGACCTGGGATAATCAGATAAGAAAGTAAACAATGGTCTCTAATACAAAGATGCACAATAATCAATGCAAGCAAATGGTAGCTTAAATAAGGATAAAGAAGTGCCAGTGAAAAAACGTGCCAGCTGCTGTCTTCAGGCATGACACACACATGTGAATAAAGTAATCAGTGTGCTTATCATATTGTCAAGACAAACATGGCCTGTACAGTTATTATACAGAGGATCTTTTTGGTCCATGTCGTAAGTCAACAGAATTTCGATCCTGAGTAGAAGAGCGGGACCATCTAGAAGCACTAGGACTCTGAAATATAGGGAACCCGAGAAAGAGATAGAGCGCCTGATTCACAGTTTGGCAGACTGGTTACATCATCACAAACATGACGGATATTCTGTCCGCCGAATTACAATTTCCATAGGATAAAATGGAATCGTAATACGGCGGGCTGGATATCCGTCACGTTTGTGACGGAGTTGCCCTAACCCCAAAACTGTAAATCAGGCCCAAAGTCTAAATCATAAGTTGTATCGTTGCAAGGATAGCATGGTCTTCTTCTGATTTTCTTCCAGCTGTCCCACCCTTTCCTGCTGAAACTCTTAACTTGCTAGCAAGTAAACCATTTAAGCATCTGAAATAATACAATATGGTTTCTTACTTTTTAGAATATGTTACTTTTTCTGGAAATTTGTTCAGTTTTTACCATGGGCACATGAGCTTTTGCCCATACCTGTCTCTACCAACTTGACTTCAAAGCTGGGACAAGGCCATCACCAGACTCACTGTTACTCCGAGCTGGATGAATCCAACAAATCATTACCCTCTTCTCTTTTTTAGCCCCTGGCAGATGTCAGGAACCTTGACTCCCACCATTTTTGTGGAGCATGAAAGAGTGACATCAAACAAGTGTATTTTCCCTCGCAAAAGGCCAATCCATGATTTTGTCCTTTGCCTGACCCTGAAAGCAAAACAGATCTTTGCTGGGAAACAGGTATGTAGCCAGTTCCTCCATCTCTTAATCCTCTTTTTAAATAAAATATTTTTATAGAATTTTCATAACAGATCCATGTATCATGATTTTAATATTACATCAGCAGGATTTTGTAGATTAAATACAACATTTACATTCAAACAACAAGTGTACTCTAGTAGGTCCGGGTATGACGTCCAATATATTTGTCTGCTGTATCTGACTGATAAGTCTTATATTTTGGTATTGAGTAGCCCCCCCTATATTTACTTGCCTACTCTGTTCCCTGCTGGTCTCACCTTCTTGTGCTGTCTAGGAGTGCCAACCTGTAGGATTATTGGTGACGAGTGTTAGGAGTATATTGTGTGTGTGTATTGTGTGTTTGCCCCGCACCCACTGGCTAACTTGGGTGCCAGCGGGTGCGGGGGAGTAGGGATAATTGTTATCGCATTGGTGTGTCGAGTCACGGGTGGTTGCGTGATTATATTATAAGTGGACATGTACTATCTGGTTGTGTTGTAATTATTACTTTCCCTTATTCAAGGCGGTTTCTTGTCGTTTTTAGCCTCTAGTCTGGCTACTAGCGTTTCCCAGGCTTCACATCCTGTGTGTTGTTGGCTGTCCCGTGCTAGTTTCCTTAGTACCTGGTGTTCTGTGCGGGACCAACGCAGTGTGAGGGTGTACCAAGTTTTCAGATCGGTCACTTTGGGTGCTTTCCAATGCATGGCTATCAATCTTTTGTACATAACATAGGCAAGGTCTGCAAACTTATGTATGTGTCTATGTTTTTTTGCTCTTGTCCTCAGTCCTAGTAAGCAGGACTTGGGATCCACTGCCAGTGCTATTCCTGTCAGTTCTGCAATTTCTTTTACCACTCCATTCCATTCCTTTTGTACGTGAGGACACTCCCAGACTATGTGGTAGAAGTGCGCCGATGGAGAGTTACATCTAGGGCAAGCCGGGTCCGAACCGAGGAACATTCGCTTGATCCTGGCCGGGGATAAGTATGTTTGGTGTGTATAGTTAAACTGCGTAAAACGGAATCTAGGGTTCCTCAACACCCCACGGGTGTGGTATAAGACTTTCGACCAGTCTTCTTGGGGAATTGGGTCTGGTAGAACAGTGTTCCACCTGTCCCTAGCCGACTCCAGGTCAGGTTCTGGGGGCTTACACAGGAGTTTATTGTTACGACTCGGTCATCCCATTTCCAGGGGGCGCTGTAAGGGGACTGTCAGAAGCCTGGGAATCACCTTGAACACTTATTTAGAGTCCCTTGCTGACTCCTGTTTGTTTCTCTTTTCACCATGGCACACTTGTGTAGGACTACATTTGCTTCTTGGGACTGCAAATCCCATAATGCACAGCTTGGTAGTCAGGAAAACCCGGATTCTGTTTCCCATTGTTTTCAATGGGAGAAGTCCAGTTGCTCCTTTTCACTGGATCCTCTCCTCCAGGACTTGCAAGTGTCCGAAACTACACACACCTGAAACCTCTCCTGTGCAGCCCAGCTTGGAACTGCTTATAAGCAGCCATTTCCTCAAGCTCCCCGTCGTGCATTGGAGTTCGAATCCTTTGTGTTACAGACCCCTTGTTGGATGGTGTTCCAGTTTTGTTCCTGTGCTGTTCCAGCTTGATCCTGTTTCTCTGCCCTGTTCCTGATTGTTCCAGCCAGAGTCTGCTCCCTTCTTCTTAGCCTTGTACCTGTTTGTTTCTTCCAGAGCCTGCTCCCTGTTTCTCTGCCCTGCTCCTCCCTTGTTTCAGCCTGAACCTGCTCTCTGTTTCCCAGTCCTGTTTACTGCTCTTTTCCTACTCCCTGTATACCAGTCCTGTCCTTGCCTGTTCCAGCCAGAGCCTGTTCTCAGTTTCCCAGTCCTGTCTCTGTTTGTCCCAGCCAGAAGTTTGAGCCCTGTTTTCAAGTCCTAGTCCCGCCTCTGCTTCAGCCTGAGCCTGTTCCTAGTTCTTGCCTCTGCCTCTTTGTTTGTTCCCTTCTGTTTCTGTTTCTTCTTGGTTCTTTGTGTCTGGTAAGTGTTCTATCAGTCTTCACCAGTGTATACGTGTCCTCCTGTGTACTGGGGTTGGCTCCTGGTTTCCAGGAGGCAATTCCAGCCCCCATCCTTGTCCAGTGTTATACGTTGTATTTCGTGCCTAACAGTGACAGTGTGCTATTGCTGTTTTCTCAGGAATCGCCACTGTGTTTCCAGCTGGACCCACAAGAGTGTGTCCTGTGTATGTAAGTACTATCCTTGTTTGTGCTCTAGGGTCCAGAGACAGAATCACATCTGCTGCCTCCTTTCTATGAGGTTGGCAGGGTGACTATCTGTAAGAGCAAACTGCACAGAGGCATTGAGATTCCCTGTCGCTGTGGGAGGTTCTGCGCCTTACTCTGTGTACAACCCCAGCGTGTTTGTCCACTGGTAATCCGTTTCCTGTTTGTTCACACAAGGGTTGCTCTGCTTTTACTTTCCTGTTTCCTGTGCCTGTCCATAGCTGTCCTTTCCGTGTATGCCTTTAGCTGCTCTTCTGCCCTAGCACACTACCTCTCTAGGATATTCGGTGACCTCAAGGGGTGTCCCAGCCAGTCCTGATCAGACCCGCCCGAAACCGTGACAGAATGCACGAACCAAAAATTTCAAGTTCCCCAGGCAGTAAAGGCACACACAGACCTAAAATGCTTTCCTGTCATGTTAAGACACCCCTTTCTAAACCTAGACATTCTCTGAAGACCTCTAAAAAAGGCCTTAGTTTAAAGGATAGACTTGTTAAAGAAAATCAAAGATTGCAAATGCAGTACTACATTGCGTGGTTTGCTGATCCATCAATGTTCAACTATTATAATATCTGTGATTATGACCCCCAATCCCTGTCTGTAGAAGAATTACAAAGTAATAATGAGTTTTTGGAGGTTCTATTACCTCAAACAGGGGAGAATGTTCCTAACAGTGAAAGTGATTTTGCTACTTCTGCACAAGACGTTTACTCTCAAGAAAACCTGGTTAATTCCTTGCGTGCATCCCAAATTCACTTCCAGGACTCTGTCAAAACAAAGAACCCTGACACTGTTCAAGAAGCCACACTAGGGATTCCCTTGTTTTCTGTTGAGTGCTTCAGCCCATCTAGGCCAGTTTCTCAGAATTCAAAGTGCAGTGCTGACTCTTATAAAGACCTATCAGCCCCTCAGAGCTTTCAAGTCAGCAGGCTAGACCCTGTATCTAAGGGATCAGTAAAGACTGTGGGATTCCTTAGTTCAACTCAAGAGGCTTGTGCTCTTCCCAAACTGGATGATAATACACCAGTCTCAATCCCTAAAAGCTCTGCTAAACCCTTTTCTATTCTGAGTGGGTTTGATAACAATATGGATATACACACACTAAAAGAGCAGTTTTGGCAGATTAAAAGGCAGATATTGGACTTCTATGATGAATATGTTGTAACATACACAAGAAATCGTGCACGTGGGCTCTTTTCATCAATGCATATTTCACTGTTGCCAGAACCAGACATTCTGTTTATCTGTAAGGTAGAAGACGTAACAGAGCAGCTGATGGAAGTAACTGCAAGGCAATTTGAAAACCTGAAAAAAGAAAATGATCACCAGCTTTGGCTTAAAGAACAGTATGCTACTTTGTGTGCCTCTCCAAAGACTTCTATAGAGCAGATTGTCCCTTCTATTAATGACAGTCAAGAGACATCTCCAGTTCTAAATATATCAGCCACTTCTTCAGACTCTCTCTCAGCCAGTAGTTCTCCAGTGAAAATTCCTGTACAGTTGAATGAATCTCTCAAATCTCTGAGAGATTTGACCCCTCTTGATTCAAAGGATGGATCAGAGTCTTCAGAAGGAAGTGTCTCAGCCCCTCTATCAGAACAAATAAAGCCAAAGGAAGAAGAGAGTTCTGATGCAGACTCCAATAGCTGCACCTTAAGAAACCAAGATATAATTTTACTGGAGATTAATGGCAAGTTGTGCAACAGTGTTGAAGAATCTGAGTCTAGTGATGACAGTGGTTCCTGCCTTGCCGTGAATCAACCTGCAGATAGTGCTGTTCAAATGGCGCACACACCAGAATTTTCAGATTGTGGGGATACTCCTGCCCTTTCAAACAATATCATAGGAGTTTCAGATAATGAAGAGACAGTTCTTGTTTCAAGTGAACTAATGATTTTTTCTGACCGTGAAGAAATACCCGCAATTACTAAGAGTGTAATGGACTTCTCAGAAAGTTTAAAAATCTCTTCTGTGTCAAAGCAAACCGTGGAGATTTCAGACAAGGAAGAAAGCCAGCAATCTGAAACTAAACAGCCTGTCATAAGAAATGAGAGCCTTCTCCTAGAACTGGACACAGTTGCAGCCTCAACCACTGATCCTGACCTGCTGATCCCTGCCAATGTGTATCCTGTTTCCAGCTCTACGATTAGGGAAGACAAGATCTCTGAGCTACCGGTATCTGATCTTGATGTAAAACCAGCCACACCAATGTCACCTGCTGTGTCCCTGAAACTAAAGACTCCTGAAAACCAGCAATCTGAAACCGAAGTTCAAGTGCTGAAAGATGTGATATTTCCCACTAAGACTAAAGACTTGAATTTGAATCTTGTATTCGAAGATCTGATGATAAGTACTGTTCTTAGTGTTTTATTGCAAGAAACAATCATCAATTCAAAGGCAAGAGCTGAAAATGTAGATACCAATGTAAAGGCGATTTCTGAAGAGACTCCAGTTCCATTTCTTTCCAAAGAACAACCTTTCAGTGTTAACAGAGTTGAAGATCAACTACCTGTAGTAGAAACGCTTTGCAAAGAAACCATTTCTGATACCATGAATACACCACAGAGCACTTGCAATGATGAAATCTCAATCTTGTCTGAAGATCATCCTAAAGAATTAGCTTGTGGAACTTCTACTCTTTCTGATGTTAATCCAGTTTCTAAAGACTTGAAAACTCTTGTTGCTCCTGAATTTGATACTCCAAAGTCATCCAAGACGAAAGAAAATTCTGACTTTTTCATTTTTACTTTGAGAACACCAGTTACCCATGTCTCCCAAGTCTCTATGCTTTGCAAGCCTCAGACCACAATCAATGTAAATACTGCTGCAGAAACAGACAAATCCTGCTTGTCAGAAGGTGTTACAGACCTGACAGTTACTAATACACAAATCAGCTCCTCCAAAGAAGAAAGTATTGAACAGGAAACTAATGTCATAAAGAATACCGCCCATAATGCCATTCCAGATCTCCTTGCTCCTGAATCCACTTCACCAGAAACCAACTCCATGCACTCCTCCCATATCAATCGAACAATAAAGAGGAAAGACATCAGAGCCCATATGGTATTAATACATGCTTTGCTCATTGGAAGTTTCACCTATGGCAGGACTGTAAACTTATCAACCAAGGTTGGTGTTGGATTTTCTTGCTGTGGCTTTTCCTCTTCAACTTTGTTCAGCAAAAGGATCGCCTTCTCTTCTTGAGCAGACTGGTGGGAGGGGGTATACTGTTACGACTCGGTCATCCCATTTCCAGGGGGCGCTGTAAGGGGACTGTCAGAAGCCTGGGAATCACCTTGAACACTTATTTAGAGTCCCTTGCTGACTCCTGTTTGTTTCTCTTTTCACCATGGCACACTTGTGTAGGACTACATTTGCTTCTTGGGACTGCAAATCCCATAATGCACAGCTTGGTAGTCAGGAAAACCCGGATTCTGTTTCCCATTGTTTTCAATGGGAGAAGTCCAGTTGCTCCTTTTCACTGGATCCTCTCCTCCAGGACTTGCAAGCGTCCGAAACTACACACACCTGAAACCTCTCCTGTGCAGCCCAGCTTGGAACTGCTTATAAGCAGCCATTTCCTTAAGCTCCCCGTCGTGCATTGGAGTTCGAATCCTTTGTGTTACAGACCCCTTGTTGGATGGTGTTCCAGTTTTGTTCCTGTGCTGTTCCAGCTTGATCCTGTTTCTCTGCCCTGTTCCTGATTGTTCCAGCCAGAGTCTGCTCCCTTCTTCTTAGCCTTGTACCTGTTTGTTTCTTCCAGAGCCTGCTCCCTGTTTCTCTGCCCTGCTCCTGCCTTGTTTCAGCCTGAACCTGCTCTCTGTTTCCCAGTCCTGTTTACTGCTCTTTTCCTACTCCCTGTATTCCAGTCCTGTCCTTGCCTGTTCCAGCCAGAGCCTGTTCTCAGTTTCCCAGTCCTGTCTCTGTTTGTCCCAGCCAGAAGTTTGAGCCCTGTTTTCAAGTCCTAGTCCCGCCTCTGCTTCAGCCTGAGCCTGTTCCTAGTTCTTGCCTCTGCCTCTTTGTTTGTTCCCTTCTGTTTCTGTTTCTTCTTGGTTCTTTGTGTCTGGTAAGTGTTCTATCAGTCTTCACCAGTGTATACGTGTCCTCCTGTGTACTGGGGTTGGCTCCTGGTTTCCAGGAGGCAATTCCAGCCCCCATCCTTGTCCAGTGTTATACGTTGTATTTCGTGCCTAACAGTGACAGTGTGCTATTGCTGTTTTCTCAGGAATCGCCACTGTGTTTCCAGCTGGACCCACAAGAGTGTGTCCTGTGTATGTAAGTACTATCCTTGTTTGTGCTCTAGGGTCCAGAGACAGAATCACTTCTGCTGCCTCCTTTCTATGAGGTTGGCAGGGTGACTATCTGTAAGAGCAAACTGCACAGAGGCATTGAGATTCCCTGTCGCTGTGGGAGGTTCTGCGCCTTACTCTGTGTACAACCCCAGCGTGTTTGTCCACTGGTAATCCGTTTCCTGTTTGTTCACACAAGGGTTGCTCTGCTTTTACTTTCCTGTTTCCTGTGCCTGTCCATAGCTGTCCTTTCCGTGTATGCCTTTAGCTGCTCTTCTGCCCTAGCACACTACCTCTCTAGGATATTCGGTGACCTCAAGGGGTGTCCCAGCCAGTCCTGATCAGACCCGCCCGAAACCGTGACAGAATGCACGAACCAAAAATTTCAAGTTCCCCAGGCAGTAAAGGCACACACAGACCTAAAATGCTTTCCTGTCATGTTAAGACACCCCTTTCTAAACCTAGACATTCTCTGAAGACCTCTAAAAAAGGCCTTAGTTTAAAGGATAGACTTGTTAAAGAAAATCAAAGATTGCAAATGCAGTACTACATTGCGTGGTTTGCTGATCCATCAATGTTCAACTATTATAATATCTGTGATTATGACCCCCAATCCCTGTCTGTAGAAGAATTACAAAGTAATAATGAGTTTTTGGAGGTTCTATTACCTCAAACAGGGGAGAATGTTCCTAACAGTGAAAGTGATTTTGCTACTTCTGCACAAGACGTTTACTCTCAAGAAAACCTGGTTAATTCCTTGCGTGCATCCCAAATTCACTTCCAGGACTCTGTCAAAACAAAGAACCCTGACACTGTTCAAGAAGCCACACTAGGTATTCCCTTGTTTTCTGTTGAGTGCTTCAGCCCATCTAGGCCAGTTTCTCAGAATTCAAAGTGCAGTGCTGACTCTTATAAAGACCTATCAGCCCCTCAGAGCTTTCAAGTCAGCAGGCTAGACCCTGTATCTAAGGGATCAGTAAAGACTGTGGGATTCCTTAGTTCAACTCCAAAGGCTTGTGCTCTTCCCAAACTGGATGATAATACACCAGTCTCAATCCCTAAAAGCTCTGCTAAACCCTTTTCTATTCTGAGTGGGTTTGATAACAATATGGATATACACACACTAAAAGAGCAGTTTTGGCAGATTAAAAGGCAGATATTGGACTTCTATGATGAATATGTTGTAACATACACAAGAAATCGTGCACGTGGGCTCTTTTCATCAATGCATATTTCACTGTTGCCAGAACCAGACATTCTGTTTATCTGTAAGGTAGAAGACGTAACAGAGCAGCTGATGGAAGTAACTGCAAGGCAATTTGAAAACCTGAAAAAAGAAAATGATCACCAGCTTTGGCTTAAAGAACAGTATGCTACTTTGTGTGCCTCTCCAAAGACTTCTATAGAGCAGATTGTCCCTTCTATTAATGACAGTCAAAAGACATCTCCAGTTCTAAATATATCAGCCACTTCTTCAGACTCTCTCTCAGCCAGTAGTTCTCCAGTGAAAATTCCTGTACAGTTGAATGAATCTCTCAAATCTCTGAGAGAATTGACCCCTCTTGATTCAAAGGATGGATCAGAGTCTTCAGAAGGAAGTGTCTCAGCCCCTCTATCAGAACAAATAAAGCCAAAGGAAGAAGAGAGTTCTGATGCAGACTCCAATAGCTGCACCTTAAGAAACCAAGATATAATTTTACTGGAGATTAATGGCAAGTTGTGCAACAGTGTTGAAGAATCTGAGTCTAGTGATGACAGTGGTTCCTGCCTTGCCGTGAATAAACCTGCAGATAGTGCTGTTCAAATGGCGCACACACCAGAATTTTCAGATTGTGGGGATACTCCTGCCCTTTCAAACAATATCATAGGAGTTTCAGATAATGAAGAGACAGTTCTTGTTTCAAGTGAACTAATGATTTTTTCTGACCGTGAAGAAATACCCGCAATTACTAAGAGTGTAATGGACTTCTCAGAAAGTTTAAAAATCTCTTCTGTGTCAAAGCAAACCGTGGAGATTTCAGACAAGGAAGAAAGCCAGCAATCTGAAACTAAACAGCCTGTCATAAGAAATGAGAGCCTTCTCCTAGAACTGGACACAGTTGCAGCCTCAACCACTGATCCTGACCTGCTGATCCCTGCCAATGTGTATCCTGTTTCCAGCTCCACGATTAGTGAAGACAAGATCTCTGAGCTACCGGTATCTGATCTTGATGTAAAACCAGCCACACCAATGTCACCTGCTGTGTCCCTGAAACTAAAGACTCCTGAAAACCAGCAATCTGAAACCGAAGTTCAAGTGCTGAAAGATGTGATATTTCCCACTAAGACTAAAGACTTGAATTTGAATCTTGTATTCGAAGATCTGATGATAAGTACTGTTCTTAGGCCCTCATTCTAACCCCGGCGGTCTCAGACCGCCGGGGCCAGGGTCGGCGGGAGCACCGCCGACAGACCGGCGGTGCCCTGCAGGGCATTCTGACCGCGGCGGTTTGGCCGCGGTCAGAAAGGGTAAACCGGCGGTCTCCCGCCGGTTTACCGCTGCCCTTAGAATCCCCCATGGCGGCGCAGCTTGCTGCGCCGCCATGGGGGATTCTGACACCCCCTACCGCCATCCTGTTCCTGGCGGTTCGCCCGCCAGGAACAGGATGGCGGTAGGGGGTGCCGCGGGGCCCCTGGGGGCCCCTGCCGTGCCCATGCCAATGGCATGGGCACGGCAGGGGCCCCCGTAAGAGGGCCCCGCTTGTATTTCACTGTCTGCATAGCAGACAGTGAAATACGCGACGGGTGCAGTAGCACCCGTCGCACCTTCCCACTCCGCCGGCTCGATTACGAGCCGGCTTCATGGTGGGAAGGTCGTTTTCCCCTGGGCTGGCGGGCGGCCTTTTGGAGGCCGCCCGCCAGCCCAGGGGAAAACTCAAAATACCCGCCGCGGTCTTCCGACCGCGGTACGGTATTTTGGCGGCTCCCGCCGGGCGCGCGGTGACCGCGCCCGTCGGGAGTCAGAATGACCCCCTTAGTGTTTTATTGCAAGAAACAATCATCAATTCAAAGGCAAGAGCTGAAAATGTAGATACCAATGTAAAGGCGATTTCTGAAGAGACTCCAGTTCCATTTCTTTCCAAAGAACAACCTTTCAGTGTTAACAGAGTTGAAGATCAACTACCTGTAGTAGAAACGCTTTGCAAAGAAACCATTTCTGATACCATGAATACACCACAGAGCACTTGCAATGATGAAATCTCAATCTTGTCTGAAGATCATCCTAAAGAATTAGCTTGTGGAACTTCTACTCTTTCTGATGTTAATCCAGTTTCTAAAGACTTGAAAACTCTTGTTGCTCCTGAATTTGATACTCCAAAGTCATCCAAGACGAAAGAAAATTCTGACTTTTTCATTTTTACTTTGAGAACACCAGTTACCCATGTCTCCCAAGTCTCTATGCTTTGCAAGCCTCAGACCACAATCAATGTAAATACTGCTGCAGAAACAGACAAATCCTGCTTGTCAGAAGGTGTTACAGACCTGACAGTTACTAATACACAAATCAGCTCCTCCAAAGAAGAAAGTATTGAACAGGAAACTAATGTCATAAAGAATACCGCCCATAATGCCATTCCAGATCTCCTTGCTCCTGAATCCACTTCACCAGAAACCAACTCCATGCACTCCTCCCATATCAATCGAACAATAAAGAGGAAAGACATCAGAGCCCATATGGTATTAATACATGCTTTGCTCATTGGAAGTTTCACCTATGGCAGGACTGTAAACTTATCAACCAAGGTTGGTGTTGGATTTTCTTGCTGTGGCTTTTCCTCTTCAACTTTGTTCAGCAAAAGGATCGCCTTCTCTTCTTGAGCAGACTGGTGGGAGGGGGTATACTGTTACGACTCGGTCATCCCATTTCCAGGGGGCGCTGTAAGGGGACTGTCAGAAGCCTGGGAATCACCTTGAACACTTATTTAGAGTCCCTTGCTGACTCCTGTTTGTTTCTCTTTTCACCATGGCACACTTGTGTAGGACTACATTTGCTTCTTGGGACTGCAAATCCCATAATGCACAGCTTGGTAGTCAGGAAAACCCGGATTCTGTTTCCCATTGTTTTCAATGGGAGAAGTCCAGTTGCTCCTTTTCACTGGATCCTCTCCTCCAGGACTTGCAAGCGTCCGAAACTACACACACCTGAAACCTCTCCTGTGCAGCCCAGCTTGGAACTGCTTATAAGCAGCCATTTCCTCAAGCTCCCCGTCGTGCATTGGAGTTCGAATCCTTTGTGTTACAGACCCCTTGTTGGATGGTGTTCCAGTTTTGTTCCTGTGCTGTTCCAGCTTGATCCTGTTTCTCTGCCCTGTTCCTGATTGTTCCAGCCAGAGTCTGCTCCCTTCTTCTTAGCCTTGTACCTGTTTGTTTCTTCCAGAGCCTGCTCCCTGTTTCTCTGCCCTGCTCCTGCCTTGTTTCAGCCTGAACCTGCTCTCTGTTTCCCAGTCCTGTTTACTGCTCTTTTCCTACTCCCTGTATTCCAGTCCTGTCCTTGCCTGTTCCAGCCAGAGCCTGTTCTCAGTTTCCCAGTCCTGTCTCTGTTTGTCCCAGCCAGAAGTTTGAGCCCTGTTTTCAAGTCCTAGTCCCGCCTCTGCTTCAGCCTGAGCCTGTTCCTAGTTCTTGCCTCTGCCTCTTTGTTTGTTCCCTTCTGTTTCTGTTTCTTCTTGGTTCTTTGTGTCTGGTAAGTGTTCTATCAGTCTTCACCAGTGTATACGTGTCCTCCTGTGTACTGGGGTTGGCTCCTGGTTTCCAGGAGGCAATTCCAGCCCCCATCCTTGTCCAGTGTTATACGTTGTATTTCGTGCCTAACAGTGACAGTGTGCTATTGCTGTTTTCTCAGGAATCGCCACTGTGTTTCCAGCTGGACCCACAAGAGTGTGTCCTGTGTATGTAAGTACTATCCTTGTTTGTGCTCTAGGGTCCAGAGACAGAATCACTTCTGCTGCCTCCTTTCTATGAGGCTGGCAGGGTGACTATCTGTAAGAGCAAACTGCACAGAGGCATTGAGATTCCCTGTCGCTGTGGGAGGTTCTGCGCCTTACTCTGTGTACAACCCCAGCGTGTTTGTCCACTGGTAATCCGTTTCCTGTTTGTTCACACAAGGGTTGCTCTGCTTTTACTTTCCTGTTTCCTGTGCCTGTCCATAGCTGTCCTTTCCGTGTATGCCTTTAGCTGCTCTTCTGCCCTAGCACACTACCTCTCTAGGATATTCGGTGACCTCAAGGGGTGTCCCAGCCAGTCCTGATCAGACCCGCCCGAAACCGTGACATTTATATAGGTTCGACACTACTTTTACTTGGGCATCATATTGCAGCATATGATGTAGTGTGGGGGAAATCGCTGGTTCTTGTTCTCCGGCCGTCCATGTTTTTTTGATTGAATGGCTTATAGCGTAGTAAGCTAAGAATTGGCCCGGGTTCACTGCTGTGAGGGCTTGTATAGATTCATTGGTTTACCATCTTCAAAGCAGTCACTCACTACTTGTATGCCCACTTCTGTCCACACCACGAGTGGGTGCGACCCAGCCTCAGCCCAGCCGGGGAGACGTTCCAGAGGGATAAGCAGCAAGTAAGGGAGCACCTTGCATCCTTTTTGGACATACCTCCCCCAGCATGAAAGTGCCACTGCCATTAGTGGATTATCAGACACGCTTTTGAGGTTTTTATTTGTTAGCCATGTGAGTAGGGGCGCCCCTGTAGTCGGGTCGACAGCCATGCGGACTCAGCTGTCACGGGTCTGTGGAGCCAATGTAGTATCCACTGTAACTGTGCGGCAGCATAGTAGAGTTCAAAATTAGGAGCGCCCAGTCTGCCAGCGCCGACTGGGCGCTGCCATGTGGAGAGTGCAACGCGTGGCCTACCCCCTCCCCATATAAGCTGCAGCAAGACTGCGTTCAGGTTACGGAAAAAACTTTTGGGGACTATGAGTGGCAGTGTCACAAAGTGATATAACAGCCTGGGCAGTATCAGCATATTTGCCACCGCCACCATACCCAGTGGTGATAATGGTAGTTTAATCCAGAAGCGCAGCGACCCCTTTATTGATGCCAGCGCTCTCCCCAGATTACCATCTCTGAGGTCCTCAGCTTTGTGGTATATGTATACCCCTAAATATTTGAATGTTTCGAAACACCATTTCAGGCGTCCTACTGGGGCATTTTCTTGTCTTGACAGGGGCCATCTAGTTAGTGGGTACACACACAATTTTTCCCAGTTTACTACTAGGCCCGATATCCCTCCATATTCGGACAGTAGAGATATTACAGAGGGTATCACCTCACTTCCTTTCCGTATATATATTAAGGCATCATCAGCATACAGTGATATAGTGTGATATAGCCCATTTCTGATTATTCCCCAACTATCTTCCATGGCGCGTATTCGTGTTGCTAATGGCTCCATTGCTATGGCAAACAATAAAGGGGAGAGGGGGCATCCCTGCCTTGTACCCCTAGTGCTCGGGAAACTATCGGATATAACTCCTCCCGTTTTCACTCTAGCTTGTGGCTTGGTGTATAATGTCTGTATCCAGCGTATATAATTAGGGCCGATTCCAATTTGTTGCAAAGTGGCGATCAGGAAGTCCCACTCTAGTGTGTCAAATGCCTTCTCAATATCTGGTGAGAGTACCATTTCGTCATGTGCATTCGAGGGAGTATCTCCCATGACGCTCAGCAGTCTGCGGTTATTTAGAAAGGTGTTGCGTTTTTGAATGAATCCGTTTTGATCCTCATGTATCAAGGTGTGCATGTAGGGGGCTATCCTATTAGCCAATATTTTGCCTAGTATGTTACATTCTAAATTTAGAAGCGAGAGTGGTCTATTAGATTTAACGTCTGTAGGATCACGCCCTTGCTTAGGAAGAACCACTATCATTGCCTCTCTCTGTGTTGGGGACAATATCTTGTTGGCCCATGCCTCCTCAAATACTTTCAGTAGATGAGGTTTTAAGCGTGCAGAGTAAGTGGAGTAACATTCTATTGGGAGGCCATCTGTGCCTGGCGCTTTGTTCCTGGGCATCTGCGCTAGAGCTAAATCTATTTCCCCCAGAGTCAGAGGAGCCTCCAATATCTCCCTGTCTGCCTCTGAAAGCTGCGGCAGGGTTGAACCTGCCAGAAAGGACTCAAGTTGTTGGATCGTGCATGATTTGCGTTTGGTGTATAGGTTCGTGTAATATTCCCTAAACGTCACATTTATCTCGTCCTGCGTGGTGGCCATTGTGCTTGCGCCTGTCCGTATTGTCCCAATGGGGGTCTGCTGCCGGTACTCGCGTAGGAGCCACGCCAGCAGCTTGCCCGATCTGTCTCCCTCTGTTTGTAGTCGTATTAGGTGATATTTATGGTCATGTCGGCGGAGTCTGGTATCCGCCTCGTTGTATTTTTTGCGTGCTTCTTTTAGCACTGTGTGGGGTGTTTCATTGCGTGCCACTACAATTTCTACTGCTCTGAGTTCATTTTCCAGTTTACTAACCTCTGCATGTAGGGTGCGTCTCACACCCCACGTGGTAGATATGCAATGGCCACTGGTGACTGCCTTGTGTGCCTCCCATTCTACAGCCCTTGAATTTGTGGATCCGTCATTTATTTCCCAGTAATGCCTCAGTGTTGTGCCCAGAACTTCTGTGAATGCCTGATCTTGGAGAGCTTCCACTTGCAATCTCAACGTGGGGATCGTTTGGCACCTCCTGCCCCAATTTAGTGTTATTCTGAGCGGTGAGTGATCGGATAGTATCCTAGCTAAGTATTCTGTCCTGTTGACCAATGCACATATATCCTGGGTTCCCCATATTATGTCAATTCTGGTATGTACTTTGTGTGGTATTGAGTAGAATGAGTATTCCCTCAGTTGTGGGTTCTTCATGCGTCATACGTCATGGAGTCTCATGTCGCCAGCCCATACCTGCAGTGGATATCTGATATTTCTGTTTGCTGCCGCTTTCAAATGAGTGTTTGATCTAGCTAGTATTGCGTCCGGTGTGCAATTGAAGTCACCACCCCATATGACCGGGGCTTCTGGGTTTATCAGTAATGCCGGAGTCAGTGTGCCCAAGAATACTGTTATCGTGCTTTTGTGGGCGTATATGCCAATTAACGATAATTGTCTACCATCCAGCTGGCTTTCCACCACAACAAATCTGCCCCCTTGATCTATTCTGTGCGAAGTTTGGACATATGGGATGCCTCCTGCTATCCATATCAGTACTCCTCTAGCAAAAGCCAAGTATGATGTGCCTATGACCTGTCCTCCCCACTTCGCGCGCATCTCCTGTAAATCAGGCTTCAATAGGTGTGTCTCTTGTAAGATGGTGATGTGTGTGCCCTGGCGCCTGAGGCGTGCATGTACTCGGGATCTTTTGCTCCGTGTCCCCAGGCCCCTCACATTCCATGTGACTATTTCATATTGATGTGTGGTGTGATTCGCCTTTTGAGCCATGTAGCATTATGAGGTGTGACTGCATATGACCCACTATTGTTTGCCAACCCTTTCCAGGCACCTCCCGGCTCTGCAAAGTATTTTGTTAAGACTAACAGCCTCAACAGTGTTTTCTGTATCTTGGATGGACCTGTGGTGTACGAATTAACTATTTCTCCCCCTCCTCCCCCCCAAACTGATTCCCTAACCCAACTATAAACTTGTGCTAAATTACTCAACCTGTGGTTGTGTGAGAGAACCTGTATCCGTGTGGTGAAGCTATTGTAACGACCAGATGTGGCTCTTTTATGGGGCTCACATCCTTCTGCAGACCTAGTCCGCAAATGCAATTGGGCGCTCCCGGAGTGCGTGCCCCCCCCAAATTCAAATATTCAGCAGCATCAAGCAATGCACTCGGTGGAAAGATGAAAGTTTGTACAAAAGATACTCGTTGTTGTAGGTTACGTCCTCCAGCGTGTGATCACTCACACGGGTGTCCTGTGCCTTCCTTCATGTTTAACGGACAATTCAGAAGGAGAAGCGGCATGGCAGCATTTAGTCAAAGTGTATCCGCGGATCTGGGGGTGAGTCTTGGACCCTTCAGTACATCTGATATTGTAGAGTCTGAGCTAGCCGAATCAGAGTCCAAACTGTCCGCAGGGATTGCCCAGAGTGCGTCGAAGGAGTTCTGTGTGAGCAGAGGAGTTTCTTTTCAGGACTTTTGCCCTTTCTTCAGCTGCATGTTTTTCAGTGGGTTGTCCCTTAGGTCGTTTCCTGAGCCGGTTCCGCAATGAGGAAATTAGTCACTCTTCACCTTCATCCGTGCCCTCCTAGCAGCGTGCAAGCCCCTTGGCGTGAAGCCACGTCCAGGCATCCTCAGGGGAGGTGAACACATGGGTGCGGTTATCCGATGTCACTATTAATTTAGCAGGGAACAGTAAGGCATATTTAATATTGTGCTCGCGTAGCCGTTGTTTAATTTTAGCGTAGGAATTGCGTTGCCTTTGTACTTCCGGAGTGAAATCTGGGTAAGCATTAACAGCTGCGTCCTCATACCTAAATGGGCCTTTGTTGCGGAACTGCTGCAGAATTGCATCGCGGTCTCTGTAATTTAGGAATCTGGCTATCAGCTGTCTGGGTGGTTGGCCTGGGGCCGGCGGTCTTCCAGGGACTCTGTGCACCCTTTCCACGGAGAAGAACTTCGATGGAGCACCGTTCAGTACTTCTTTAATTAGCCATTGTTCTAGAAATATTTCTGTGCTTTGCTCCGGCAGTTTTTCAAGGAACCCTAGGAAGCGTACGCTATTGTGGCGTGATCTGCCTTCTGCCTCCTCTGCTCGCCTCCATAATATTTTCATCTCTGCGGCCAGGCGTTGAATTTGTATTTGATTGTCTGAGGCCATAGGGGTCAGCTCAGTCAGCACCTCCTCTGCCGATTTCACTCTCTCCGTCAATTTGCGGTGGTCCACTCTGAGTAAAATTTATGAGCACTTCCTGGAGCTTCCTTAGGCAGGTGAAGTCATGCAGCTGTGACCTGAATATAGAAGTCAAGGTTCTACTAGATAAGAACCAACACCCAACCAAACAGATTGTACAGAACACTGAGCACACATCAAACACATTTCAGATATTCCATAAAGTTAGTATAATCAGGCACACAAAAGTACCATCCATATTAGTAAACAATCACAACTTTCAGCCCAGCAGAACACAGAAAATTGACTTTGGTCTCTGATGGAATCCTTGAGATATGCGTGTGAGTTGTTTGATGAACTATCAACAACAAAAATATCGCCAACAAATATTGTAGACACAAATATCTAATTTATGTATTTTATTTCTAAACTCAGAAATATTGGCAACAAAAATATAGAAGACATCAATATTGTCAAAATTGGTGTAAGTATATTCAATTGTAAATACTGTACACTATAATAAATTTAAAACATATAACTTAAAAATAATATTGCATTTAAAAAAGTACCTTTAAAATATATGAACATATTTCTTACAAACATAAAATAGAAATATATTTTACAATAACTGCAAAAGAAACATTATAACAACAACAATAATAATATAAACAAAAATAATAAAAATACTGATAAAAATGAATTTTCATAGCAAACATTTCCTATTAAAAAAACAACATAATTAAAGTTATGCAACAACATAACAAATAGCAGAGATGACCAAAATTAAATCCTAAAACAATATACTAAACTACATTTTAAAATTAAAACAAAAATACATTAAATATTGTGTTAAAATTAAATAGAAAGTTAGACTTCTAGGACTATAATTCATTATTCCCACTCCAACGTGAGTAGCAATAATGAAAATGTTCTACCGAGCACGGGTACCTTCCCTTAGGACTAGAAACACGCCAAAATATGCCCTCTCTTGAAGAAACCTTCGGCCGACCCATCAGAACTAAAGAATTTCCGGCCCATCTCACTGCTACCCTACCCCGCCAAAGTACTAGAGAAAGCAATCAATGCACAACTACGGAATTTCATTGAGGCCAACAATTCCCTTGACAGCCCCCAGTCCGGCTTCCACAGCAATCACAGCATGGAGACAGCATTCCTGGCAGCCACCGATGACATCCGATTATTCCTAGACCACAGCCACACCGCAGCACTCATACTCCTTGACCTCTCAGCAGCCTTCGGCACGGTCTCCCACAGCATTCTGCGCACCAGACTCCATGACATAGGACTTCGCGGAAGAGCCCTGGAATGGATCCACTCCTTCCTCTACGGGAGGACGCAGAGGGTCAGACTCCCGCCCTATACCTCCAGACCTACAGGAGTCAATTGCGGAGTCCCTCAAGGATCCTCACTGAGTCCCACACTGTTCAATGTATACATGGTCCCTCTTGCTGCCATCGTCAGAAGCCATGGTAGGAACGTCATGTAATATGCTGATGACACACAACTCATCATTTCCCTCACCCGAAGACCCGGACACGGCCAAAAGGAACTTTCCCGCAGCAATGGAAGCCATCACCACCTGGATGAGCGAAAGCTGCCTCAAGCTCAACTCCGACAAGACAGAGTTCATCATCTTCGGAAACGCCACCTCACCTTGCGATGACTCATGGTGGCCCACATCCCTCAGCCCACCCCCTTTGCCGACCGAGCATGCTTGAAACTTAGGAATCATCCTCAACTACTCCCTATTCATGACCCACTAGGTAAACTCTGTCACCTCCTCCTGCTGGCACACACTCCGCAAACTCCGGAAAATCTTCAGATGGATCCCAGCAGACTGTCGCAGGACAGTCACCCACGCCTTAGTCACAAGCAAGCTCGACTACAGCAACACCCTCTATGCCGGCACCTCAACTAGGAACATCAAAAAACTTAAACTCATCCAGAATGCCGCCACCAGACTCATTCTGGACCTCCCTCACAGAGAACACATCTCCCAACACCTGAGGACCCTCCACTAGCTACCAGTCGAGAAGCGAATCACCTTCAAACATCTCACCCACACGTACAAGGCCATACTCAACGCAGGACCAGCCTACCTGAACCACTGCATCTCCTTTCACACCCCTGCCAGATCCCTCCACTCCACCCAGATGGCCCTGGCCATTGTCCCTCGCATCTGCAAACCACCTCCGGAGGACAATCTTTTACGTATAATGCAGCGAAGAGCTGGAAAAACCTCCTCTTGCACCTCAGACAAAGCCCGTTGCTCACCATCTTCAGGACGAACCTCAAGACGTGGCTCTTCGGATGAGGCCCCTCCCCAGCGCACTGATTGATTGAAAATGTTGAACTTTGGGGAGGGCAGATTTACTATTCTCGCTCAACCGTAAGCAACAGTAGGCCTGGACATGTGCGCACGTCCAGGAGTTTTGGCAACAAGTGGTCCGTGACTTATGTTTGATAACATCAGACCCAGTCATGTGCATGGTGCAGTTCTGCCTACTGGGTTTGGTCCAGACACTGCTGCCTACGAGGGAAAGATTTGTGGCAATAGAACTTGTAGTAGCGAAACAGGAACTTCCTGCTACATCACAGCCAGAGATGTTTGGTCACCCTAACAACTTACCTGCTCAAAAATACTGGAACACTGTTTGACAATTCGTAATCGATAGGTGCGGTCATACCATTTAATGATATCTAAAGGTTGGTATGTAACGCATGTCTCTCCTCTATTCAATATATAAAGTGTTGGACTTTGGAGGGTTTAGATTTAGTATTCCCACTCCAACATAAGGAACAGTAGGGAAAGTGTTGGATTTTGAGGGAATGAGAACTACTATTACAACTGCAATGTAAACAAGAATACTGAAAAAATTACATTTTAGAATGCACAGATGTAATTTCCCCTGTCCTACATTAACACAATATAAATTACTCATATATAAAATAAAACACATATAATCTGTATTTTAAAAAACAAATAAATAACGTAACATGACAATATATTATGTTAAAACATTTTAATGTATATAAAAATCTATTAAATAATAATATTTAAAATATGTCACCCTATTCCCCAACAAACACAATAACCTTCTAAAAAAATACATAAAATGAAAAAGCCTTAAATGTATTACGCAATAAAACAAAAAGAAAACAACACTAAACATAATTAAACAAACTTAATATTAAAATCATACCAGCTTTTAACACAAAAACTAATAAAACGCTACTAAATAATAAAAAAATGATATTTTGTACAACTATACTTACAATGATATAAAAGACCAAAAAACTATAATCATACCATTCATATTCTGTTCCACGATATTCCTAACATTACAATATTTTTTGCATGACATTTGTGTCTCACAATACTCTTTACATAATATTTTGCCAGAACCCGATTGGCATGAAGGTACTTGAACCTCAAAGCGCACAGAGGCCATACTACAAATCTCTCATAACAAAGTAGCCAAATGCATAAGCATACGGTTGGGACATTGTTTGGGTTACAATTACAACTATGTGAGTAGAGCCCTATGTCCCAGCTTGATATTATAGGCATTCACACCACCATATCTTTACGGTTCAATGTCCCAACATGAGGTTAGGCAGTCTCTTCTCAGTCTCAGTCAAAACCCAACACTGGAATTAATGACTGCTGTAACCGTCTAAACAAATAGGCAAGCATGACGATAGGGGCATTCTTGCCCCCGCTGCCAGTGCAACAATGTGTCACTTCATAGTGTCAAGGACACTCATGCCTCTACACCAGTGTAACCCACTGCCCAAGGAGCTAGTTAGAGGATGACTTTCCTTTATACTGGTCCAAACCAATATCCCAGCTTGAAATTAGGGGTACTCCTTCCATTATGTCAATCTTGCCAGTATTCCTACATGAGGATAGAAGCTTCCTTCCCTCTATCACAGCCAGCAATGTATCATAACATACATGTAGGCACACTTTTACCTCTATGCCGATCTTGAGCCAATACCCCAGTAGAGGACAATGGGGATTTGTGCTAGTAGGGAAGACAAATGATAAAGAATGTGCCACAACCTTCATACATACAGATGGCAAGCTGATATTACATAAACATAATAACATAACACATATTATAATCAAATACATAACATAAAATAGCATAACATACTACATATTAGAACATTGGAATTTGGAGGGCTCCACTGAAGACAATGAAGTTGGTCCGGGCTAGTAATGGCTGTTATTGGCCTCCTCCTCCAACGTTCCTTATTTTTATTTATGTTTCCCACTTTTTAATTTAGGATATTTTCTCAGTAGGTGGAATGTTCTAATAGCTGTATATCCCTTCTGCCTCTCACTGTACCAGTTGTTAGAAGCCTTCTCCCTCATTGTAGTCCCTTGCCCTATAACTCGGGTTCTAGGCTTTTAAAAAACGTGTAGCCCTCCTCAGTGGGCTATGAGGCTACAATATAACAAGATCCAGTCACAACCATAATTAAATAGCATACTATAACACAACATCCTTTGGGTTTACTGCTTCAGTCAAAAGCCATGAGCATATCTCTGTGGGATGTACTCTAAGAAGGCCCTGCTGGCAGCAAGAGCTTGTAGACGAGCTGCTGCTTCTCTTTAACAAGCTTCAAAATGATTACACTGACTTCCAAACAATATGTAACTTCAACAGACGGAGACACCAGAACTGCCTTTTCACGGCACAGAACAGCTGAATTATAATAGAGAACAGCAATCTTGTGAGCCTGGAACCACTCCACCTCCTCTCCTAGACCTGTCCCTGTCGCCAGGGCAACGAGAAAGCTTTAAGAAGATGAGAAACTGGCTGTTGTTTGGGAGATATTGCTGGTGAATCTGCATCGTAATGTGTTTACATCTCCGCTCTTTACATGTTAAGGTAGCAGACGTATGGGCACAGATGGAGAAGCCTTCCCTCAAGCAGCATGTGTTGGGAACAGATGCCGGAATCCATCTGTATCACCCATGATAGGAAGAGCTGGAGAGCTGTACCTAAGGCCTCTGATGTGGGGGAGGGATGGAGACGTGCTGTCACACATGCCTGTGATGGGAACATGTGGAGGTGTGGTACCTACAGCAGCCTGTAGTGTGAACAGACAGATCCTGCCTCCACCCACAGTGATGGAGGACAGATGAGGAGGGCGACCTCCCGCCACCTGTGAAGAGAACTAGAGGAGGAATCTTGCCTCCATCTGACTGAGATGGAAATGAGTGGAGGTAGCCTACCACTAGCTGCCTGTAATGGGAACGGGTAGACGAATCTTGTCTCCAGCAGACTGTGATGGGAACTGGTGAAGGAATCCTACCTCCAGATGCCGGTGATGAGCACAAGCAGATGAATCCTGCCTCCAGCAGAGTGCAATGGGAACCGGTGGAGGAATCATGCTTTCAGCCCTGAGATATGTGAAATAGTGGAGGAATCCTACCACCAGTCAGGGGTGTCTTAAGGGTTTCGGGGGCTACAAGCAAAAAATATTTTGGGACCCCGTGTTTGAAGCATTTTTTTATTTTAGTACCCATTTCCTGCTAATGAAACCCCCATGATTGCTAACAAATATGATCCATATGTTAAAGGTTTAGGTAGAGAACAAGATAAAAGTAAAATAAAGAAAAACCTAATTTTCCAAGGGGACCCTTGAAAGATGTGGGCTCTGGGCAATTGCTGACTTTTGGCCATGCCTTAAAATGTCTCTGCCTCCAGCCACTCGTGAAGGGAACCAGCGGAGGAATGATAGCTTCATCGCCTGTGATAGGGGACAGATGGGGCTTTGTTACTAAATGCAGCCTGCAATGGGAACAGATTAATATTATCTTCAGCCTTCTGTGCTGAGAACCGGTTGAGGAATCCTACCTCCAACCACCGCTAGTGGGAACAGGTGCAGAAGCCCTACCTCCAGCCAGCAGTGACAGGTACCGTTCTGCCACATATTGACCTTGCAAGCTATTGACAGATAGTGACACGCGCCTCCAGCAGCCTGTGTTTAGAACCCGGGAGGGAGTGCCTGCTAGAGGAGCCAATGAGGGCAAATCGTGACATGATACTATCATCAAGCACCTTCGTTTAGAAGTGTTACCAATTTAAAGTAAACACAAATGTCAAATAGTGACTGAATCTAAAAGTAACCTGTGATGTTCGAGCTTTTAGGCTTGTTCAACAGCATCTTCAGGCCTGGTACCCTAGCAAGCTTCTAGGACTTTACAACCACCCAGTGCAAAGGTTATGGACCTAATAGAGGACTAGGATGAAGTGTCAAAATCTGCAGGCCTGGAGCTACCAAACACAAGCCTATGCATGGAAAGGGGTCTGATCACTGCCAGTTGCAATGTAATCGGCACAATACTGATATAGAGAAAAATGTATATCAGATGTAAATCTTGATTTATGTAGAATACATTATTTTACTGTTTGCTCGTATAGAAGCCCCTCACTTGATTGACTGCATCTGCCTTTCTAGACCATCTGGCTCATTACGGTCAACACATTCAACTTCAGAAAACAAGGTATCTTAATGAATTTGGAATTTGGAAGACTTTCACTAACAAGTTATGAAAAAGTAACAAACAAAATGGCCTCCTTGTCCTGTGAGGACAGCAACGAAGGCCTTCCAAGCTCTTTCGCGGACTAAATAAACATTTCCACAGTTTCCAGAGGGCTGTGAAAATTTACATCCTAATTTCAAGAAGTAACAAACTTTATCACAAACGTTTGCATGGCTGACCATTATCAGCCTTTTTAAGCTAGCCAGAAATGCTTCCCTGCCTACTCTTTAGAAAATCATTGTTTCATATTTGTGTTTTTATGTTCATATGTCTCAACTATTCTCTTTTGTGCTGCATAATACGTATTGTTTTCCTTATTGGCCTTTTTTGCCAACTTGACTCATGAGCCTTGCTGGTACTAAATAAAAAAAACAACTGAATGTTAAATAACCTCAGGCTTTTTGATCTAGCTCTCCTGACTAACTTCGTAGTAATGGCAGACCCTGTGGTACAGTCTTTTGCGATCTTTGACGGCCATGAAATGACTTTAACCACAGTCCTTAGCCCTATATCTTTTAACAAGGTCAGTCTACATTCCAATAGCTACAGCTGGCCATTTTATATTGTAGGTGTTAATGTTAATGCTGCTTTAATGCCCTGTTGAGATCGGGGATACCATCTGTCTCCTTACCCATGATGTTGTCTTCCTCAGCAACACTTTGCTTAACCCTCCTTTGCGCCTGACATCGCCTCTGCAGTACCAGACAGCTACAAGATTGTTCACTGAGACTGCAACAACAAGCACAGAGGTGAAATCGCCATCATCCACATAAAAACATCCTCTGTGCCACCATTGCGAATGAGGCCACCTCAACTTCCAACTCAGAACCAACAGCACAACCACCATCAGAGGCACCTTGACCTACAGACCTCCAGGACATCACCACCTCATCTGCAACACCATCCCCAATTTCATCACCCCCCTCGCTATTGACTCCAAGCACTACATCTTCCTCAGAGACCTCAACTTTCACCTCAATGACCGCAAACAATGAAACCAGCACTGCAAACCTCCTGGAGAGCACGAACAACATTGGCCTCACGCAGATTGTCACCAACCCCACATAGTGCAGGACACACAGTCGACCCAATCTTCACAGCCAGCAACAGAGTCAAATACAGCCATATCACCAAACTCACCCGCACAGACCACGCCATTGTCCACTTCACCATCACAGAATCCCCTGGCTCCATCACAAAGCTGTCCATCACCAACCACCACAACTGGAACAGAGTATCAGAGACTCTGTGGACCCACGCCGCCACCACCTCCCATTCTGACACCTCCATCAACCTAGAACAAGCTGTCCAGATCCTCTCCAGCTGGATCAACAACTGTGCCGGCAGAGTCACTCCCGTCAAGTCAACTGAACTTAAGAAACCTTACAAACAAGCCAGCTGGTATATTGCAGAGCTGAGAACCACTAAACATAAGCACAAGCATCTTGAAAGAAGATGGTGCACTTCCAAGCAGTCCATGGACTGAGCTGCTTCCAAGATATCCCTCAGTCAATACCACCAACTCCTGAAAAAGACGAAAAGGAATGCCCTCACCTACCGCATCGAAGCCAGCTCCAACCACAGCAAAGAACTCTTCAACATCGTCAGGGAGTTCTCCAACCCCACAGCCACCCAGAACATCATCACCCCTTCACAAGAACTCTATGACACCATGGCAGACTTCTTCCACGACAAGATCACCACCATCTACAAGAACTCTGAACTCTGAACTCCAAACCACCTCCACTGACCCCCTCAGCCACCTCCTGACCATACACCACTCAAGACACACAACCAACATGAAATCCATCCACTATGGTGCACCCTCGGACCCCTATCCCCACCACATCTTCAACCTAGGTTGCGAAATCTTCAAATAGCCCCTTGTCAAAACTAGAAGAACCGTTACTCAAGCCCTTGTCATCAGTGGCTGTACTACTGCAACACACTCTACGCAGGAACCGCAGCACATCTCCTGAAAAGGCTACAGACCATATAGAATTCAGCAGCCAGGCTCATGCTCGACTTCCCCAGATGAACCCACATCACCCCCCCACCTCAGGAAGCTTCACTGGTTGCATATTCAGAAGAGATGTCAATTCAAGACGCTGATCCACAATTACAAAGCCCTGCACAACCAAGGGCCAGCATACATCAACCGCTGTTTGAACTTCCACTGTTCCACTTTCACCAGACACATGTGCTTTGCCTTCCTTTTCCTTGCTCATACCAGCTGCAACCGCCAAAGCAACAGGTGAGGTCGCTCCTTCTCCTACCTTACTGACAGGTCCTGGAGCGACCTCCCCCACTCATCACCAAGACTCATCCTCACTACTGGATTTCAGAAGGGGACTCAAGACCTGTTTTTTTAATTGAACCACCCTCCTCTGCAGGGTTCAGAGCTCCTGGAGACCCTCACTGGTGATTAGCCACTCTTTATGAATCCTGTTTGATTGCTTGACAGACCAAAACTGTTTTATGGAGTATATGGAGCCAGCAGTAGTTGAAGGCTTCCTCTGGCTGTTGCTAAGGGAAACAAAGTACTGCTGTTTTGTGCATTGTCTGTAGTATTACTGAGAAAAGCACTGATGAGTTGAGATAGTCTTGTTGGGAGATAGGCTATCCTGCCATATCTTACTCCACTGTTTGCAACAAATAGCATCACCAACACAAGCACTACAAAAACAACAGCCCGATTAGTCCATCTACAACAACATTATAGCACAACACCTCTACATCTACAACATTACTGCTACAACAATGCAAACCCCTTTCTAAAACTACATTAGAAAAGAATCGTACCATTATAATACCACACTACAGCACCACAGTCTTTAAACTACAACTACAACATTACAACCCTGAGATTAGAACACCACAAGCTAGATTTTCAAAACTAAAATTGCATAATTACATTTATTTTCTTTCACAATGCAACATTTCAAATACATGGTGACAACTACAATGCTATAACTGCAACACAGCTACAATTCTGTAACTACGACCATACTTCTTCAGCTACAACAGTACTACTTCAACACTACTCACTATTAACTGGAACTAAAACACTAAAACAAGAAGCACAAAGACATCACAATGACACCACGGGAGCTAGAGCACTAACCATACAACAGCTTAGCTTAGTATTGTACTACAGCTACATCGCTACAACTACATATTGTTACACTGCAAGCACATGCAGCTAAAAAACTGCTAAATTATGTTTCCTCCTGTATCCCAATAACTAAATCACTATGCTTAGAATGCAACAACGCAAAACAGCAACAGTAAATATTAAATAGAAACACAACCGGCTACTGCTGTGCTACACCACGGCAAGTAAATATCTAAAACATCACAAATAGAATTATCATACTTCACCTATAACAGCAACATTTTACAACTACAATTCTAAAAGTACAAAGTTACAACAGTACAATAGCAACACACAAGTTGCAGCAGCAATCACAAAACTAGAACAATAAAATTGTATCTACAGCACTACGACTGTAACACCACCACACTACAAAGCTACACTTCTACAACTACATTACCCCATCTGTATCACTATATCTATAGAGGCAGCAGCTACAATATTGTAGCTGAAATACAACACTACAGCTGCAACGCTCCATTGTGACTGAATGAAAACAACTGCACCACCGGAAGTGCAGCATTATAACGCTACATCTGCAACACAACTACAAAATTGCCACATGGTAGCTGTATTTCTGCAGCACTGCAACACCACTACAGTGCCACTGTTACTACAGCACTGCAGTTAAAAAATGATGAACTGTTTGCCTACAGCTTAACCAACATTTTGGCTTCTACATTTAGCAGTGAAATTGGCCATTTTGAGGCACAGTCCTTCAGTGGCTTTCCCCCAAAAATCATCTACAGTGGCTTTCCCCCCTTATGGATGATAACAGTATCCGTCTGCCTAAGGTCCCTAAGCAAGATACCTTCCTCCGGAAACATAGCCCGCAGGGGGGGGCACTAGTCGAGCCTTCAAGCCCTTGAAAAACTCCATTGGGAACTCATTCGGGCCCCTTCTGCCCTAAAGTTGGGTTACTGCCTTGGAGAGTTTGTCAATGTACTACTTTTTAATGCCTCATATTGCGCATACGATGCTTCCTATGCACCACAGTTTGAGGTGCATATTACATCTGCAGAGCTAAGTGGGTCCTACGAGTACATAATGTAGACAACGAATAAAATACATAACACATAAATCATTTTCATGTGGTGGTTCAGTAGTGGAAGACCCTACAAGAGTGTCAGCGTTGAGGCAAGATACAGGCAGCGCAAACACGCATGCAAACACACATATGGAAGTTTGCACACGCACACATATATATGCAGGTTCACAAACATACACGCATGCAAAATCAAAAACACAAACATGCGCAGACGAGGACACACAAGCGCGCATACCCACACACGTGTCTCACTGGCGTGAGGTACTCAGGATCCACTATGCTACAATGCTAGAGCACCTGACTTTTATCCAAGTTACCCTGCCACATAGTAGCAGAAAGCAAACGTGCACTAACCCCTGACGTTTCTTTAAAACGTCTTTAGGTATAGATGACATGTGCGGATGATAAATAATGGTGGGGGGAGAAATATGAAGTGGAAATTCCATTTACGTTTTGTGTTTACAACTCGAGCACAGATGGCTAACAAAGTGAAGTGAAGTGAAGTTTGCATATGTATATTTTGTCACTGAATTGCTGGTATGTTTTTAGTTCTGTGCTCCGAGTTTCACTCCGTATATTTTCCTAAAATTAACATAATGTATTTGCTTGTGTGTATGATAAAAGTAAACACTTCCTCTCCACCAGAGAACACCTGACACCCATTTGCAGTTTGTTTGAATGTCCTTGCTCCAGTTTTCCAGGATTATTTCAACCTTAATAAAGAAGGGAAAGACATTGTGGCCCAGATTTAAGACGGCCTAGCGCCTCCTTGCACCACATTAGCTCATGTTTGTATGTCAATGTGGCCGAATGAGGACAAATTTGTCATGCCATATTTACAAAGTGGCAGCACACAGAGAAGTGCCAAAGCATGATTGTCAAATGGGTTTATGTGCAGGAAGGGACACCTTCCTGCACATAAACAATAGTTTCTGGCATTTTGCTCTTTCTATACATGCTGCAGAATGTAGCATGCATGGAAAAAGCAAAAATCGAGGAGGGATAAAAGTATTCCTCCTCGTTGCGCCCTGCTAATCCTACCCCTAGGGTGGCGTTAGATTTTGGCGCTGCCTCAGGTTTACGAAATTTCATAAATCTGGGGCAGCGTCAAAATGCAATGGGTGTTGCTGTGGCACACCCACAGCAACACCCATTGCACGGCCCATCCATGCACAGTGCGGCGTAAGAAGAGGCTGTATTTACAAGGTGATGTTAAGCCACAAAAAGTGGCTTAACGCCACCTTGATAATACGGCGCAGTGCTTAGCGCCACAAGAGCATCACGAAAAGTGATGCTCCTGTGGCGCTAGGGGCCTATAATTATGCCTCTAAGAGATTCCACTGTGTCATTATTTGCGCCTAATTTTAACGCCTACACAGAGCTGGTGTTAAGAGCCACTACGTACTGTACAGGATAAGCTCCAAAATTGTGGTGCTAATCATACCCAGTACATCAGTAGCGTAAAAAAAATTGACGCTGTTGCCCCTACCCTGTGCCATGGTGCGCGTATATTTAATATTGCAAACATGGTGGCGGTAGGGGGCGCTAAGGGGCACTAGAAAAGTGGGTCTGCATTGGATGCAGCACCACTTTTCTTAAATCAGGCCCTGTGTATTTCCACATGGTGTTCCGTATAGTGACTTAGAGCCTGATTTAGATCTTGGTTGATGGAGTACTCCGTCACAATCGTGATGGATATCCTGCCCCTATTATTACGATTTCCATTCCCATATTATATAATGGGATCGTAATACAGAGTAATCTCCTCTGCCAATATCTAAATCATGCCCTGACAGCGCTACTGAAAGGTATCAAAGCACGACACACAGTGCCTGCTTGTCCATGACTGCTGGTAGAAGTACCTTGTATTCATCTTGATATGAGGTTATAGGCTATGGATTTAATTTCAAGATTACCAGAAAAGAAGCTTGAATTCACATCGAGCCCAAAATAAAATCTGAAAATTGTGCAATGAGACATTGGGCTTCTGTCGCCCAGGCACCTCCGTTGACACCACTATGAAAGCATTAGCAAAGCTAACCGATGTGGCCGTGGTGAGGTGGTGCCATGGTTATTTTATTTGTATTCATTTTGTTGCTAGCACTTGGCACAAACAGAAGAAAGAATATGCCGCCACCTGAGCATGACAGTCATATGCTTGCAATAAAAATGTTACATTTTGAATACAATTTACTAATGTGGTGATTTTAAAAGAAAAGGATAAAAGGAAAATATGCCTCCACATAAAAGAGGTGTGTCATATCCTTGTAATAAAAAAAAGATTAAACCCAGTCACTGATGAGGCTGTTTTATAAAAACCCTTTCAGTTCTGCTATGCACTACATTATTGTTATTTGTGAAGGAGAAAACCATAAATCACCATCTAACGAAGAAGTCAAAGTGGACGCAGCTACAATGATACAATGTTGCTTTATAACTCCAACTTTAGAAAGGTGATGAAGATGAATCACTGTCATACAGCCAGTATTTAAAGGTATTCTAAAAATGTATTAATAAAATAAAAAGCACTCTTCGAGCCACTAAAGAGAAGGGGACTGCTTTTAGGTGGATGTGAAAAATGTGCACAGGCTTTGCTCAAACCCTCAAAGTTAAGGGGGCCAGTGAGTGAAGTGGGCTGGCCGATTGTCCCATGCTCTAGGTTGAGGTGGGTGGAAGCAAGCTGTGAATGACACAAGCCAGTTCACCAAGAGCTCCTTTCTATATTTATATTTCTTAAGACATTTTTGGGTAAACTGTAGTGTGGTGAAATATCGCAAGCTGTCTCAAGCCCAGCCCTAAAAAGTGCAGCAAATTAACAGCTTTAGAGCTGTCCATTGTGCTGAACGTTTGAGATGTCTTGGCGCTTTTAGAGCCTTTTCACCAGTGAGCCGAGTTTAGGTGTAGGAACACCCTGCGACTGGACATAATAGTTTCTGGGCAGTATGCCCACACCTAAATCCGGCTATCCTGTGTTACTCCACCTGCAATGGGAAATAACATGGGGATATGGTTTTACGAAGTAATAATCTGCACACGGATCAATAATGGGCCTTTTCCTGATCCCATTTACAGCCCGCCCCGTGGCAGACGTGCAGTCTGACCTCTGACGATGCTCAGCAGTGCCCACAGCCTCCTGGGTGGGTAATCGACACATCCTCGCCCACTGCAACTTCCTGCCAGAAACATTAAGACCCTCATCGCGAGTGGCCTAGGAAATAACCCACACCAGGAGATACGAATATCGGTCATATCAGTAACTCTGTAGGTGGAAAAAACCCAGTCCGCTAAAAATTGGACTTTGAAGGTTCAGTGAGAAATGGAAAGTTACCAGATCCGATCCTGAAATAATTCCATTTTTGCCAGGTTTCCAGCAACCTAAATCTACAGGTAAAACTAAATAGATCCGTCGTGTTCCCACGGATCACATAATTCGATGGTGCTGGACCCCATCAGTACTAAGTGGCGGATTTGGGGGCCCCTAGACCGTTAACCGATGCTGCCCCAGCCCTGCCAGCCTTCCCCTGTAGCACGAACATAAGAAGAACATTTAATACTATTTACAAACACTGACATTTCACTGGAAGGGGCCGTATAATCTAACAAACGGAATATAGAGATGACAATTTAGTGTTATTTTCTTTCAGGTTGTATTGCAAAGACTATATTGTTATCTGTATAGTAAATTATTCATTGACATGACAGATGTGGTGGGTGTGGGCTTCAGATGTCTAACACTTCATTTCTTCATGCACACGAGTGCTTTATATTTAGAACCCGGGCAGCGGCGGGTTTTAGGGTGGGGGGTACATTTACTGGATTATTTGGCGTGACGTGACCCGATAGAGTCCCGAGCAACAGCCCGCAGACTAATCTTCTCAAGAGTCGGTGCTTTTATTTTTCATTTATTAGGTTTTGTCTGGGTCGGCGGGAGAGCTATTTTTGGACTCAGTAAGCTCGTCTGCTTCCCCTCCCATCCGTCGTTCGGTGCAGCTGCAGATGTGAACTTCTCCCCTCCCCCATTCCCAGAGCCTCGAACCACTTCCCTCCCTAGAAGCGCTTCTCCGCTCCCTGGAAGCGCTCTGAGCTCAGATGCAGGCTTGCCGCCCTCCTCATGCGAGCCTCAATCCTACCCTAGATAAAGACAAACACTGGGGTCCTGCACCTGGTGCTTCCAACTGATTCCGTCACACGAGGCACTTCAGCTCGTGGTGGGTTGGCACTTTGTACCTGGACTAAGTTTCGGTAATATTCGAAGACAGCAGTAACTGAAAATAATCCTGTTGACAGCTTTAGTCCTCGCTACAAAGCCACACTCAGAAGAACCACCCTGCTGGTGTTGAGTGCAGGGACTCGCCTCACTCCGAGCCTCACAGACGTGGGAAGCGACCTCTACGTGCACAGGTGGCCACGGGCACAAAGTGTAACTCTACCACGCGGCGGTGCGCAGCAACTATTCAGGGGTCCCTTTCAGCCCAAGGCCAGAGAATATTTGTGTGATATGTGAGGCTCAGAAGCCCCTCCTCACCGTAGGGGGCATCAGCTGGTGTTACGCCCTCCTTCCTTACTCTCCCGGTACTGCGCAGGGATGGGGGGGGGGGGGGGGGGGCGATAGCTGCCCCTCCCCCTTGTGAAGCCAGTGAATGCCCGGATACGCGGAGTTATAGCTCTTGGCCCGACCGCAATCGTTGTGTGAGCGCAGATGCAGGAGACAGCTTTCCCCATCCGTCAAACCATGTTTCATGTCAGTCGTGGGCTCAACATCCTGTGCTTTTGGGGACATCACGCAATCTTCCCGTGCCTAAAAACACCCTGGCCTTTCTAATGTAACCTGCTAATCGCGTAAATGTCTCTAATGTCGTTGGACACAAAAATACAGGCATATAGGCTCTCTCACCACCCTAATGCTACTGAACATAGATACAGACAGATGCAGGCCAGTAACTCCCTCCTATCACTGTCCCAGTGCAGACAGTATTCCCCGCCCCTCTGTCGCCTCTTCACAGGTATCTCTTGAGACAGCTCTTGTGGTACCCACACCTAATTAAACACTAGAGCCCAGTTTCCCTTATATGCTTATACAATTTATATACCTGGCTATAATGGGGACATTTAAGATCCCGTTTTCATACTTGGGCTGGTGTCTTTGACTCTGACACCCAACGTACATGTAAAGCTTGCTTTTTTGGAGAGGCTACTCTGCCTGAAAGCCCTCAAGGTGATCCTCTCATTGTTATAGGAATGATGAAGGGCTGTGCCAGCCTGCCGTAATTCGAACACATTGTATGTTAAATGCAGACCTCAGAACAGAAACGTTTTAAGGCACGCGCAAAGTGGACAATCGCCCGGGGGCTACACCTTCCAGGGCACCCCGTAGGAAAGTGTACTTTCTATCGATTAGACATCTGACTATAGTATTTCTCTCTCTAAACATCTCCCCCACTCTGCCCACCTCTACCCCTACCCCAGTATCAACTTAATGTGTTTTGGGGGGTCTCCTGCAAGACATATTTCAACTCTTTTTTGTGAACCTGTTGAAGTATGCCATAATGCGGTATTGTATTGCATCATGTCAGCTTGAATTAGCAATAAATTAGTAATAAAATTCAAATTTGTTTCAAACCGGTGCCCTTAAAATATGTCATATATTTCAAAAGTATGTCTGCCCGGGCCCCCGAAAACTTTAAGATGACATTTCCTCGAAAGCAGGTGCTAACTTCCTGCTACTTCACCAGTAGAGAAAAACTAAGTTGTGGCTCACTTAAAAGAGTAACTACGGTTTACACCTTGAGGAAATAGAAAACATTGGCTGCAGATCACCCACAGCAAAGCCTGGGAAGGAATCAGCAAAGAAGACAGATGCGCACTGCAGGTTGCTGGGCCTGTGCCAACTCTAAGCCATCGGATCAGGGTGATCCACTGAGCCAGAGCCACGGGGCCCCCTCAGGAGCTCTGACAACGCTGAGGCCCTCTGAAATTGTAAAAGACCTCACACATTCACACTTCCTCTCTTCACTGACAAGGGTTTAATGCATCGAAAGTGCTGAGCATTATTCAGCCATACCCAACGTCTGCTGACCTTCTAAATGTGTTCAGGGCTGGCAGAAGAGTGAGCGGGGATGGCGGGTTGGGTCAGAGTGGACATTATTTCGCAAGATCGTGCAGTTTCAGGTTCTGCCTTATTTATAGATTTTGAAGGGTTCTGTTTATTAATCATAAAGGCCACAGGAATATTGCAATTTTGTGTCTGTGCTTTTTTCGACATAATTATAGATCTGCCGCATTTCCTACATAGTCAATCATCTCATCTGCTGCATAATCTGAAGATTTTAATAAACAAAGTTTGTTTCTAATTCAAACGGATCAAACGTTGCTAAACTCGTAGCAACAGGAAGTGGCTGGGCAGTGGAAGGCCCTTTGCAAAGTTGGCTCATTAACATTCTGTTGCTTAGTGCTGTATTTGGGAGTCAGACTGGTTCTTATAGATGGAACCTTGGCCGAGATAGTGTTGACTTATTTAACAAGTGTTGACAGAGACAATAGGTCATGCCTATACAAAAGCTTTAGGGTTTTGGCAATGTGTTTTTGCCATGTTGAATACCAGTGTGGCTGCTGTTCAGGATGGCTAAAAGTTAGTGGAGTGGAGTTTCATAGAGCAGACTGAGGGAGTAAAGTGTTGTAGAGTGGATTTGTTGGATTACAGAGTCATAGAGTGTAATAGGGAGAGTACAGTGTTGTGCAGTTGGGTAGAGGGGAGTAGAGTGCAGTGTCAGAGAGTATCGTAGAGTGCAGTGTCATACAGCAGAGGTGTCTGGAAAAGGTGGAGTAGGATGGAATGGATTGAAGTAGTGGGGTTCATTGGATTGGAGTAGAGTGGGGTGGATTGAATTGGGGTAGAGTGGGGTGGATTGAGTTGAGTGGGGTGGATGAGAGTAGGTGGATTAGAGTGGGGTGGATTGAAAGGGGGTGGAGTGAAATGGACTGGGGTGGACTGAAGTGAGGTGGATCGGAGTGAAGTGGATTAGAGTGGATTCATGTGGGTTGACTGGATTGGAGTGATAGGACTGGGGTGTGGTGGATTGTATTGGAGTGGTGTGGTTTGGAGTGGGGTGGAGTGGAGTAGGGTGGATTAGATTGAATTGGAGTGGGGTGGATTGGATTGGAGTTGGGTGGATTAGATTCATTGGAATGCAGTGGAGTGGACTGGATTAGAGTGGGATGGAATGGATTGGATTGGAGTGGGTGGGATGGATGGATTCAAGTGGTATGGGCGAAATGGATTGGATTGGTTTGGAGTGGGGTGGACTGAACTGGGGTGGGGTGGATTGGACTGGGAAAGAGTAAGGTGGATTGGACTGGAGTGGGGTGGGGTGGAGTTGATTTGAGTGGGGTCGGCTGGGCTGGAATGGAGTGGACCAGATGGGGTGGATTGGACTGGAGTGGGATGGATTGAAATGGGGTGGGCTGGATTGGATTAAGGTGGAGTGGACTGATGTCAGGTGGATTGAACTGGAGTGGGTTGGATTGGATTCAGTGGGGTGGATTGGAGTGGGGTGAATTGGATTGGTGTGGGGTGGATTGGACCAGAGTATGATGTATTGGAGTGGGGTGGATTAAGGTAGTTTGGAGTGAGGTGGATTGTGTCCCCATAGATTTGATTGAGTGGTGTGAATTTTATTGGAATGTGGTGGGATGGATTTAAGGTTGTGAGTTTGGGTGGGGTAGATTGGATTTGATTGGGCCGGATTGTATTGGACTGGAATGTAGTGGATTGGAGTGGGGTAGATTGAATGGGGTGGGTTGGATTAGAATGAGGTGGGCTGGACTGGAGTGGTGGATTTGACTGGGATGGATTAAATTGGATTGGAGTGGGGTGGATTGTGGTGGACTTGAGTGGGGTAGATTGGGGTGGAGTAGACTGGATTGGGGTGCTGTGGATTGGATTGGAGTGGGGTAGATTGGATTGGGCTAGATTGGAGTGGGGTGGACTTGGGAGTGAGGTGTATTAGGTTGGTGTGGGGTAGACTGGATTGGAATGCGGTGGATTTGAGTGGGGTGGATTTGAGTGGGTTGGATTGTGGTGGCTTGGAGTGGGGTGAATTGGGATGCAGTGGGTGGATTGGGCTGAGGTGAGATGAGGTGGATTGATTAGATTGGGCTTGATTGGACTGAGCTGGATTAGAGCGGGCTCAATTGGATTGGGCTGGATTGGAGTGGGTGGATTTTACTGGAGTGGGGTGGATTGAACTGGTCTGGGGTGGATAGGACTGGAGTGGGGTGGATTGGTATAAGGCGAGGTGGGTTGGACTGGATTGGGTGGATTGGAGTGGGGCGGGGTGGATTGGATTGGTCTGGGGTGGTTTGGATTGAGTCGGATAGATTAGATTGAGTGGGGTGGATTGGTGCGGGGTGAGGTGAGGTGGGGTGGATTGATGTGGATTAGTGTGGGACAGATAGGATTGAAGTGAAGTGATTGTGGTGTACTGCACAATTATATGTTAAAGAATAATTTCAGAAATTACATAGAAGAAAAAAAAAGTTGCTTTACAATATTTAGGATAAGATATTGATCATCTTTTGAGAACAGCCCCCAGAGCAAAAAACAAAATGAAAAAAAAAAAAACGTGTTCCAAGTGAGAAAAGAAGACTTGGCAAAATAAATGATAGGAGACTATAGAAAATAAAACTTTGCACTGTTGTTTGTCCTGATGGGCATGTTTTTGACAGTCACACACCTTCTGTTTGCATGGCACTAGAGTTTAAAAAGAGCTAAAAATCACATCTGGAGCAGCAGATAGGCACTGATTAAGTTGAGTCAGTTGAAATGATGCTAGGCCAATTACGAAGCTGTAAAGAAGAGTGACACGTAACCGAACAAATGGTAAGCAACAGGCGGGCTCCAAGACCCTTTTGTTAACAACAGTGTCTCACTGCATCAATGCAGGCTCTACCTTACAAATGACAAAATAATGAGCTGATTATCACTCATTGTCCCTCATTATGCTGCATAATTTGCCTTCTTTAATGCATAATTTAGTAAACCCATCAACCTAATTTAGTCCTCCCATGCCCCATAATCCCAGTGGACCTGTTGATAAGATATCTAACATGGCTAATATCCTGGATGAGGCCAGATGCTGGGGCAACAGTGTTTTTTCTTTCAATGGACCACAATTTTTTTTACTTACAAAGAGGTGCTTGAACTATATGACACTTCACATCTCCACATGGAGTTTTTGATCAAGGCCCCATAAACATCAGATATGCCAGATTGTGTTATGGTGTGGGGGTACTGCAATTCAAATGACTGATGAGGCATGGAAACACACTAGAAGATGGGTAATGCTTTAGCCTGGAGGATGTGCATTGTTGTTGTGTATAAGTGTGTAAAGTAGCCAAGAGGATTAAGGGATTGAATTCTTGGCTTTATTTGGTCTAGTTTAGACACTGCTTTAGGATGTCTCGCTGCCTTCTGTTATGTGTGTGTCTGTGTGTGTGTATATAATGTATTATCTACTGGTGTTCGCCAGGAGGTGTTTATAGTTAGCACCTAGTTCCCATAGAAAATGTGTTTTTTGATTTGCTTATATCTTTGGCACAGTTTGACGAATCTTCACAAAATTTTCCAAAAAAGTGTTGCCAAGAATCTTTTTGTGCATAGGAAGTTCTGAGGTGATCAGCTGTGCGCAGCATGAGGTTGGATGCAATGGGTGTATTTTTTTCAATTTTTCTCTGTATTTGTGGATCTACTGTGGATCTGAAGATCCCCGGATTGGACATAGAAAATAATCAGGAAATTTTGGCCATGAGGGGTTCCGACCCCTCCATGTGTCCTGTGGGGGTCAGAATACCTGTATCCTGACCCCTTATGTGTTTTTGCTCTCTTCCGTTCCCAACCCCCCAGCCAATGTGACAAAAAAAATGGCAACTGCAACTTTTCTGTCAGGTTGCAGCCAGCCAATAAGGCCCTTGCTTTTCCCCCCAGATCCGTGGATTTAACTGTCGATCTGTGGACTATCCACATCCCTAGATATCTTTATTTTTTAAACTCTATCATGTCAGAAATTCCTGAAAGGATTTTCACCAAATCACAAAAAGCATACTTTCTGGATCAAGGACTAGCTTCCAACCAAATTTTGTGTAATTCTGTCCAGTGGTCCAGGTTATAGTCACGTTCAACATCCCTGTGGGAAAATGCATGGGGAAAACATGTTTTGGTACCACACCTTTTTTTCTGCCCCTGCTTGACGGACTACCCTGAAACATTCAAGACAGCTGCTGAACCGGCTGAAGTACAAGTTTTGAAAATTTCGTGAAGATGTGTCAAGCGGCGCCAAACTTATTAGCAAAAGAAAAAATGCTCTTCTTATGGAAACTAGGTCCGAACTATAACTACCTACTGGCAACCGCCAGTAGGAAACATATATATATATATATATATATATCTATATATATATATAGAGATATATATATAGACTCACATACGTACATGTATGCACACGCATACACACACCCCTTGACAAGACATCAGTGAACAAACCTTGCACTCGAGAAATGCAAGTCTGTCTCCATTTATTAACAGTAAAGAGTATCAGAATGCGACCATTCCCCAACAAGTTTCGTCTCGCACCCCATGATCAAGGCATGAATAGCGCAATGTGTTGGATAATGGTTTAGTTACACCTCTTTTTACTGTTAACAAATAGAGGCAGATTTACAGATCATGAGACATGCTGTCAGTAAGTGTTGTTTTGGTGGATACGGGTTCCTCTAGCACTGTCTACTTACCACCATGCTTAGGGCTCAGAGAAGCTTTGGTGTGAGGTCTTTGGTTGCCCAAGTAAGTGAGAGAGTGGTAGGCCAATCTCTGCTTTCTTTTCAGTTTCATAGTTCATGTTTCTTTTTTTTTAGCATTGCCATGGGTCATATTTTACTTACAGTTTTGCACATACTTGCACACCACCTTTTTCTTTTTTATTATCCTCACAATTTACTATCTATTCCATATGCTAGCAAATTAATTATATAAATACATTTAAAAATTGCATGTTGGCCAAGTCCAGACCTATTGGCTTTGAAAAGGTTAGCTCTTGTTTTATGTTGTAGTTGGTTTAAAGGGTACGGATGAGTTCAGCAAATGTGGGTAATTTGGTGAGGTGCGTAATGTGAAGTGGAATGCACTCCATGTCACTGCAATTGATTAAATGCATTTCTGCCTAAATTGGGATAAAGTGGAGTGAGAGATCGTTTTGCAAAACGTGGTGGTGAATCCCATCCTTGTAACGGAATAGGTGACCGTTCTTGAGAAGGTATTGTCTAGAGTCAACTGATACCCATACATAAATTATATGGGCATTTGAATCTAGTTATTGATCTGGGTCTCTGTTAAGGAACAGTCAGATCTGTACTCAATTCCTGGAGACCAAGGGATCTTCGATATTTCTTGGTTTTGCTAGGTGGGAAAATTATCATTTTGTAGGCCTGAGCAGAGTTTGAGGAGTTCTACTAAGCTGAACTCCGCGAAGTGCCGAAAAAAAACCTCTGCAGCGCTACACGGAGTTCCATGAGCAGCGAAGTTTGGGTAAGTCACGCTATTTGCACTGATTTTCAGCCTCCTGGAGTTTCTTCTGTGCTGTAAAATCAGTGCGAAGGGCATCACGTGAAGTGCCACATGGTACTAACTTTTTTCTGCCACTCGAGTAGATTTTCTACTCGAGTGCAAGCTTCCTTAACACGAGCAGAGCTTTCTCAATGTACGCGGGTGCGACCTGCTGTGACCCCCCTCGTTCAGAAATCTCGCTCACCAACACAGCGAGTTCTCTTGCTCACCAAGTTAATGTTGGAAAGCTGCACAAGAGAAAAAACTCTGCTCTGAATCACTTTGTGCAATTTTCCAGAACACCGCGCTCCGGGTGGAGCACTGATTAGGCCTAATTCCTCAACCACCATTATAATTTTTCAGCTTGTGCGGAGAAGGGGGGATTCTACTGATTTGTTCACCTCTGTAGGAAGAATGATCTGTCGACAACAGAGGGTTATGCTCTGTCGGCATCAGTGATAGTTTTATTTCCCATAAAGAAAGCACCCAACGTTCAATCACGTCTACAAACATAGGAAACTTTTTAAATATCTTAGTTAAAGAATTGCAAAATGGTGGCTTACTCATCGTCAGCTAAAAAGAGGAAACGTGAGTCCAAAAGAAGAAAGTATGAGGATAGGTCAGCAGACTTCGTATGTGCTTGAGAGTCTTTTGAGAGGACTTTGCAAAGCTTGGCACTGTATGTGTCAATAGGTTTCTCTCTAAGTGCAAATCAAGTATTTGCGCTTACATATATTGTATTAATGAATATCTGAAATGGTCTCCCTTACATATTTGGACTGTTCATTCAAACCCCAAGCTTCTCTGTTGACACCCCTTTCTTTACAACTTCGTACATACTGATGGCACGTAGGAGTTTTATCAGAGTGAGAGTTTGGACCTGCAGAATATCAGGCACCAGAGGTACATACACATCGAATTACTAAATATGTAGGTCAAGTGTGTCTGTCAGTGCACGTGCTAGCATCATATTTTGTTGGATGGGACTCAACAACAGTCTGTTTAATTACTGCACCTTACTGGTGGAGCCTGTGATAGGCTACACGTTTTTCTAGGCCTTTCTTCATAGAGTGACTACTACAGATAGGTGACAAGAACTGATAGAAAAGGCATCTTAAATCACCCGTCCAGAACCCCAGCCCGCCACACGAGCATGACTACAACGTGACTGGACAGGAATTCCAGGGGGTTATGAGCGCCATTGCAGCCCCTGAAATTAAGTCAATAGAAAGCTTTCTCCACTCTATTTCCTCTTGGGTGGTATTTCCGGAGATCTGGCGCCCTCCTACTCTTCAACTCAATGAAGACACTGGTTGAGATGTAGGCCATCTTTAAAAGAACCATCTTCAGACCAGGTCCCGCTGCATTATGAGCCCAAATTTAATCCACATATCACTAGATGAAGGCTAGGCTGAGGGGAAATGATAGCACATTCCATGCATGAGGTTGTGCGACCTGTGGTTCTATGGGCCTTCTCCAATAAGATTTATCAAAAGAGATCAGGCCAATTTTTTTAAGTATTTGGTATAGTGCATCCCTAGCTCCAAGGAGCATGTTATAGAGAACATTTGTATCGCAGCTGCTGCATCTCGAACATGAGGCGCTATATGTAGAAACATATAGTATGTATGGGGGGGCTGTTTAAACCTGATTGCAGATAAGAGGATGTGAGAGGTGGCTGGTAATTTGTAAACTGTCAAGTGTTGAAAATTCAAGCCCAAGTCTTTGGAGGATAAGAAGGGCAACTATGTCAACAAACCAGATGTTCTAAGCAAGACCTTCTCTGGCTCACAGAGCCACGGCCCAAGAGTAAAATCACGTCGCCCATTCAGTGACCATATTTTAAATCGTTCTGTGATAATTCTGGATGTCACTGTGTTTAACAAGGAGAATTGTGCATGATTAGGGCCATTCAAGATGACATATTTTAGAAACCTAAGGTGTTGATTCATTTTCTAGTTTTACGTGTAGGGATATGTTTAGATTTTCTTTTGTACATTTACGTAGTTTACACCTTCTCTTTTAAGATAAGGTGTTGATTATGACACCAGACAATTAGCATGTGTCATTTTGCTGTATCATATGAAACATTATCCAGTTTTAAGGTCTCCTTCATCCTCAGTTCAGCGGTGGCCAACGTAGATCCAGGAGAAAATAATCCATCCCAGATTTTCAGTATAACCAACGAAAAAATAAATTATTTCAGTTTAGAATGGACGTAATAAATGTAACCGATGTGGATATCCTGAAAATCTGGCAGAGACTAGTCCATCCTGAGGAACCTTAGCACAGCTAGACTATTTTCTCTAAAGACTAGAGCAATCCATACCTCGTTTTACCCTAACTAGTTTCTTTCCAGATGCCATCCGGAGTTTAGTTTGTAAACCCACAGGTTACATATTTACTCGCGTGCACCTCGCAGGGCCCGTTCAAGCCCAGACAAAACCAGGATGACAAATCCCGAGCAGGAAGAGGAAGCATTTCGCATCATATGAAACTAGCAAAACGCAGAATGTAGGAAGGCAGCAAGAAAACATGGAGCTAAATAATCTGTAATTTGTATCTTCTCCGCGATTTTAGTCAATAATCTTTAAACTTCTCTACCCTTCACTCCTGAATACAGAAACAAAAATTCAGAGGCGAGTAATGCCAAGTGACAATAGGTACCTACGGGCTTTGGGCACAGGGAAGGCATCAGTTTACAGATTACCGACTCCTTTGTTAGAAGAGACGTAAAGTACAAAGCACTGATTCCTGGTTCAAAAAACGAAATTGTTACAGAGTACTGTTGTCTCCTGCCTTGGAGCAGTTTGAGAATCGTAGTTACAGTGTCTCGGAGAAGAAACGTGCTCTAGTCCATTGATTCTTGGCCGGACCATCATACAGGTATTGTTCCTAACTCAGGGAAGGAACAGGTTGCTGTCTGTAATTCCAAAGGAGAGTAACATTATGGTACGGGGGATACAGGGTTATCCCTGTAAAGAAGCACTCGCCCAGGCATTTTCACTTAATTGTCTGTTCCCTGTTTAGTCTGTTCCAATAGAGTGACTAACTTCCATTATCTTGTAATTCACTATTCTCTGGCGCTAATCAAAAGCGGCATCATACGACATTCGATATCTGGGCGTCATTTTGTGCACACCTGGGAAGGCCATCATTTAGATTAGAGTAACCATCATTTGACAGTGGCTCCTGATTTTTTGGTGTTTCTATGTTAGCCTGGGTTCCTGGCTCAGTTGACTAATACACCCCTTCCAGGAATCTGACTTTGTTCGACTTTGTGTGTCACGTGTTCAAATTCCAGCTGGTCCACTCAACCTTCTGAGGTTGATTTAATGAGTACCTTTGAGTTGGGCAACAATAATAATGTTATGCATAATAAACATGCACGAAGGTGGGTAGCGCGTTGCAGGAGGCGGAGCCAGTCCACGAAAGGGCAGGAGCCCTTTAAATTCATCTCGCGCTCCCGCCGTCGCGGGTAGCGCGTTGCAGGAGGCGGAGCCAGTCCACAGAAAGGGCAGGAGCCCTTTAAATTCATCTCGCGTTCCCGCCGTCGCGGGTAGCGCGTTGCAGGAGGTGGAGCCAGTCCACGAAAGGGCAGGAGCCCTTTAAATTCATCTCGCTCTCCCGCCGTCGCGGGTAGCGCGTTGCAGGAGGCGGAGCCAGTCCACAGAAAGGGCAGGAGCCCTTTAAATTCATCTTGCGCTCCTGCCGTTGCGGGTAGCGCGCGGGCGGTGCCCGGGCAAAGCCCGGGCCAAGGGCGGGCCCGTCCTTCGCCTGTCAGCGCCCAGAAGAGGCTGGGCTGGGCCATACATCTTAATTTTTTGTTTTCGGGCTGTGCTGACCAACGGTAACATGTGGTGCTGAGTAAGTCTTCTTCTTTTTACTACCCTACTCTTTTTTTAGTATGGGGAAGCGTAAGGTTCGTTCTAGTCCCGACCCAGCTACAGTCAAATCTAAAAACTCCAAATCCAATAGAGTAACGCAAATCCATTCTAACTCCGTCTCCAGAGAAATTGACAACTTAATTGAGGAAGTGGAATCTATTCTTAAGGAAAAAGAGGGCAATGCCCGTAAGAGACTGAAATCAGGATCTTTACTTCCATTTTTAACGACTGGCTCCACTAACCCTACTGATATACAGCCTCAGAAAACTTTAATCTATGTTTCTGTCCCTCCCAGCTCGCCTTGTTTGGCCAATTCTTCACTCTTGCCTGGTATAGGATCCAATTTGGACGCAATCCCTACTGTTTCCATTCTTAATGAGATCCCATGTACAAATCGGTTCTCTGCTTTGGATCAACAGATTTGGCGTGTGCCAAACAGTCTTCGCCTTTGGTTCCTTCTAAATCCAATTGTGATCCATCCAGCGATGATGTTTTAATATTGGTATCTAGTCTCAAGCGTGAAGTCGGGGAATTGAAGAGTCTCTTATTTGAGGTCCTTAAACTCCTAAAAAAAAAATCTGACTTAACTCCCCAGTGTATACCGAATCCAGTGCCAGCACAAGCTCCTCGGCCTTCGGCTCCTGTTGCTCTGCCAGTAGACTGTCCTCTGTTACGGGAAATGGTTAAGAGTCCCAGTTATAGATCTCAATATGGAAATCACCCGACCTCAGTTCAAGCAAATTCGTCATCCTTTCTTTCTAATTCGGGTCAATATGCGGCCATTTCACTCATGCGCCCAACCAAAATTGCATCAATATGTGTAATGTACCTTGACTTTCACCTCATATGCGGAAAGACACTTCTTCTCTTATCAACAAGGTGTCGTACTGGATTCGCCATTCTAGGGGCTGTGGCTCTATCATCCACGCTGACATTGTGTCTGCTTCTCGTGTGCAAGACCCTGGTGGTCGGGACATTATCAAACTTTATCTCGCCAGCCCCGCTTTAGTCAAGGGAATTTTGCAGATGGAAGCTCGTAACTTATCAAGAACAGACTCTGATATATTTTTTTGAGAAAGTTTGTTTGTTACAGGTCACAAGATTACATCTTCTCGAGTCAACCCAATTTTTCGTAATGCTGCTTTTTCTGTTTCTGTTTCAATTGTTCCCCATGGCGCGTTGCCTCTTCCTGGCGATGGGGCTGCTTTGGTCTGCAATAACAAAGGCACTTTCCCACGGGACCCCGTCACCTCAGGGGACACATCAGATGTGGATTGACTACGCCATCCTAATCTATGCAAATATAATGTCCCACATGCTCGGGTAGCCACAGCCGTAGGATCATCATTTGGTTTGGGTGCTAATACTATAAGGGCTCCATTTTGTATTACTAACGGGACTTCAAATTCAGCTCCTGTTGTTTCTCGTATGCCAGTTTGCAGCTCTACATCAAGGAGATTATTGTCTTGGAATGTGGCTGGTATCAAGAGCAAATTATCTGATCCGGACTGGGGCCTTATGTTGAATCTTTTTCCATATGTATGTTTCAGGAAACTTGGTCTACGGATTGTGTGTATAAGCAAGGCTATTGTTGTTACACTAAAAAGGCGACTCAGTCCTCTAGGGGAAGGGCGATTGGGGGTTTATGCACTTGGGTCAAGCTGTCTGAGGTGGGCAGAGTCAAGGAAATTGCTATTGACTCTTGCGACATTCTTGCAACAGCAATATGGCCTATCTCAGGCACCCCGGTGTTATGTATTAATATTTATAACAGGCCAGGTCCTTCTAGCCATCAGTCTGATACTATTCAACTGTTGCACAATTTTTTATCTGATCTTCATTTTAAATATTGTGTTATTATTGCAGGTGATTTTAACGCCCAAAATGAATTTGATTCAGCTTTCGCTGAGTCTACTCAGGCTGAAGACGAAGTATGGAATCTCCCCCCGCTTTTAACCCAGCCAGTGCTATGTACTCCTTCCCCTAGGGTGGTGCAGATAACAGATCTTGCAGTAACATATGGCCTTCGTTTTGGAAATGGACGATTTTCAAACGATAACCCTGTTAGATCTACCTTTTACAGAGGCCTCTATAGCAGCACCCTGGATTACTTTATTTTTTATCTGCGTGTCTGGCACTTTATAATCAATGTAGAGGTGGGTTCTTGGTGTACTAGCGACCATGCCCCTCTACAAATTGAATATAATGCAACTCTTTTTTTAGGGCCAACTTTACCTCTTGTTCCAGATGCTCCCAATGACTGCCTGGAATTATCCAGCAATAGGCGTGTTGTGAGATGGTCCTCGTTTTCGAAATCCAATCTGCTTAATGATAAGCTCCGCGACTACGTTTTCTGCCACCAACTCTTTGATGACTGTATTGTCCTACCTCCTTCAGAAGTTATGTCCTCTCATGTGGCTCTTTTTGAGGGCCTCAAGGAGCTTTTTACTAAACCTCCCTCAACCCAAAACAATTCTCCTTTGTCTAATTATAAGTGGTTTGATAAGGAGTGTCGGGAGGCTAAGAGCCTTTTGTCTAAAGCCTTAAAGTCAAAGAGCCGGGATGCCATTTAATTTGCAAGAAAAAGCTATGTTTCCATTTGCAAGTCATCCAAACTCAAATATGAGGAAAAATTATGGAAGTGTTTGGCGGAGGCGGATAGCGCCCGTGACTCCAAACCTTTCAGGACCTTGGTCTCACGCAGAGACCCCGCCCTCTCAACTATCCCCGAATGTCATATTGACGCAGAAACTTGGCTTTCCCACTTTCAGGAACTTTATGGGTCCTGCCCCGACACGAATAACACTCCTTTTGATTCCTCATTGTGTCTCCCCCCTGTGCCGCCCTTTACCCTAGAGGAAACAGAGCTGGCAATTCGTGCTCAAAGAACAGGGAAGGCTCCTGGCTTAGACAGCGTTCCACCGGACTTGTATAAATCAGACTTATTTGTGTGGACACGGTACATCCATAGGTTTTCGAATATTGTTCTGACAACCCGATCTTACCCAGACTCGTGGAAGGTGGCTATTATAGTCCCCATACACAAAAAAGGAGATAAGAGTTCCCCTGGGAACTATAAACCGATCAGTCTATTAGATAACTTGCAAAAAATATTCTCCTTCCAGTTGGTATCCAGATTAAAATACTGGATAACAAATAACCAGGCCCTAAGCCATCTCCAGGCTGGATTTCGGGACAAGGTTAGTACTATTGATCAGGTCTTCTGATTTACTACCATCAAGTGGAAGACCGTAGACGCAGACAAAGGCCACTTATTTGTGGCCTTTGTTGATCTGAAATCTGCGTTCGACCTTGTACCGCTTGTCAAGCTTTGGGAGGTCTTGAGCAATATTGGAGTTCCGTGTTCTCTGATCAACATTATTAAAGATCTTTATTCTGATAACTATGCCAGAGTTCGCTGGGGTACGGCTGGTGACCTGACCCCAGCTTTTTCTACAACACGAGGTGTGAGGCAGGGGTGCGTTCTTGCGCCCACCCTATTCTTATTGTTTATCAATGCATGTATCCCATATCTTTTTGATTGTTATGGTGATGCCCCGACTTTGGGTGGGCAGAGGTTCCCCTGTCTTTTGTTTGCGGATGACACCCTGCTACTCTCACGAACTGCCATGGGCCTTTCCAGACTGCTCTCCCGATTTTTGGAGTTTTGCAAGGATCATGGGTTGGAAATGAATTCAGCAAAAACTAAATATATGGTCTTTGGGGACAATAGGTGCAAAATGAAGAGGCCGGTATATCTTGATGACGTTCTCTTGGAAAGAGTGGGCACCTTTGATTATTTAGGTATCAAACTGGAAGATTCACACCTTTGGCATGCACACCGCCAGAAATCTTTATTATGTCTGAAGCAAAGAGCGGGTGGCATCGTAAGATTTGCTTCTAGATCTCCCAAATTTGCAATGTCTCCCGCCCTCGAAATATATTAATCTCAAGCCCGGGGGGGGGCCCTATACGGTGCTGAACTTTGGGGCCATTGCAACTTGGTGGATTTGGCAAGGGCGGAAAACCAATTTTTGAAACTGTTGTTAAGGGTTCCCTCCAGTACACCATTTCTGCCCATCCATATGGATTTAAATCTTTTTTCTATCTCGCAGATTGCCGCCTTAAGGCCCTTGCTATATTGGATTCGACTTTGGTCAACAGATGCCCTTTATCCATTTCGCTATGGGCTTCTCAAACTGGTGGGCAGTAACACTATTAGCAAAACGAAATGGTGTGCTTATGTCAAAGGGTCCTTAATCCATCTAGGTCTAGGGTCCTATTGATTGGACCCACTTTCTATTCCTAAAAATGCTGTGCAATTACTGAAGGATGCTTTTTGGCATAATGTTCAGATTGCGCAATTTACCAAGATTGCCCCGCTGTCTATGTCTGATTGTTATTTATCAATTAAATGCCATTACGAATTTGAACCTTATATGGATACAGCACTATCCCCATTTGCGCGAGCTCTTTTTGTTAGGTTTAGAATAGGGTCTCTTCCTCTGCGCTCTTTAACGTATAAATGGCTCTGTTCTACCAATAGTTCCAAGCTTTGTCCGATGGGTTGTCAACTTGAAAAGTCTATTTCACATGTTCTCTTCTTTTGCTATGCATATCATAAACAAAGAGCATTGTGGATTATTCCGCTTTGCAAATCTATAGGCGCCAGGTCTTATCTTCATGTCGAGAGAATTTTAAAATCTGATTCATCTGTCCAGGTAGTTTTACCAGTGGCAAAATTCCTCGAATCAATCTGGCGCCTTAGATTAGCAATTTTAAAGAATAAGACTGGATAGCCAATTTTTAGATCTATGTATGTATATTTTTTGATCTTGATGTCAGATTTTAGTATTTAATTCTTAAGTATAAAGTCATTGTCCTATTGTATTACTGAAACACTTATGGGTGTAGGGAATAGGGTCTTTGTTGAGTAGAATATTCATTTTTTTTTAGGAGATATTCATTTTGATTATTCTCTTTGGATCTTAACTCTCTTTTATCTTTTCAATTTTTTTTATTGTGCCTACACTTTTACTGTTTTATTAATCTTAAAAATCAAAAATGTTGATGTTTGTATTGTACTTTTATGGTATGTTTTCTACTTACCGAAATAAAGTTGAATGAAAGAAAATGAAATGAAATGAAAGCATGAAGGTGGAGGGATGCATGTTTTACAAATGCAAATGCTATTGTTAGGAGAGTATTTCTATGATTTTAAGTTACAAATTGGTTTGTGTGAGTTGGTGTGAAATTAAAATGAGTTCAATCTAGGAGTATGTTTGCGATGTTTCATTAGCATGGCTGGGTGCGCTGAATTACTTTCCATTTTTCTCTTGGTTGAAAATAGTTAGATCAATTATCCACTGCCCCCCCTGAGTGTATAGTGTTTTTTACACATGTATCACAACTTAGGTTGGTGCCGTTCGATGCAATATTGTGCATGTGAGGGTTTATGCTAGTTTTATATGTGTGCTTCTATGATGCATGTTGATGTAGTGCATGAAAGCGTGTTAATGTGGCAGTGCTTTGCGAACTATATGGATTTGATGATATTTTGCACCTATAATAGTTAGGGGGTTTGCTCTAGTGTGCACTGAGAATGGCCAGCAATGTGCTTGGGTCCCCTGAGGTTGTACTTGGGTATAGCGCAAGCCCCAAAGGAGAACTGCAAGACATCCGGGTGCTGTAATACCTCAATTCTCGTTTGAGCGAGACCGACCAGTGCCAAGCATGTATGTAGAGAAATGGTTAGCACGAGTGAAAAAATCTGTTTCACATGACCTAGCCCTCTGAATAATCCTTGTCTGAGCTCCCCTAATGCGTCTTGCTCTGTGTTTTGCAACCTTGAAGTAGTCAGCCGAGTTCCCTCTGTAGCACGGAAATTTGAGGTGATATAAAATCAATAATATTAGAGGTGGGCCAGCCACTGAAAGCTCGAGCCAAGCTCATGCCTGAACCCTGTCCCTGGTTCAGCTCGAGGTTTTGTTAGAATCCTGAGCCCATAACGCGCCACAGTTTTATGTCCTTTCTGCCTGCTTTCCTCTGTCTGCCCGGGATGTGGCGTAACGGCCAGAGTCTCGGCATCGGATCAACATCCTGTTATTCTGGGCAAATCACTTAATCTCCCCATGCCTATAAACAATACAAGTGACCACTGGTGCTCATGTAAAGTGATCCAATCTCTACTGGTTGAGTTTGCACTATATTTTTAAAAAATGCACTAAGGGGTAAAAGAACAAAGTCTTAACATGTGTGAAGACAAAAAGATAGCCATTTACTGGGTGATTTAACCAACATGAAACTGGATAAATCGTGCCTTCCCCGCTTAAAGTGTTTAATATTAGGCAAATATTATATTTCACTAAAACTCTTTCTTCTCCATTATTGTTTATGAAAGCATTTTCAAATATGTGAGTTCAGATTACCTGTTGTACAAAACTATCACTTTTAATAGGTACTTTTCACTGCAGAGCTGTAACGTGCTCTATTATTGTCAAAGCTTCCACATGTTAAAGAAATACACTTTTTGAATTTTGAAGAGACTCTATCATACTTTACATGGTGTTTGATGTGAGATTTACATAGCAAATATTTTCAGGTCTCAGCTTGTGCACGGGTTCCAGGATCTGAGCCAGACCCTTGGTCGGCTTTGGCTCAGCTATCCCTACGCATTTTTTGGCTCGTCCGCTTCTAATTAGTATGGCACATATCAAGTTCCTTGACCTGGAAACACCTAGTGGGAGCACACTTATACACTTTAATAGTTTGAGAGTTATTGGGGTTGTATGTATGCATGTATTGCTATTTATAAGGTGCAAACCTAGCTGGCAGATAAGGTAGCACTGTACAGGGTTCAGCCAGGATTATTGGTTGCTGACCATCTTGTGAGCTCCCTCGTTTTTAATAAGGTCAAGTCGCCCATGATGTCCACCTCGCTCATTTGAGACACGGTTTTCTGTCTGCTGTTTTCACCTATAAGTCATTGCAATCAGGTTTGTAAATGTAACTAGTTCAGTTTGCTGAATTAAAGGTAATGCTACTGTATAATATGACTAAAAACATTGACAAGGCTAATGGATCTCTCATGGGCGAGACCCACTGGTTTGCAAGTGCTTGGTACAGAATGCCATATGGTAAATTTTAAGTACTTATATAGTATTTACAACGGCTGAAGTGCTAATAATATAGATGGGAGAATGCCCTTGCCAAGGTGTTACTGTGCCCTGAAACAGAAGCATTTACCATAGAAAAACTGTCAAAATGTGCTATATAAATGCCCTGAATGTAAAACAAGTTGTAACTAGACAGAAAAGTCGGATAGGTTACAGCTTTTATTACAGTGATGCTTTAAACAATGTGTTACTTTGGGTACAATGCTTACAAAAGAATCAAAAAAGCACTCCTGACTGCTTGTTTAGTAGTAAAGTATAGCAATAATCGTTCAGTGGGTTTCCTCGAATGTTTTTGGCCCCTGTGCCACTTGCACCTGCTTCACCATTCAAATTGTGGTCCCCTAGTGCCTGCAAGGTGATTGACTGTGCTTGTGACCGCTTGTTCATTGGTAACATATAGTAAAAATCGGTGCTCGATTGGTTTCCTAGAGCTTTCGGCCCCTTGTGCCACTGCACCTGCTGCGCCATCCAAATCATGGCCCTAGTGCCTGCAAGATAACTGTGGTTGTGGTCACTTATTCAGTAGTAAATACTATAGGTGGTACATCTTTCTCTGTTCAAGCAGCCAAACTATGGAATTCATTACCCCCAAATATAAGATCCATGGATAACTATCTTGTCTTCGGGAGGCTACTCAAGATTTGGCTCTTTCCTTCATGACCACCATACTCAAACAGCAATGGACTGCGTATGCCTGTGTTGATAAATATTTTTATTTGAATAAATGTATATTCTAGATATGTATAGTACTTTAGGAAATATGTATCGCTACTGTGTCATAACAATAAATTACACACATACTCTTTAAACCTGTTTACCAAATGTATATTTACTCACGATTAAAAATGTATATGTATACATTTACTCTCTTGTAAGCTTTACTGTCTACCCATCACCATATGTCATGTCTCTATCAATCTATCCTTCATCCCCACTCTAACTCATCCCAAACCCATTCTACTGCTTTCATCTCCAAAATAACCCTGCCTAAGCTCTTCCCTCCTCTTCCATATCTAGCTCACCCAAACCTCACTTTACTACCATGATCTCCCAAACAACCCTAGTAAATTCTCCCTCATTTATCTCACCTTGACTCATCCAAAACCCCTCCTCTTACTATGATCTCCCTAATCCCTTCCACAGACTCTTCCCTCCTCCATCTCTCCTTTACTCATTCCAAGCCTCATCCTATTAATATAAACTCCCAATTAACACTTCTCGATTCTGCCCCCATCCCTCCATTACTCTACTCAATCCAACTAATAAACTCACAGATCCTCTGCTCAAATTAACTCATAAAAAAATACAAAAACTGAATTCATATTTCCCTATACTAATCCACCACTAATTCCTCTTGAGTTCCGGAGTAGTGCGCTGCTCGCCGAAAAGCACTTCAACGCCTCGTCAGCTAGTAAGGCCTTTATAAATACTATTACAATTACAATAGAAGCCATCCAAGACTGAAACACCCAGTATGCAATAGTTTGTCACGCAAAAACCCATGATTGGAAATAGTGCACATGATGACACCGAGTGAGGTACCAGCCTTAAATTGACCAATATAGTCAGGTACCATAGACGGGTAGGAGTTGGTCGTCATTGGGAATAAAGGGATCGTTTAGATTTCCTTGTTGTTTGGTACCTGAATTAGAATGAATGAGCAGGTTCATGTGTTATTGAACATCGTGTATTTTATTGATCCGTGGATCTGGAACCAGCTTTGTATCGTTCAGGTATGTTTCTCAAAAAATGTTTCCTTCAGTTTGCAGAGGGGATTGGGGCGGCCTATATAGATAATTACTGCTGGACTAGGATGCTGGTAAGGGTCGAATGTGGGTGGCTAGGACCTATTTTGACCTAGAAAACCTCCCAGCATCCATTATAGACTTGAACAAAGCGGGTGCTAGGACCCAGCGGCGGCGAAAGGGCCGGCCCAGACTGAATGGGATTGAACCGCGCTGGAGGAGCAGAGACAAAACACACACAAAGGAGGGAGGAGGGCGGGAGCTGTCCAGGGTAGAGAGGGCACTGGGAGAGAGCTGACCCGGAGAGGGGGCTGCTGCCAGGGGAGATCGGCACCGCTGCTTCCTCTGCTGCCCCGGCCCGGGCTGGGGGGACCGCAGACTCGCAGCCGAGGACAGGGAGCGGAGGCTCTCACGCAAGGGGAAAGATTCGGACCCGCGCACCCCCAGAAACCAGTACTCCCGCCTTGAAAACTGCGACCTCCCCTATACCCCCAATTCAAAGAGACCCCAACCCGTGTACAGGAAGGTCATCCCCACATCTCCACCCACCGTGTTCACGGAAAAGAGGGTCCCTCTTCCGAGGCTAAGGCGATCAGCAGCGCGGGGGGGCATCAATCCGACCCCCCCCCCCCCACCCCCCCCCCCACCCGGCGCCCTCCAGCCCGGATGAGGATGGCCCCGAGAACAAAGAGACGGCGGCTGCGGAGCCCCTGCGGGGAGCGCTGAGAAGCTGAACCTCTGAGGCAAGCGGACACCCCTCTCAGGTAAGACCCCTCAGGCAGCGACAGCGGATATAAATAGGATCGAGCCTGGAGGACAGTGTGCACCTGGCCTGACAGGGACCTGGGGTAGACGTGAGGGGGAGGGGGTCGTGTGTACGAGGGACCCAGGTGAGTGAGCTCATCCTGCGTATGAGAAGAGCATCCTGTGTGAGGGGTAACACACAGGTACCCCCCAATCCGCCCCACGGTGACACCATCATGCAGTCTGTGCGATGGTGGCCTTTGATAACCCCTTCCTATGTGTGAGGGATCTTTACAGTCTCATCCTGTATGTGAAGGCCTTTGAGGACATGTGAAGGCATCTCAAGGAGAGATCTATCCTTTGTGATGGGCCTCTGTGGTGAGAGCCCGGTGCTGTATGTGTGAGGGGTTCATCAGGACGAGAACAATACCTCGTGCGTATGCGTGTGTTTACCTTCGTGTTAATATCCGAAGTGCACATCTCTGATTCTGAGCAACAGTGGGAGATTCACATCTTATTTTGTGCGAACACTCATGTGTGAGAGTCACATATCACATGAAGGCACCATTTAGAAGATTCACATCCGATATGTATGGGTCCCTGTGTGACATTCATGATTATGTTGCGAGAACATCCCAGTGTGAGATTCACGTCCCATGTGATGAGGGCACCCATGTGTGATATACAATTTAAATGTTGTGAGGACCTCTTTATGAGACTAACGTCCCATGATATGGCAACACCCCTGTGTGAGATTCACGTCCAATGTAGAGAGCCCCATTGTCTGATGTTCACATTCCATGCTGCAGGGGCCTGTTTGAAACACACATCCCTTGTTGTGAGAACGACTCATTGTTAGAGTCACATTCCATGTAATAATGCCCCGTGAGTGAGATTCACAACTCGTGTTCTCAGGTTCTTGTGTGAGACCCACGGCCATGTTGTAAGAGTACGTCTGCGAGAGATACAGATACATGTTATGAAGGGTCCTGTTTGAGATTCACACCCCATGTTGAGATTGTCCTTTTTGAGAATCACGTCCCATGTTGTGAGGGCTCCCTATAAGATTCACATCTCACAATTCCTGTGAAATTCATGTATAATGCTGTGAGGATCCGTGTGTATCGGGTCCCATGTTGCGACGGACCCTGGATCACATCCCAAGCTGAGAGGCCCCTGAGTGAGACTGACGCCTCACAATAAGAGGTCCCCTATTTGAGATTCACTTGCCATGTTGCGATGGCCTGTGTGTGATATTCACATCCCATGTTGTGAGGGCCGGTGTGAGAGATGTACGTCCTATGTCTTGCAGTAAAAATTGAGAAAGAGGTACCTCTGATGCAAGGCTGGCGTGAAAAGCAGTAGCCTATCTCTAAACCACAACCGTAGGAATCATGACTGATTCCATTATGAAACAAGAGAAAGCGGAAGGGTCACTCGTTTGCAAGTTTTTTTCTCAATCACACCATCCTGGCTTCACCCAGTAGATTGTGATGTGTTATCTGGGCTAGAGCATGTTATAAAACAAAGCACTTCGAAACAAATTACTAAAAAATCAATTTACAGAGGCCTGTGGCTGGATCACATTTAGAATAACACATTAAAGCACTCTGAAATTGAAGTTGCTCTTAGCAGGCCGAGTAAACAGGGTCCTCAGAAAATGTTTGGTTTAAAAAGACCCTCCCTATTTCCGTCTCCTAGTTCTCAGCAAACTGCAACCCGATACCCACAGCCTGCCTTCGCCCACCGTGACAGTTTTTCCTGTTTTGAGGGTTAGCCACGCTGAGGTCCGTGTTTTCCTTGTGAGCGAGTGCCTCTCCGTTTGACTCAGGTGAAGGGCCTCAAGGTACTATCGGGCCCCTTGTTGTGACGGTCCCTGGATCAGACCTCTGTCGCTTAGACCCATTAGAGCGAGACCCGGGTCTCTTGTTATGGTACAGATGTCTGTGGTGGTTGAGACCCGTCTTGCTTTGGCAGTCAATGTTCTGCCGTGAAACGCATCGCGCGCCAGGTGTCCTCGCGCCAGTGAAGCAGCACGCAGCCCTTCCGCCCTTCGTGTTTACATGCTCACCCCTGCGGCCTGCGCCTTTTCCGAGTTTTCCAATCCCGACGGAGGTCAGCAGGGGGCATGTGAACGTGAGCCCGAACGTAGGGGCGTGCATTGCTGAGGTTCGTTTGTAGCCCTCTAGCAGATGCGCTGCCTCGGGCCCACTGTCCACAAGGACTGGGCACCTACAATAGCAAACGGCCAGTACATGCACTTCTGTATTTTAGTTTCTCTCACTGAGCACACGCACCTGTTATAAAAGAAGGGACATGTTGAATGCAAAAATATAGCGCCCACGGGGTACTCAGGCACAATTGGACGAAAATAGTGTGTGGCCCCCGTTCAGACGGTGTGGATGACAGTTCTGTTGGGACCTCATAGACATCTTTAAGTTAGTGTGATGGTTGCTTTTGAGCTCTGCTGGTATCTAATAGGGGTTGTTTGTTGATCGTTATCGAGCTCTATGAGTTCGGACTGGGTTGAAAGTCTTCTGGGCGCTGTCTGAGGCATACATTTCATAGAAGTTATGTGTCCCAGCATTAAGAGGCCACACTGATGGTAGATGTGCGCTATACGAAGACCCATAAGATAACTATAGGTGTGCATCACTAATCTTCATGTTTGTGAGCATTGATTAGGTGCATTGGTGGTTGCTGATATTGGCCAAAGAGGCCAAGCACTGGATGGGCACTGGCGACTGTACTCCTCCCATCGCTCGTAGACATTCTTTATCCGGACCCCATAACGACTTGTTTCATGTACAGGGTTATGTACCGAAGTTTTGCCGTCTCTAAGCCCTGCAAGTAACAGGTGTCGCTATTATCCAATTTAATGAAACGTTTCTTATCGCTCTCACATCTGTTTAATCTGATGGAAGGCAGGAAACGTGTAGTAGATTCTGGAAACTGCCTTATTGTACCCTTTTTGCACGTTAAAGTTGCTTGCCATTTGTTGCCCATGCTATACATTCATTAGAGATGGCCAGTTGGCATGGGAAGCTGGACCCACTGTCGGGGTGTCAACATGCACAGAGGCGTGCAGAGCTGTCTACATTAAAAGTCACAAAGCAATCTTCTTCTGACCCATGGCTTTAGGTGGGATTAAACAAAAAGTGATGGTGCCGTTTCTCTCAAAGGGGTGTGACCTATGTAATTAAGGGTATGACTAAAATACATACACTACATTTTTGTGATCCCTATGATATGCCACCCGACTAAATCACTGACGTGGAATACCCTAACTTTTTTTTACATTATATGTTCAGAAATTAATCAGTGTTATTTCCCAGTACAGTTAAGGACATGCACATAGGGCCCAATAGGGACTCGTTTCAATGTCCATTTTTAATTACTAACAGATCGGAGATCCAGGGGGGCCGGGCCCACTTAATCCCTGCTCTGACTTGGATCCAGATATTTAGCTTATACTCCTTTTAAGTTTTCGTACAGGCAACATACACCAGTTTTAACACCTACTCGTGTCCCTACCCCCATCCATCTTTATCTCACTCCCTACCAGCTACTCCAAGCACCTTACCCTTACCCCTTGGCACCAGTGTAGGGAAGTGTGCTGCAGCTAATTCATTTGAGATGGTGCTCACAACCGATATTGGTGTTCAGAATACAGTCACTGCTCCTGTGTAATCAGTGAGGCTCTGACGTGTGAACACATAATGCCCCCCCCCCCTCAGCTGGATCATCCAAGGTGCCAAATTTGGTGCCGCCCAGGGCGTTATCTGAGCCAAGATGGGCTCTGACTACTATGGGTCCTAGGGGAACTCGCTCCGCTTGTGCTCACGAGATCGACATTCGATGTGCCTATGATACTTGCTCTGCTGCTGCCTGTGCTGTACCTGATACATGCTTGAGGGAAGCTTTGCTTCTGCTAGTGGGAAGCTGTTCTCTATGTAAGGCCTGATCTGTTTGTGTGGGGCAAGGGCTTGCCCTGATGCAGCCTACTGTGCATGGGCAGGGGCCGGATGGAGCGAGTGTGTGCTAGAAGGGGTGGTACCTGCCTATAATTGGGTCTGTAATTGAAATAGACTTGCCATTTTGCAGTGTTTAGTCGTCACCTATTAGAAGGGCCACTGGCATTATAGGATTAAATGGTTATGGCGTTTTCTGCATAATTATGGATTTGCTGTTTTTGCCCCATAATCCATCATTTGTTCCATAATCTGCAGATTTTAACAAAACAATTTGTAGCTCAAGCAGATCAAAAGTTACTAAAAAGGAAGTGACTTGGGTCCATGGGCAGTGAAAGGCCCTTCGCAAAGTAGCAGTTCATACTGCAATTGCTTATTGTTGGCTTTGGGTACTAACATGTATTAATGAGGTGAAACAGTTGCCGAAACAGTGTTAATGTGTAGAAACGACAAAATAATGAAGTAAGACTATCAGAAACTGTTCTGCATTGTGCTGCAAAATTTGCCTTAACTTACCTTGTAAATTACACAAGCCTGCAGCTTAATTTGGTCCTCCCTTGCCACAAAATTCCAGTGACCCTTCCTATCAGTAAGGGGCCCAGTAAGAAATGTGCATGGCGTTGAAGGCGAGGGCTCTCGCACGGCGTCTGGGGCCACTGTTGGAAAGTCTTATCAGAGCCAACGGCGGGTACTTGGCACAGTCAAGTGGCAGACGAGTGACAAAGCAGCGCCACAAGAGGCGGGCGCAGAAGACGATTCGCTATTTTTACCGTGAGATGGTGGAACCAGGGGCGGCTGGCGGCCTGACAGATCCGGAGCAGCGAGATGGATGGCTGGTGTCCCAGCCACACCACGCTGGGGAGCGGATGAAGATATTAATTACAAAGCGTGGAAAGGGCTCCAGGTGACTAAAACCAAGGCCATACCCTCCCTTGAAGAATCCCTGGAGTGGGGGGCTTCCTTCTCTGCTCTTTTTAATTGCCTCACTGACTGCCCGGGGTTGTGACACTTTGTGGTTATAGTGACCAGGCCTTGGAAACCAAAAACCGAAATGTTTACAAAATTAGAAGTAGGACTATAATTTGGCATCGACTGCGGAGCACAGAATGAGTTAATAGACAGCGTTCACCACGATAGAAAACAAAGACAATGATGTGATAAAAAAATTAATGCAACTTTTACACAGCATCGTTTGCGTTAACAAAACTGAGGTGTTATCTAACGGGCCCTGGAAGAGATGAAAACTTGCTCTCTGTGTTTTCTGTTGACTCTGTTTGAAAACCCATACATGTGCTAATTTATAATGAAATTTGCGAGGACAGATGCGTCCTATGTGAGAGGTGTTCTCTCCAATCTTTATTTTGCTTGTTTCCTTTATGTGCAAGGTGTACCTCCTTCAGTGGGGCAAAGGCAGGACCACTGCAAATAGGTGACAGGGACGAACAAATTATGCAGAAGGGTTAACTAAATAGGTTGCAAGAAAAGATAAATTATGCAGCATAATGCAGCATTTTTTGTGATGGTATAACATCATTTTTTCTTATTTACACATGGTAACACCGGACAAATAATTCATTTTATTAGTAACCAGTTTGACACCCAAATACAACAATAAGCAATTGAAAGTAAACTTTTGCAAAAGGCTTTCCACTATTGGTGGGATGGGTAGGTGTCACCATATTTTCAGTAATTTTTGATCCGTTTGAGCCAGAAACAATTTTTTGGTAAAATCTGAAGATTATGCAGATCATGATGGATTATGTGACAAATGCAGAAAATCCATAATTATGCAGAAAATGCTGCTGGTGCAGAATCTCATAATTCCAGTGGCCCTGTTCAGAGCGGGTACTTATTTATATGGATTTTTTCCACAACGTGGACATATCCACAAATGTATGGAGTTCTTTCCATTAAAATAGAGCTCATTAATTACAACAAATTTATAATTTCATTTGAGAGATGAGAAAAAAATAGTATGCACATATGGCGCGGTTGTGGATGTAAGAGCAGATTAAGTGTGGAGCACAATCAGGAAAATCGTAAGTGGTGGTGGTGCATGGTAAGTACAATTGGTGTATAATCCTAGTGGGTGAATTTCAGTAGCGTGCAACTGGTATGCAGTGCTTAATTTGTGCTTGTTGTTTCCGGTGCCGAACACCGACACTCATTTTTGAGGGCCGGTGCTTAATTTTCTGCCTTAAGCATTTATTGCGAGCAAAAGACCCATATGGGATAGACAAAGGAAGAGAAAAAAGAAAAAGCGTCACAAAGGGAGAAAGCACAATGCTGCAAGAGTGAGCTGAAGGGGCAAGGAGTGACTGTAAATGGATTAAAGAGGCCTGAGATGGCTTTAAGATTCCGCTGCCTCAGTATTCTGTGCTTGCACATTTAATTGCAGCAGCCGCGTATTTAAGAGGAGGGCTTTGGGCACCAGCACGTTTTTATTTACAAATTAAGCACTGCCAGTATGTGGACCCTACGGGTGGCAAAGACATTGTTGAAAGCGTGTACAGAAGTCCATCAGGATGTGGTCAAGTGTAGGTGGTTTTCTGTTGTTTTTTGAGGGACATGAAGTGTTGGCCATCTATGATACTTAAGGGGATGTCACTCCAGACCTTCAGAGCAAAATCTGAAAAGTATTGGCTTGGGCTGGGGGCTTTGTTTATTCCAGTTGGAGATTCTGGTGCTGTGCTGGTGTCTCCATCTGCCTGTCTGCCTGGCAGTATTAATATATTTCTCTGCTGATGGGGATGTTTGGTGTTATAAAGCTTTGAATATAAATAATGCAGGCAGATTGAAAGTGCAGAGGGCTTGTAGTGGGAGCCATTGGAGTTTAGTAAGTGCAGATGTGATGTGGTGATGACATTTCTTTGTGTCTGTGTCCATGCTTACAGCTGTAGGGAAGACTACTTTCAATTGGGCTATCTCAATAGCGAGGAGCCACACTGCTTCTCGTCCGACCTTTGCCACTGACTGCAGGGGGCATCACTATTCAGTTGTCAAGTGCAAGTGTCTCTGCTACAAATATTGCTTCAGTGGCCTCTGACGTACATGGAGAGATTTCCTCCCACCCTCTTCCCAGATGTCACTACTTGCGCAAGTTACGCTACACTCGGATTTCATGGTAGGGTAGGGCCACCGCATTTTGTTCTGTTTTGATTAATACTTCTTTCTCCTGGGGACACCACTGACACAGGCCATTGGGGAGGGGGAAGAAAGAGGTGGCATATCCTTGTGTTTTTTGCTACTTGCTGCTGGCACGTCACCCTCACACTTCTCCCAACGATGGAGGGGTAATTCCGTCTGTCCCTACTGCTGTTCCTACTTCTACTTCTAGGGGGACCACAAAGCAGTACTGGGGAAAAACGAGGGAAATTCATTCTGTCTGTGCCTTTGTTATTACCAGTCAGAAGGGTAACCAGAGGCGTTTTATGGCATGGGTGAGTGGGACATTGTCCTGGGTACCCACATTCCAAGGGGACCCCCGTAAAACAGAGCTTTCTCCATAGTTCAGTTCTATTACTGAGTCTCAGTCTTTTAGATAGAGCTTAATACTGTTTTGCATCATGGGATTTGAAGTAGCAGGAAATGGGTTATAAAATTCAACTGCTCCGAACAGGGCCCTTCAAAATATGTCTTGCCTGGGCCACCAAAAACCTTAAGATCACATTGGGGGCACCATTCAAATAGAACTGGGCGAGTGGCTTATACCTCTGCTCAGACCTTTCTGACCTATGGGGACTCTCCTTGAAGGGCATGGAGACGCCTGAGTACTTTCTTCTATTTCTGCCCTGGTTGTTATCACTGCCGGCAGGGGGCGTTGCCTCCGAGGTCATGGGGTATTGGTCTCACCTGAGCATCCGATGTGGGCGCCATCAGGCGCTTAAGCAGTTTACACGGTTCCAATGGGAATCCCGGATTTCTCCGAGGCTGCTAATCCAAAATGCAGCCACGCTTCCATAGTAACATCTGTTATCGGGGCTTTGAGACCCGGATGAGTTAACGCTATATGAAAGATCATTATTATTATTCTGTATCCACAGGGAAAAATACTGGAGCAGAGTCTTACATTATGCACGCGGCGAAAAACTGAGTAGATTGATTCCGTCTCAGTGTTTGGGCCTCTGCCAAGCAGCCACAGACGGAGAGAACGGATTTTGCCCATTTGCAATCCCATATTTTAACTACATAAATGGCATACAGTCAGCTGATTCAATTCCCTATTCAGTTTCAGAAAGGGTTAAAATACTAGTTTGAGGAGGCTGGGCCCAATGCAACCATCGTCAGCGCGCGCACACCCTCGCGCCTCCACAGAGAAGCGTACCTCCGTGTCTGCGGGGTTTCTGAAGTACAGCACAGCAGCAGTGCCTGCATTTCCCCCAAGGATGTCTGTCCACCAACATGCCAAACGTAAAGGACCCTTGGATACGTGATGACTTTTTTTTGCAGTTTTAAATAGCGCGAACTTTGTCCATGAGATTTAGAGCGCTGTGCACGAGCACCAGATTCCATGACACATTCTTTAGGCTTGCGGAGAATAAGAGATTTGCCCATAGTCAAGATCAGGTCTCGAACCTGGTGGCATATTTACAAGCCCCCTAGTGCCATATATAATCAAGGCAGCACCAAGCCACTTTTTGTGGCTTAACGCCGCCTTGTAAATATGCCCCCCCTTTGCAGTTTTCTGCGGCTGAGGGTCATGCAATGGGTGTTGCTGTGGGCATACGCATGCAACGCCCATTTCTTTTGATGCTGCCGCAGATTTACAAGGAATCGTAAAGGCAGCACCAAAATCTCACGCCACATGGCGCAACAAAAAGAAATACTTTTATTTCTCCTCGTTTTGGCTTTTTCCTTGTGTGCTGCATTCTGCAGCACACACAGAAGTGCCAAATCACCATTGTAGATCATTCCCTTCAATACAGACACCCTTGCACTTTGGTGCAAGGATGCTGCGTTGGGGCTGGCAGCAAAGTTTAGCACCAGCACTAGGGGAAATACAGAGGTGCGCCATATTTTTCTAAATACAGTGCATTCCTAAGTTTCAGAACGCAGCGCAGCACTGCCTATTTTGTCACAGCACCACAATGCGCCAGTTCGTTGAAACTCTGGCCCATGCTTCCCCAGTTGCAAAGCCGGCAGCTCATGGGGTTGACCACTTGTTCTAATTCTAACCCTTCAGTGTTCTTTTGAGGGGTTAGGAGAACTCAAAAGATTAGACATTATACAAACAGAACATGTCTGTTAGAGCCCTGTTTACTTTCTGTTCCTGCCACTGTCTTCGTGACTTCTGAGAACTCGGGTAAAAAGGGCTGTGCCAGGGCTACCAAAAGGAAAGACAACGAAAAATCTGCTAACTCTTGACACCCCTAAAAGGAATTCAAAGTCCGACTGACCCTGACCCACCTCACCAGTCACAACCCCTCACAGTCTTTAGGCTTTAAAACTGGAAACAGTCCATGGCTGGTGTTTCCCTGTTTCTAAAAGCCTTTGACCTACAACTAATAGAAATAACATCAAAATTCTCATTCCCAAGAATTGTGGTATAGTGCTGTGGCTGGGAGCTTAAATGGTTGTGTTCTAGCGCACACTGGTCCTGGGTTGTCACTTGACAAGAACTGTATACAAGGATATCAGAAGTCTTCACCCACAGAGCCAGTTACCCCTCTGGCTCAAAAGTTTTTGAAAATGCTATTATGGTTTGGGAAATAATGTGTTATAACAAACAATCATAAACTCTTTCAAAATAGCCTTTATATGCCTTATTACCAGGTCATTGCACATTACAAAAATTAACCTTAATGGACCTTTACAATCCTTAATTCACATTGTTTACAAATTAGGTGTCCTATCTTTACATTATCAATACATCTTCAGAACTTGATTAGACTATACGATTCTCATTCCATACTCTTATCAGACGCTATTATAACCTGATTCGAAATGGCACGCTGCTCCTAAAGATAAGCAGGAACATGTCCATCTTTTTAGACTTAAGTCAGTACATCTGCAGCAGTCTGGTCCTCAAGCAATACACCTAACAACAGCCAACACACATTTTGTGGTTATCTAAGTGCTTCTTCAGGGTCTATACTTGTCTGACGAAGATCTTCTTGTTCTCTTTTGAGTCATGGGACACTCCTGGAGATTCGGTCTGTGTTATTTCTGATCATTAATTTATTTGTGCTGAAGGCATTACAAGGAATCAACAATTGACAATTTAACTGGATTGTGGCAGCTTGTTAGGTGCTGAAAGGCATTGGGCACTTTTGTGATTCTCAAAGACAAGACCACTACACATCCACATGCAGCACATTCTCTGGCAGTATACGTCATCCATAGGAGCTAAAATCAATATTTTTGCAAAATCAGCAAATTATGTGGCAAACATGGCAAATGAAGAGAAAGATGCAATAACTGTGGAATTATGTTATAAACACTGCCTCTACAGAATCACATAAATCTACTTGCCCTTGCCATTGTCTATTGTTTTAGCAACAATTTATTCATAAAAGGCAAATAAAACTGTAACCTTCAAATTCAAACAAGTGACTTTTGTTAGCTGCTCTTCGAAGAAAACAGCGCTTTCAAGTTAATTACTACAAAATAAACTTATAGTTTAAAGGTACATACATAGCACTGTGGAATATGGTCCTTCGGTGCCATCTCAGTATTCTGGTCACGTTTACAAACCAATGATCCTTCATTCTTGAGGTTTACGATTTACTAAAACACGGAAATGCAATGCTGTACCTTAATACACCTTACAACATACACCTTCCCTTCCCCAATAATAGTAATAAATAGTATGTTTCATCATGTGAATTTGCATATACCGTTTATGCCAAGGCATTTTTAATGTGCAATTATTTTGGAAAAAAACATATTTAACCAAATCCAGGGTTAAATGTGCACTGAGGTGAATTACCATGAAAAAGCCTTTTTGAATACTACCAGATTCAGTAGAGCAGGAGGCATTTCCTTGTGAAGGGGAGGGTTTTTCTAATGTGTAAAGGATCAATAGGACGAGGACTTGGAACATTGAAGAGACACACACTTTTGGGGACTGTGTGGAGGTGGTTAGAAGCTGAGAAGAGGGCCCTAGAAGGGGTGCAGGTATTGAGCTACTGAGGAAGGCATGGCGGGGACATGCCAGGCATAGGTTAAAAACACAAATGCAAGCAGTTTACAGTGTGCTTTGCACTTAGCAGAGAGCCTCGCCCCTTAAAGGGCGCCATACAGATGGAGAACTCTGATGGTGAATGGAGCTCTCTGTTCGTGGGAGAAATGGGAAGGGCCCATTCTCCAGACTTAAGCAAGGGAACCCAAATGGAACCCACATTTACAGGGTAAGACTCAGAGGTTGAACACTCCAAGGAGGTCTCAGATGTGTCTCTCTTGATGGGCATATGCTTCTGTTGGGCACATTTAGATGGGCTTACACTTATGGAGAACAGTCTGATGGGGCATGCATTGATGGGTGTTCACTTGATTGGGGGCACTGATGGTGGCACACTGATGAGTATCACTAGTAGAGAACACTCGGGGATGAGGTCACTATCTGGAGGGGCTTATATTGATGAGCACACTCCGATGGGGTATAATCTTATGTGTCAGACTCCGGGGCACACTGATGGCACGCACTCTAATGAGGCACACTGATAGAGGAACACTGCGGTGGGACGCAGGCTCGTGGAGCCATGCTCTGAAGAGGCCACGTCCTAAAGGAGCAAATATTGATGAGTAAACACTGATTGGGCACACTCTGATGTATGAATATAGGTTCTATAGTGCGACATAGTCCAAAGGAAGTGGAACAGGCAGTGGAACACTGTACCTGGTCAAAGGCAAGCTTAAAGTTAATTAGTAATAAGAGAGAAAGCTGATTTGTGGATGGCTAACACATTGTGACTTTGTGTTCTTTAAAGAGATGAGTCGTCAGCTCTTTCCTAAATTGGAGCAGCGTTGGGTTGGTCCTGATGGATACAGGGATGTTGTTCCAAATCCTTGGTGCAAAGATGGGTGCAGACTTCGTACAGGGTTACTAAAAAGGGGACCCTTTGATGGAACAGAGGATGACGGAGACACGATGCGATGAGGTCACTCTCTGAAGGGGCACATATTGATAAGGCATGCTCCGATTGGCCACTGTCACGTGGGTCACATTATGATGTGACCTCACTTGGCAGTGCACACTGATGGGGAAACAGTGATGGGCACAAGTGCTTCCGTGAAGGAGTTAAGAGACAAAATATGTTTTCAGGCACGAATTGTCACTGAGGCAATGGCTTCCTCCCCTTTTGCCTCTATTCTTTCTCGGTTCCACCTAATTCTATAATGATCACGTTATAACAAGAAAACACGTTATTGTGTCTTATTGTTATAAAAATTCAAAATAAATCCGCAGTTCAGCTTGCAGTCGTGGTGCAGCGCCTCGCAGATGTATCATGACAGTGAGCACAAAGTCCTGTTCACTCATCGTCGCCTCATGTAGCACAAGGGGCCCAGCCCACTCCCTTGCCTCCAACGCCCTCCTGTGAATCGCTGCCAAGAAACCACTTGTGGCGCCGCGCGCTCTTGAGACGTAATTAGCATAACGTAACATAACTTCCTTGCTGAGGAGTAAAATATTCCATCGACGTGCTCCAGCAATGGTACGTTTCTGGCATCGCTTTCGATGGTTTACTGGCTTTAGAAATCGGTATCTCACAGTCTGCTGGGTGTAACCAGCGTCCTCTCTCACCCAACTGTGTAGGCCTGGCGATTGCACAATGTGTGTGTACATTTCGTATTACGTGAAATTCATGACATTTTTTTAAATTGGTCATTACCCAGTTTTACGTAACATTTCCCATAGCAAAAGCATACCCCACATAAAAACCTATTGTGGGACACGTGGGTGATTTGCTCACACTGGATATGTCTTGCGAAGAGACATTTTCTGCTTGAACCTGTCTTTTGCTTGTCCTGTGAGACTTTCTTGTGCGAGGTGTGTGGTCGCTGGAAAAAACCCACAAGACAAAATACGCACACTACTAGATAGGAACCCGACTGGGTATGTAGGCTGTGTGTGTGGGAAGGGCCAGAGTGTTTAATCCAAGCCGTTTTGATTTTAATTGCATTTAGATTTTCTGAGCATTCAAACCGGATAAGCCTCTGTCTTATAGGGGGCCTTAAGGGTGTCGTTATATATGAGTTAAAGTACTCACTACCATAATTGACAAGGACATTTGAAGCCACTAAGCAGTTCTGAGGTTGTGTAGAAAGGTCAAGGCCCAAGGCTGAGTTCCTTCATGAGATCACATAAATTTACAATATTAGCAAATTGGATTCCTAGGTTGCAGCCTACCAGGCTCATTAGATTTGCTGTGCACTCAAAGACTGAGGTAAAATGCCAGGTGCTGTCTTCCAAGGGCGCTTGTTTACTTTTCTTTCTCTGACTTCAAAGTGAGAGTCTTCCTCTGACTTCAAAGAGAGAGGATTTATGTGACAATCTTGATGGATACTGCTGGTGGGAAAGAGTTTTTTTTCTAACATACAACATTCAAATGAACTGTTTAAGTATTTCAGAATAAATCAGAATTATGAACGGACAAATGTCAAACTTTTTTTATTATTTCTGAAGTGTGTTGGAAACAAATACTTTGCTATGATCCAAATGAATCAACAAACTAGGTGTTGAGCTTTCCACACATTTTCATCTGTTCACTGTATAATTTTAATAGTAAACTGTATGCCTGTGCAAAAGCAATGGTCATTTCAATGAAAATGTGTTGTCTGTAATGGTAGTGTGCTGCCACACAATGCATACTCCACTCAATGCCACTGCACCCTACCCTGCACCACTGCACAATACTGCACTCTATTCTGCACCACTCCACTTTACACCACTCCTCATCACTGCACTCTGTACCACTCCACTCTATGTCACTGCACTATACGCCACTTCACTCTATGCCTCTCTACTTACCCTGACCACTCTACTCTGTGCCAATGCACTCTTTGCCACTCTAGTCTACAAGAGTGCAATCTTCGCCACTGCACTATACACCACTCCAGTCTAGGCTACACCCATCCACTGTGCACAACTCCACTCTATGCCACTGTACTCTATGCCACTCTCCACCTCTGCCCTCTACGCCACTGCACTCTATGTTAATACACTCTATGCCAATGCACTTTACTCTGTAACACTCAACTCTGTGCCCCTGCCCTCTACACTTATCCACAATATGCCACACTAATCTATTCTGCACCACTGCACTCTCCACCACTTTACTCTGTGCCATTACACTCTATGCCACTTTATGCAACTGCACTTTACCCTGCACCACTCCAACCTACGCCACTTCACTCTACTCTGAAACAATCTATTCTATACAGGTGAACTCTATGCCACTCTACTGCACTCTGCCCCACTCCATTCTATGCCATGCACTCAATGCCACTCTACTCATAACAACTGCACTCTACGTCAGTGCACTGCACACAAGTGCGCTCTGTGTCACTGAACTCTTTTGTACTGCACTCTACTCTGCATCACTATACTATATGCAGCTGCTATCTAAGGCACTCTACTCCACTCTTCACCACTGCCCTCTGACACTCTACTTGCAACACTACACTCTCTGCCACTGAAATCTACGCCACTCTGCACTACTCCACTCTACACCACTGCACTCTGTGCCACTTCATTCTATGCCACTGTGCTCTACTCAGTACCTCTCTATGCCACTCTACTCAGAATCACTCTGTGCCACTCCACTTTATGCTACTCTACTCTGCACAACTCTGTGCTACTGCACTCTATGCCACTTGAATCTATTCCGCACTCTACGCCACTCGGCTCTGCACCACTGCCCTCTGCATCACTCAACTCTACACCACTCTACTCTGCACTACTCTATGCCACCTACTCTACGCTACTGCGCTCTAGGCCACTGCAATCTACGACACTCTACTTTGTGCCACTCCACTCTGCAGCACTCCACTCTACCACTCCGCACCACTCCACTCTGCACCACTGCACTCTAATATGCACCACTCTAACCTATGGCATTCTGACGCTACATTGTATGCCGTTGAATTCAATGCCACTGCACTCTATGTCACTATACTCTACACCAATGCACTCTACACCATTCCACTCTACTCCATGCCACTCCAGTGAATGCCATGCTGTGTGACTCCACACTATGCCACTCAAAAACATAGCACTCCGTGCCACTCCACTCTACTCCACTCTTTGCCATTCAACTCTGACACTCCACGCTAGTCTCCTCTAAGCCACTAACTTGTAGCCATGCTGAACAGCAGCAAAGCTGGTGAACAAAATGGCTAAAGTACATTACCAGAGCCAATAGCTCCTGTATAGGCAAGACCTATTGGCTTTGCCAATGCTTGTTTCATATGGTGAGAGTATCTTATTTCTTACACCGTATGGCCACAATATCACGCGCCAACCATTCTAAATCCTTGGTCTCTTGATCCTTGTTATGCAAGAGATAATTTAAGTGCAGTTTTATGAATACTTGTCTAATCCACACTTTGAAATTAAACTTGTCAGTGTAAAGTTAGTAATTTATTGCAAATCTTTATTTTTAAGTGGCAGCTCTAATTCTGCTGAGTGACCGACCTGTTCGCAGAGTGTTGGCACTGGCTACAGGAATTGTGATGCCACAACTTGGCTGCTATAGGTTGCTATTGCAGTAGAGCAGTAGGCACACTTACAGTAAAGTTTTGAGCCGTCGCTCATGTTACACGAGCCGTCTCTTGTCTGATGTGAGATGACTGGCCAGTCTTATATTCATTGCTCCCTTTCATTGGCACGCAGGTACTCCCCCCTCCATGAATGCTGGACTGCGTGTACCAAAATGCCATGCAGTGTGAGCTAATCAGTCACATCTGGCTCATAATCTCACCAAGAGGAAGATTACTAACCAGCTTCTTCAGGGCCTAAACCTAAAACGTCTTTCCAGTACGGACCCTCTGAAAGGCGCTATGTGTGAATGTGAATTGGGAGGAAAAAAATAATCCACACTAGGCATTTTTGCACCAAATTACTCTAAATTACGCGAGTAGGTATAATCTCATAAATTTCAGTAATTTCACATTACAAGAATAACACAAAATTACCTAAATGTCTTTGATTACTCCAACATAATTAGAAATGTTGCCAAGACCTATTATAAATGTGTGAATGCATCTGGCAGTGCCTTTCCACATGCCGCACCTGTACGGAGCGGTATGGGGGGGGGGGGGGGTGGAGAGAGAGAGAGAGAGTGAGAGAGAGTTGCCCTGGCTCTTCCTGTCCCGAGACAACTCTGTATGAAGCCTGCCTCTGTCTGCCTTTCTTGATGGTGCATCATCTGTTTTCAGTGTGTCTCCTGCATAAATGTCATCTTTCTGTGTCAGATGTTTGTGTGTATGTGAAAGAAGCTTGCATTGCTGCTGCCTGTGACTAAAGGGTGAGGTAGGGATGTGCACAGTTTTTACTTCACGAGCCTAGTCTTGCAGAGTTCCTGAGCTCACATGTTTCCTGCGTTTTCTCAGGCTACTGATTTACATAGTTTTTGCTCCTAAATGTTAGTTGATTGCCAGTAACTTGTGACAATTGTGTATGTAGATGAATTCCCTGCTTAGCTTTCTCTAGCGAGGACACCAAACCCTCTAACTTGCGAGGATTTTTCATGGTAGTTCACACCCTGCTTACCTTTTCCTTGTGTGTGACTCAACACAAATACGCCCGTGGTGCTGCCCGTCCGTTCCTGCTCAGTGACAGTGGTTGTACACACGCCAGGGCAGTAGGGTTTCTACCTGGCCGATTTTTTTGCCGACACCATCTGCATTTTAATGTCCCAGCCAGTACAAAAATTTGCAAAATCAACTAAAGCCGGTATTTTTTGGAAATTATCAGCACATACTGCAAACAGCAAGTACAAATAGAAGGCACTTTGTTATGTGTTCTGTAGCTGTGTTAACGACCCCTGACTAATAAGTAAAGAAAAGGCAGAAAAGTCATGCTACAAACGACCACATATATTATTTTCTTTGTTCGGCCCTTTGCAGCCTCTTAATTCAAAAACAATGTTTCCCTTGGAAAAGTGGCTACCCACAGGGTAGAAGTCTAGCAGACGAGAGTGAACGCAGTCCCCACACTTATTTTCCAGAGGGGGCGTTGCCCCGCTTAGCTTCAGGCAGGAAGAGGCTCAAATGTCCCCCCTTCAAACAAACTGGCGCCTATGCTGGTACTGTTCTCGTGCAAGTGGAGTTTTACCTCGAGGCAACATCCTCCTTAGCCTTCATAATGGCAGAGGCAGGCATTGGCGTAATGACAAATAACCTCCCCCACGCCCCGCTGAATACGACGAAGGTCCCCGGAATCTCACGTTTTACAGCTGTTCATAGGCCACTGGCTGCTGAATAGAGAGAGGCCTGTCTTAAGGGGCCCCTGAAGGGCTGGGGACCCCCCTGCACCGCGGAGGTGCAGGCGGCTCACATCACGCACAGCCAGATGGGGGAATATGTCACCATAGAATCATCCATTGTTAACAATTTGCAAAATAGACAATTCTGTGCTTTTAGGCTAGTTAAACATACCAGCTAGCGGGTTAGAAGGAAAAAAAAAGCAGAAACACCAAATAACTCTGTAAAAATTAACCAGGCACTCTTTAATCTGATAAAAAAGTGTTTTAAATGTAAGTAAGAAGTAAACTCATACAAGTGTTTACATGAAGACATCCTACTTCGCAACCTTTGGTTCTCAACTTCGAGCGTAAGGTGGTGCGTGCATATCCTTGAAACCCCTTCGCTGCCAGGCCTTTTCCCCCTCCTGTGCCAGGCTTTATTTTTTTTTACCTATTTGGAATATTTCTCGCTTAGGCCCTCATAACTTTTTGTCCACATAAGCTACCCACGCCAAATTTGTGTCCTTTTTTCCCAACATCCTAGGGTACCCGGACTTTGTGGGTTCCCCTGAAGGAGACCAAGAAATTAGCCAAAATACAGTGAAAATTTCGGTTATTTTTAAAAAAATGGGGAAAAAGGGCTGCAGAAGAAGGCTTGTGCTTTTTCCCCTGAAAATGGCATCAACAAAGGGTTTGCGGTGCTAAAATCACCAGTTTCCCAGCTTTCAGGAACAGGCAGACTTGAATCAGAAAACCCCAATTTTCAACACAATTTTGGCATTTTACTGGGACATACCCCATTTTTACGATTTTTTGTGCTTTCAGCCTCCTTCTAGTCAGTGACAGAAATGGGCGTGAAACCCATGCTGGATCCCAGAAACCTAAACATTTCTGAAAAGTAGACAACATTCTGAATTCAGTAAGGGGTAATTTGTGTAGATCCTACAAGGGTTTCCTACAGAAAATAACAACTGAAAAAAAAAAAAAATGAAATTGAGGTGATAAAAACAGCAATTTTTCTCTACGTTTTACTCTGTAACTTTTTCTAGCAATGTCAGATATTTGAAAGCAATATACCGTTACGTCTGCTGGACTCTTCTGGTTGCGGGGATATATAGGGCTTGTAGGTACATCAAGAACCCTAGGTACCCAGAGCCAATAAATGAGCTGCACCCTGTAGTGGGTTTTCATTCTATACCGGGTATACAGCAATTCAATTGCTGAAATATAAAGAGTGAAAAATAGCTATCAAGAAAACCTTTGTATTTCCAAAATGGGCACGAGATAAGGTGTTGAGGAGCAGTGGTTATTTGCACATCTCTGAATTCCGGGGTGCCCATACTAGCATGTGAATTACAGGGCATTTCTCAAATAGACGTGTTTTTTACACACTCTCTTATATTTGGAAGGAAAAAATGTAGAGAAAGACAAGGTGCAATAACACTTGTTTTGCTATTCTATGTTCCCCCAAGTCTCCCGATACAAATGATACCTCACTTGTGTGGGTAGGCCTAGCGCCCGTGACAGGAAATGCCCCAAAACACAACGTGGACACATACCATTTTTCTACAGAAAACAGAGGTGTTTTTTGCAAAGTGCCTACCTGTAGATTTTGGCCTCTAGCTCGGCCGACACCTAGGGAAACCTACCAAACCTGTGCATTTTTAAAAACTTGAGACCTAGGGGAATCCAAGATGGGGTGACTTGTGGGGCTCTCACCAGGCTCTGTTACCCAGAATCCTTTGCAAACCTCAAAATTTCGCTAAAAAAACACATTTTCCTCAAATTTCAGTGACAGAAAGTTCTGGAATCTGAGAGGAGCCACAAATTTCCTTCCACCCAGCGTTCCCCCAAGTCTCCCAATAAAAATGATACCTCACTTGTGTGGGTGGGCCAGGTGCCTGCAACAGAAAAAGGCCACAAACTTGTAGAGATTATGGGGCTAGCACAGCGAGTTGATAAGCACATATTCTTCTTTTATACATCTTTAGGCTGACTCTGCTTTGGGGACCCACACAAGTGAGGTGTCATTTTACTTGGGAGACTGAGGAGAACGTTGGGGAGTAGGAATTTTGTGCTGGAGCGGTGATCGTACAAACGAAAGTCAGGAAAATATGTTTTTTTAAGCAAATTTTGAGGTTTGCAGAGGAGTCTGGCTAAGAAAATGTTGGGGGATCCATGCAAGCCACAGCTCCCTGGACTCCTTGGGGTGTCTAGTTTTAAAAAATGTCTGGGTTTGGTAGGTTTCCCTAGATGAAGGCCGCACCCAGGACCAAAAACATAGGTGCCCCCCCCCAAACACAGGTAGTTTTGTAATATATCATTTTGATGTGTCCACATACGTCTGTGATGTGCCAGACACTAAAATTGTGAAAAGAAATGCACTTAGGTTATGTGAAAAAGACCCCTCACCGACCAACCAAGTTGGTGGCATGCTTCATCATCAGGGTCCCACCTGTGACACCTAGCGTGTCACAAGTGTGCTGCGACGCCTGCTTACAGCGGAGCAGGTTTTTTAATTTTTACCACACATACTGGTTGGATTTGGCACAAGGGTGAGTGATGGTTCAGTAGATCAAATTTTATTAACAAGAGATTTCACAAAAGTGAAATGCACTGGTAATAACTGAATGGCCAAAAAACTGAACCAATGACTCACAGCTCGTGAGCTGTAAAGCCACGGCAAGGCACCAACCGCTTTACAGTCCATTCACACACCTTTCATACATGACATGCACAAGACCATTCACGCCGCCAGCCACGGGCCCAGCACATTACAACACTCGCATCGACAGACAGCTCCAGTCAAGGGCCCATCACTTTCATACGCCCACATGCCTGATACAGCAATCACACCAGCTGATGAGTGTGTGGACTGGCGTATGGCTGGCACCGCTAGCCAAGCGCCACCCCACCCATACCGCCATCCAAGCACTACCCCAAGCACACCGCCAGCCAAGCACCACCCCACGCACACTGCCAGCCAAGCGCCACCCCACGCACACCGCCAGCCAACCGCCACCCCAAGCACACCGCCAGCCAAGCGCCACACCACCCATACTGCCAGCCAATCGCCACCCCACTCACACCGCCAGCCAAGCGCCACCCCATGCACACCACCAGCCAAGCGCCACCCCACGCACACTGCCAGCAAAGCGCCACCCCACGCACACCGCCAGCCAAGCGCCACCCCACGCACACCGCAATCACTTTTTTTGTTTGTTTATAAACAACAAAGAAACCACTAACTAATTATGAAATAAGTACAAAACTACAAACACAAAAGCTCTAACTAAATATATGACAGTAATGCCAAACGTGAAACTGAACATATGAAAATATAAAACAGACTTTTTACGCTCACAGTATTTCCCAAAAATGTTTTCCTAGTGTGGTAACTTCTAAAACAGCCGGGCACACACAGCCCAGGCTTTGAAGGGCATTCGGGGCAGTACATCCGGCTCTCCCTCTGGATTGCTCTCCGGGCTCATACTTTACATTTCTTCATGGGCAAGTCTTTTTTGGGAGTGGGAGGAATGTGATCTGGAAAATGGCAATCTTTTAATCTAGCCACTTCCTCCACCACTTCTACTCTAGGAACTCTTGCCCGTTCCACCACAATAAGGTTCTCTATCACTGACTCCTGAAATTTAACAAATGTCATCCTTGACTCACGTGAACAATCCTTGAACACAATAAAAGCATTAAAAGTTGCCAAATGAAATAAATGTAGGGCCAACTTTTTATACCACACGTAAGACTTACGAAGAGCAGTGTAAGGTTCCAACCTCCGATCTACTCTATCAACACCACCCATGTGCCTATTGTAGTCCAAAATGCACGCAGGTTTGCGCACTTCCGCAACCTGACCCCAAACAGTCACAGGGAAAGTACTCTCATCATGGATGGTAGATAGCATGTACACATCCCTCCTGTCTGAAAATTGCAGAGCTAGCAGCTCATTATTACGCAAGGCACTGCACTGTCCCCTCTCAAGTTTTTACAGACCAGCTCCCTTGGATAGCCTTTCCGGTTAGAACGGATTGTGCCACAAGCAACAGTGTCCACTCTAAACAACTCCTTGAACAACTGCACTCCCGTGTAGAAATTATCTACGTACAAATGGTGACCTTTGTTAAACAGTCGTCTACCAAGTTCCCACACAATTTTTTCGCTAACTCCAAAAGTGGCCGGACAACCAGGAGGGTCAATACTGGAATCCCTACCAGTGTAGACCCGGAAATTATACACATATCCTGTACTGCTTTATGACAGCATATACAATTTAATCCCATACCGTCCCCTGTTACTAGGAATGTACTGCTTAAAAACTAAATGCCCCTTGAAAAGGACCAAAGACTCGTCCACACTTATCTCTTTGCTTGGAACATAGACCTCTGAAAACCGATCTACAAAATGATCAAGGACAGGCCTAATCTTAAAAAGACGGTCACAATCAGGGTGATCTTGTGGCAAGGCTAAAGCATTGTCTACAAAATGCAGCATACGAAGAAGAAGCAAATAGCGATTACGTGTAATAGTTGCAGGAAATATAGCCGTTGCCATCAAGGGACTAGTAGACCAATAAGAAGCCAGTGACGCCTTCCTGATCAACCCCATCAAAAAAGTAAAACCTAAAAACATTTTCAACTCTTCCAGATATGTGGGAACCCCATGAGTAGCTCTGGACTGAGTCCTAAGTCTGGCAGCATTGTCCCTCGAATATTGCTCTGCATACAAATTAGTCTGCTCCACAATCTCTTCCAAAAATACATCTTCCATAAACAAGTGAAAGAAATGGACAGGCAAAAAGTTTTCCGTATTGACTCTACACCCTGGGAGACCAGTAAAAGCAGGTAACTGTGGCTGCTCCAAGTTTGGGGCAATCCAGGTGTCAGGTCTTCTAATGGGAAACCCTTCAGCCCCAGGCTGCTGCACTCTTGGCACATCAATGTCCTCCTCTAAAAGAGGCCCTTCATCTGCACTGAGAGTAGCTTCTTCATCAGAAGAATACTCTTGGACAGAAAACTCACTGCCAGAATCTCTCACTTCCTCCTCTGCCTCAAATGCAGAGTCAGTCTCGTAATCATGGTCTGAAGACGACTCAAAGAGCATGCCAACAACCTGCTGAGCGGTCACTTTGCGGCTAGCCATGATCCTCACTAACAACAAATGGATTGCCAACAACAACTAGCACTAAAATAAGTAATAAACAAAGTGTAGCTTTTTCACAAAGAGTTATGAACTAAAACACTATACCACTTGCCTGAAAAAGCTACTCACCAGCAACTACTCTGCACAGACACAGCAATCACCAATGATATCCCACTAAAAAGAAAAAAGAATAAAGCAAATTAGACATATGACAACACAAATATCATTGTGCTCAAATCTAAGGATAATTTCACACACAATACTGCATTTAGTACACCACCTACAAACATGTAATTCATGCATGTCAACAATACTCCTTTGGAGTAAATTGCTTTCACTTACTTAAAACATGCAACTATGCAACCCGCAGGACAATTACTGCCAAAACCGTGAGGATCCACAGCAAAGGAAACAAAAGCTTTGAACTAAAACAAAAAGAAGAAATAAACTGTTATAATCACAAATACATATACTTCGCCAGTTGACAAACACCCCCCCACCAAGAACTTAGAAATTGTCCTTGGAGCCTAAGTGGCTTCTGCCCCACTAGGAGGCAGATGGACCTAAAACAAAATAGGCTGATCTGCCCCCAAGTGGGGATGAAATGGCCAACAGCTCTGTACCCTGTTTGTGAGGGGATGCCTTTGCCAAAAAAATCTCTGACATCTTGGTGCCTTCTGCCCCCTTGGGGGCAGATGGGCCTAAAAAAAATAGGCTGATCTGCCTCCAAGGTGGGCAGAAATGGCCATCACCAACGTGCACCCTTGCCAAAGGTGCCACCCTCCCGCACAAAACACACACACACAGGATCCCTGGTGCCTAAGTGGATTGCCCCCCTTGGGGGCAGATGGGCATAACAAAAATTGGCTGATCTGCTACCAAGGGGGGCAGAAATGGCCAACAGCTCTGTGCCCCCTTTAGCCAGAGACCCTTGCCAAAGGGGGCACCCCCAGCACTAAACAAAAAAAAGGGTAACAAAAAGAAAATCTCTGCCGTATTGGTGGTTTCTGCCCTCCTTGGGGGCAGATGGCCCTACAACAATAGGCCCATCTGCCCCCAAGGGGGGCAGAGATGGCCAATACGAAATTTCCCCCCTTTGGAGGGGCGACCCTTGCCCAAGGGGTGCCCCCAAACACACAAAACGCACACACACCACACAATCCCTGGCGCCTAGTGCGTTTCGACCCCCCCAGGGGCCAGCAGATCGGCCAAAAACATGGCCGATCTAGCCCCAGAGGGGGCTGAGACATATAAAAAAATGATTGCCCCCGTGGCAGCGACCCTTCCCTAAGGGGTCGCTGCCCAAAAACAAAGAAAATAATTTCCCTGGTGTCTAGTGGTTTTCGGCTCCCCCTGGGGCAGATCGGCCGAAAAATCAGCCGAACTGCCCCCGGGGTGCCAAAATAGGGAGAAAAAAAATTGCCCCCAATGGGTGCGACCCTTTCCCAAGGGGTCGCTCCCAAAAAAACATGGCCAACATAATTTCCCTGGTGTCAAGTGGTTTTCGGCCCCCCTGGGGGCAGATCGGCCGAAAAATCGGCCGATCTGCCGGCAGGGGGGGCCGCAATAGGAAAAGAGATTAGCCCCCAATGGGAGCGACCCTTGCCCAAGGGATCGCTCCCAAAACTAACAATAAAAAGAAATCCCTGGTGCCTAGTGGGGATTCCTGCTCCACGATCGTGGGCCCCGCCCGCGATCGTGGAGCAGGAATCCACTGAAAACAGACACAGGGGGAAAGGAAAAACCCTTTCCTTTCCCCTGTGTCTGTCCGTCCCCCCCCCAATGCAAATGGGTTCCAGCGCGTCCCTCGGCAATACTTGATGACGTTGGCGCGCTGTGAGCGTGCTGATGTCATCAGATAGCCGAGGGGGGGGTCGGGAGTAAAAGAGGAAGGGATTCCCCTTCCATCCACGACCGGGGGGTGTGGATGGGGGGCCCACGGGGGAGCGCTAGCGCTCCCCCGTGGGCCGGGTGCAGGATGAGGTGATCTCGTCCAAGGCACCCGGGAACCGGTGCCTTGGACGAGATCATCTTGCCCAAGGCACCGTACCGGTTAAGGGCTGAGTCTAAGAACGTGATATTGCTTCCCCTGACGTCACTCTTCGTGACGCCTTAACGTACTGCCTACGTTAATTAGTTTGCGCCACAGTTTTAGGACTTCATCAGGAGTGGAGCACGTTGTGCCTGCCTGCGGACATGTGACTGGGAGGCTAGGGGGCTGCAAGCGGGAAGCACAATTTTCCTGGAAACACGAAAAGTCTATTTTGGCTTTCCAGACACCCCAGAGACATCTGAAAGCCCGGCCCGAAGGGCTGAGTGCTCAAGAGTGGCGAGCAGCGGAAATATCTACCAGCCCCTGTGGACAATTCGTGTGTCAGGAAAGGCGCAATAAAGAGCTTTTGTCAGCTGGTTGTGCAGGTGAAGTGAACTCTGGATTGAAGTCAAACCATTGCGTGAAAATAGACGTCAGCAAAACTATTTAGAGCAGTGATCTCCAAACTTTTTTAATGGCACGCCCCCCAGTTGAAAAAAAAATCATTGGGCCTCCCTCAGAATTTTTCACAAATATTTTATAAAGATGGCAATATTTAAATATGTCTGGACATATTTAAACATTGCAGTTAAGTACTGCTACCTTTTTAAAAATGCAATAACATGTTTCTGCTTAAAACAAAACACTGTTAACTGTGTAATGCTTCTTTTGGCGAGAGCCTGGTGCACCCCCTGGCATCACTTGAGGCCCCCCAGTTTGAAGACCCCTCCCTGATCTAGAGATTACAAAAGTGGCCAAATATGCAATGAGAAACTCCTAGCGAAAAAGTAAGGATTTTCAAGTCACAAGTTTGAATCTAGGCAAGGCCATATCGTTAGTCCTTCTCAGGTTGTTGAAATCAGCATCATTTCATTGGGTGATGATAGCGCTTAGAAACAGAAGGGTAGCGTAAAGAGGTGTGTAACAATAAGGGCTGATTCACAAAGGTAAACAAACGTACGCTTGTTTTCCTGTAGGTTTACGATTGTTTGCTGTTCACAACGTGATTTACAAGTAGAATATTTACGTGTGAGGAGTCTCCGCACATTAAAAGACCTGTCTTTTGATGTGCAGAGACTATGCACTTGTAAAGATACTACTCGTATATCTGTTTGTGAATAGCAAACAATCGTAAATTTACACAAATGTGTAAGTTTACATTTTTAAATCGGGCCCTAATTTATTACCATGGTTAGGGGTATATATTTTGCTAACACAAATCTGATAGCTTTATTTATAATCCTTATTTTTTTGTAACCCCTTCACTACTTAGCTTCCCGTTGTACCTGCTATTGTAGATAGAGGCGTGTGGGGTTGCAGGAGAAGGGCACACTACAAAGGTTCGGGAAAGGGGTGCCGTCTACTTAATGATGGTGTCAAGACAGTCAAGAGCCAGCCCAGCCTCAAATACTGACCTTTACAGAATACGCACATGTGCCTTCACTTGAACTACTAATACTTTTATTAATGGTTGTAAAGTTATTCCTGTTGTTTATAGATTTGAACAGCAGAAGAGCCCTTTGTAGGCTTTTAGTACTGCACTCTTTTGCATTTTGAGTGGCTGCTGTCTGTGTTTTACCTATTGCCTGTGTGTGTGATGGAAGCTTGCATTACGCCACTGGCGTGAGGGAAGCAGGCACTGCCGGTGCATGTGCCATCTCAGACGTGTCCAGCCTGCCCATTCTTAGAGCATTAGGGCTCCATGGACCGCTGCTGTCCATATTGTACCTAATTTGTTTGAGACAGGTTTGCTCCATGTGTTCCCTGGTGGACCATTGAGGTGTCTGATGGAAGTATTCAGTGATGCAGAGGGGGTTTGTGTTGCTGCTCGCTGCAGTGTTCCTAGGTCATCTATATAAGGGACTTGTACAGTTGCTGCCTTGCAGTACATACTGTGTGGGAGGAAGATTGCACTGCTACTATTTCGTACCTGTTCTGTTTGTGAGTAAAGCTTGCTCTGTTGCTCAGTTTTGAGTCTCCTATATGTGAAGGAACATGCACTGTTGTGAGTGAAGCTTCGCTGTTACCCCATGTGAAGCCTCCGCTCTGTGATGGAACATGCACCGCTGTGAGTGAAGTGTGCACTGTTGCACCGTGCTGAGCCTCCTGTTTGTGAGGAAACATGCACTGCTGTGAATGAAGCTTGTGTGATTGCCCTGTGCCGAGCCTTTTCTGTGTGAAGGAACACACACTGCTGTGAGTGAAGCTTACGCTGTTGCCACGTGCTGAGCCTCCTGTGTGTGAGGGGGCATTCACTGCTGTGAGTGAAGCTTGTACGATTTCCCTATGCAGAGCCTTTTAAGTGTGAAGGAACAGGCACTGCTGTCTCGTGCTGAGCCTCATCTGTGTGAGAGAGCTTCCACTGCTGTGAGTGTAGCCTGTATTATTACCCCGTTCCAAGCCTCCTCTATGTGATGGAACATGCACTGCTGTGAGTGAAGCGTACGCTGTTGCCACGTGCTGAGCCTCCTCTCCTGTGTGTGAGGGAGCATTCACTGCTGCTAGTGAAGCTTGTGCTCTTGGCCAGTGCTCAGCCTCCTCTGGGAGAATGCACTGCTATACGTGAAGCTTGAACTGTTGCTCCATGCTGAGCTTCCTCTATGTGTGGAAACACGCACTGCAACGAGTAAAGCTTGCACTGTTGCACCATGCTGAGCCTCCTCCGTGTGAGGGGACATGCACTGCAGTGAGTGACGCATGCACTGTTGCTCCTTGCTGAGCCTCCTCTGTATGAGGGAACATGCACTGTGGTGAGTGAAGCTTTAGCTAACTGGTGCCGAGCCTCTACTGTGAGGGAACAGGCACTGCATTGAGTGAAGCTTGCCCTGTTTCCCCATGCTGAGCCTCCTGTTGGTAAGGGGACATGCACTGCATTGAGTGAAGCTTGCCCTGTTGCCTCATGCTGAGCCTCCTCTGTGATGGAACAGGCACTGCAATGAGTGAATCTTGCCCTGTTGCCCTAGGCTGAGCCTCCTGTTTGTAAGGGGACACGCACTGCAGTAAGTGAAGCTTGCACTGTTGCCCCCATGCTGAGCCTCCTCCGTGTAAGAGAGTGAGGCTTGCAGTGTTGCCCCATGCTGAGCCTCCTCCGTGTGAGGGGACAGGCACTGCAGTGAGTGAAGCTTGCACTGTTGCCCCCATGCTGAGCCTCCTCCGTGTGAGGGGACATGCACTGCAGTGAGTGAAGCTTGCACTGTTGCCCCCATGCTGAGCCTCCTCCGTGTGAGGGGACATGCACTGCAGTGAGTGAAGCTTGCACTGTTGCACCATGCTGAGCCTCCTCCGTGTGAGGGGACAGGCACTGCAGTGAGTGAAGCTTGCACTGTTGCACCATGCTGAGCCTCCTCCGTGTGAGGGGACATGCACTGCAGTGAGTGAAGCTTGCACTGTTGCACCATGCTGAGCCTCCTCCGTGTGAGGGGACATGCACTGCAGTGAGTGAAGCTTGCACTGTTGCACCATGCTGAGCCTCCTCCGTGTGAGGGGACATGCACTGCAGTGAGTGAAGCTTGCACTGTTGCCCCCATGCTGAGCCTCCTCCGTGTGAGGGGACATGCACTGCAGTGAGTGAAGCTTGCACTTTTGCACCATGCTGAGCCTCCTCCGTGTGAGGGGACATGCACTGCAGTGAGTGAAGCTTGCACTGTTGCACCATGCTGAGCCTCCTCCGTGTGAGGGGACAGGCACTGCAGTGAGTGAAGCTTGCACTGTGCTGATCACCCTCTGTGTGAGGGGCATGCACTGCTGCTCCGCGTTGTATACTCCGTAAGAGAATCTTACACATGTCTTTGCACAGTGTAAAAGGTATGTACATTGGACTCTTGCATTGCTGCTCCCACTAGTCGAGCTGTACTGGGCTTGAGGGAAGTTTGTTCCGCTGATAATCCAGGCCGTACCATCTCAATGCTAGAAACAGGGTCGTAGCAACAGTACCAAGGGCCTTCAAGCAAGCAAGTGAAATTGCCCCCTCCTCTGCACCTCATTGGTGGGTAGTGAAACCAGCTGTAGTTGTAGTCTTATGTGCCCCTCACACCCGTGGGCGTTGGTGCTACTACACTTGGTGTCCTAGTGATAGCTAACCACTGGTGCGAAGCTTGCATTGCTGCTGATGGCGAGTGAAGCCCTCTGCTTCCGCTCTGGGAAGCTTGCACTCCTGCTGAGCGCAGTGAAACCTTCACTGCTGCTCCCGCTCTCCGGCCCTTCTTTGATTCTTCCGCGCTATCTGTTGTTCCCTACCTCACCCATAAAATGTCAGCAGCCGGACCCCGCCCACCCCGGCTCATCAGCCCGGAAGATTGATTTGCGAATTCTCTGAACGCTCTCCAGGGCCAACGCCGAGGTCGGAATTAAAAGGCTGCCTGTCTCTTAATGGCCATCATCTCCCCGCTGTGATTGGCATGCCGCGATGGGCTATGAGGGAGGGTGCAGGGACATGGGAAGATCAGAGAGCTGCCGCGGTGGCTGCTTTCATCCCGTGCAGCAGGGCCCCTGTGTTCAGTGGCAGCCGGCGGGCAGGGAAGGCCCAACACCGCCACAGGGTCAGAGATGAGGTGGAGGGGGGATGCCGAGCCTGGGTAGGCCATGGACCCCTGCCCACCGCACAATGACAGAGAAGGTACTGGGGCTTCTTAGCCAGGGTAAACCCTAGTGGTCGCTCTTCCGCTATGGCGGAGGGGCGTCGGTCACTCTCCCCTCCCCCCCGCCCCCCCCAGCAACCACTGCAAGTCTTTTCACAAGGAAAGGATAATTAACTGTGTGTGTTTATCTTCCTTTCCTCATGAAAGGGGCGAGGCATTGGGGACATTGGGGTTTACCAGCAGAGGGGAGTGCACTGTGACCTCCCCGCAGAGCGCATGTGTGTTTGGCCGTCTGTCATGCGTAGTAGGCTCTCTCTAGCCCAGCAACCAGTGCTGCCCGTCCTTTAGGGTGGAGGGGCCATGCCCACCCACCTTTTGACCCTCATGAACAGTGCAGTTTTCAACTCAGGCAGCCAGGAGCAAGACATGTGCGATTTGTGCAGGCTCCTGGCTGCCTGAGCTGAACTTTGCTGGGCTGAAGAGGTCACAAATCCTATGGGTGTGACCTCCTCAGCTCAGCAAAGGTGCCTCAAGGCCCTTCCCCTCGGTGACAAGGGGAAGCCTCACCCATTGACTCCGACCTCAGCGCTTCAGGTTTAAGCCCTGAAGCACCCAGGGCGAGTGTCAATCAGTGACACTTTGTCACAGAGTGGAGTGGGGTCAGAAGTCTCACTGACCCCATCCCACTCTGTGACGAAGTTGAGACTGCTGCCTTCCCTCATTGGCTAAAGTCAGGCAGTGAGGAAACGCAGCCGTCCCAACCCTCCTGGGACCTCTGAGCTGAAGGTAAGTGTGTGTGTTTTTTAAATGAATGTTTGGTGCATTTATGTTTGAATATTTGATGTGTGTTGTGAATGGATGTGCGTGTGTGAATGAATGAGTGTGAGTGTGCTTCCCGCCCTCCCTAATAAAATTACCGGCCGCCACTGCCAGCAACACAGTTGCCGGGCTGGAGAGAGCCAGCACAGGCTCCCAGTCTGCCTGGGAGTGCCCTGCTTAGAGTAGCATCAGGATTGGCCACGGGGCAGGCTGGGAGCCTGTGCCTGCCTGGTCCGGAGACGACGCAGGATCGGCAGCGTGCATTGCTTTTTTTAAATTATATTAATTCCCCCCAGCACGCCGCCACGACCTCAGTATCCCCGCGAGCCGTGACTGGTAAACCCGCACTCACCACAGGGATAGAGGAGAGCAGGGTGGTGTTGAACCTGGGGTAGGCCGTACACCTCAGCCCACCAAATAGTTATAGCACGGGCCCAGGAGAAGCCTTTTTTTGGGTAGACACACCTCTACAGTGTCAGAGGACACCGGGGAGGCATGGGCAGCCTAGGTGTAAATGGAAGATTGGTGAACCACAGTGGAAAACAGGCAGGAGATGCCGGGCCTCGGGTAGGACTTAGGCATCACTTTCCCAGACTGACAGTCAAGGGGCAGCAGCAGTCGAGCATAAGGTTTTTCTAACATACACAATCTCAGAGCAGGTGGAGAGAGACAAGGTCTGGGGTAGGCCACTTCCCCATCGTGATAGGTCAGACAGGGAGAGATAGAGCCCAATTCCCAACAAACACACAGAGCAGGCAGGTGCGGCAGCGCTAGTGGGTCCTCTTTACCTTCCTCTTTACACAGTGGATGTGCAGGGAGGTGAGCCAAAGCATGTGAGCCCTACCCTCACCCCATCTTTACACGGTGAGAGCAGGCAGGAGAGTCAGAGCCTTTTATGGCCTCCCTCACCTCCTCTTTACACAGTGACAGGGCAGGCAGGAGGGAGAGAGCAACGAGCAGACCATTTCGCCCATAGCAACCAGCTGATATAAATCTTCTGGCCAGTTCTATACTCTTTCCACTACATCAGTGGTTCCCAGCCTGTGGTCCGGGGGCCCCTTGGGGTCTGTGAAGCCTTCTCAGGGGGTCCGCGAGAGAGCCTAAAAAATGAAAAAATATTAACAAATATTGACAAATTAGGTCCCCAGCTTCCAGTAATGACTCAGGTGGGGGTCCCCGGATTCCCATGATGATTCATTGGGGGTCCCTGGGTTCCATTAATGTTAAAGTGGGGGTCCACAGAAATCAAAAGGTTGGGAACCACTGCACCACATAAATGTGGCATTACCTACCAGGTGTCCTTTTATCGTCACTCATGTAGTATTTCCATCTTAAAGAGTTTTACTTTTAATGACATCTGATGAATCAGAGGTAGTCTTTCAGACACACTATGTGTGACAGCCTGCAAATTTCACAGCCAAATAGCTTAGTATTTTACAGAAAAATACTGGTCTTGGGGTCTATAAACTTAATTTCATTATAAACACGGAGCAATGTTTTCCCAAAGCGAATCATATGTAAACGTACAGGGCTCCTGTTAAAGGACAATCGTTCATTTAAATTGAGAACATAATGGCCTTATCCTCAGATCCCTGGTACCGCTGATTTCCTTGGTAATCGGAGTTACCACTCAAATCAGCATTGCAAGATGTGCAAGTAGCTCTGCAGATCTCTGGTGTTTCATTGGAAGACTCCACTTTCTTCAAGCAGGTGGCATCTTAGTTTGCAATACAGGGCAAAATGAGAAATTACTCATGGGAGGGTGAGAGGTTGGGACTGAAATGACTGATTTTCCTGGTAATTCCTCATTTCTAAGCGGCCCTCAAGGTCTCATTGTCAATCCCCGATAAATCCAACTTTGTGGAGTTACCAGTGCCCTGGGTCTCACTAACTGGGGCCGGAATTAGAAGGGAATATAAGGAGGACCTCCTAATAAGGCCTTAAATGTTGGAGGTGTCAACAAAAACTCTGATAATTTTACCAGCTATTCTTTCATTGACTGGAGTGAGGCTCGAGCCTTTTGGGACATCCGGTGTATTCAGTCACAAAAACCAACTAAGAAATGGTGAGATTATTTTAAAGTTATTTTCTCATTAAAGTATGTCACCAGATCTCTAAAGCAATGTTAAAAATAACTTGAAAAGCTTCTTCTCAAAAACTGGAAATCATGTGTAAGGCTAAAAATCAAATCTTAATAGACTGAAATGTTAAACTTTTTCATACTGGAGTTTCCAGCTAAGAGACCCAGAAGCTATCTTCCAAAGACTTTAGTGGCAGTGCTTAGATCAGAGTTTTCCACCAGGTTCAGGAGAGTATGATCCATACCATGTAAGGTTTCCTAATACTATCTAAAACGCTTTCCCTTAGATTATACATTTATTGTAGGTCAATATTCTGAAAATCTTGGGTGGATCTAGCCCCCCTGGGAGCTAAGTTGGGCACTGTAAGGCTTAGACTGTCTGACTAGAACAATTTCATAGTGCACAATGTATTTCTGGTTTCTTGATCGTGAATCTCGCTCCTCGTGTCCCCCTTCTGCTATACTCCCTAATTCCTCCTTTTCTGGCCAGTCTCTGAAAATGTATTGCACAGGGTCGCGGTCACCAGTTGAGAGCGCTGCATGGATTGTTTTTGATAAATGTCTATTATTCCTTTAAGTGGACTTTTGTGATGTAAAGATGCACTTAGTTACTTTTTTGCTATGGTCGCTGTGTATGTATTAAATAAATACTTGAAAAGCCTCTCACACTGGAATAATGTGTCCCCCAGCTCCCTTTTTTAAGGTGCTAACTGTGGCAGCGTAACAGAGCGGGCCAAAGGGACATGGCTGGGGAGACCTCCTTCACCTGTCTCCCACTCTGTGTACACCTCCGTCTTTCAAGGACAATGGGAGCATACTGCCAGCAAGTCAGCATCATTGTCCCATTGCATTATGGAGATGCCGCTTCTTGACTCCTTTAACAGGGGCTGTACGTTTACATATGATTCGCTGTGTTTTTGACTCACAAGTAGAAGAGCGTTTGCCACCGGTGGTGGCACAGCCAGTGCTTGCATGTCTGGTTTCTTCTTGCCTGTCTTCAATATAAAGTAGCAGCCACTTGTAGTACATCAGATAAAGAGCATCTCTTTTAGCACTGTGCATCTTCCAGTGGTGAGTGGTGGGCCCTTGGCATCCACTGAGGTGTGTCTTCCCATGGAGTGGTGCTAGGGTGGTTTTCTCCTCAGAGGAGCTTTTCTTATGGTGTAATCTTGGGGATGTCTCCTCTGATGGGTCTGGTGGGGCATGGTGGGGGTGATATAATCCAGCTTGGATTTGTCCTGAGGTGAGTTCCCTCATCTGATGATGGTTGTGACCACTGAAATGTGTTTGTCTATGTATGGAGGCCGTGGTGCTCGTTTCATGGCGTGCCTACTTGTGAGCCTGGCTACTGGAATTATATCTGCAGCTGTAGTGGTTTCTGTAACCTATGGTCTTGGCACATACAACCCATATCTGGTTAAGCTTCAGATTTCAGACAAAACTATTTTCTTGCTCTAATGGGGAAACTCTTACTACGAGTGCTTCTAAAGGAATACAGTACAACTCCCGATATTTTGCAAACATTAACCGTCAAACTTTAGTTGCTCCTTGTTGCAGTCACTAAAGAGATAAGGATCTTAGCCATGTAGTACTAATGTCCTTAAGGGGTGAGATGGAATAGGCCTTTTGTAAAAACCGAGTCTTTAATTAAATTTAGTTGAAACAGCTCACAAAGGACGATTTATTCTTTGTAATTTTTCCAGAGTGTTTCCAATTAGTGTTTCCATGTTGATTCTAACGGGTCCCACGGCATCAGTTATTTCAACAGGGCAGTTTAAAGGGTTTTTGTGAGGTGCTTACCTGATAAATATTTAATGTGGGATGTTTTTCATTATTGTTATTTCTTCTACGAATTAGGTGCTTCCCGAAGTCCAACAAACTGAATACAGAATAAACATTACACTGATTTCTATGAGACATATTATAAACAAGCACTGGCAAAGCCAATAGGGTTCACCTATAGGTCGGACCTATTTGCTTTGTCAATGGTTTTTAGCTATGTAGTACAGCATCCCTGACGCTAAGCAGCATGGCTAAATAAAATAAAAAAACGCCTTTTGACTCATTTTGTCCAGGCACGTGCCTACAAAGTGACGCAGCCGCATTTTTTTATTTTTTTTGTAGAGCCAACTCAGATTGTAAAATAAAAAGAAAAACGTGTAAAGGATTTTTTTTAGAAAGTACGAGGGGGAAAGTAACGTGGGCCTGGAGCGGGTGGGGAGGAACCATGCACGCAGGGAGCACGGAAGCAAGGCGGGCCGGTGAGAGCCAAAGCAACACAGGATCCTGAAGCAACACATGGGCGTGGATGGCAGAAGCAACAGAGGGCGTGTCCAACATATCATTTACGAAAATATTGTCCCGGTGGGTGTCGTTTTTTAATTATTAACTCCAGTGCCGCAATATATTTATAAACAATATTTAGGACATGAAATTGATGTCTGATGGTATTCCAACAGCAATCTGCTGTTATTACACAGGAACCAAACATCAACAAGCAAGGGGACAATCACAGCACTTTATTGTTTCACATTGATGAGCTACTGAAAGACCTCAAAAGCTTTTTTTTCTATTTACTGCATTGACACTTTAAAGTTTTTTTTTCTTTTTCAAAGTAATGACACTCGTCGGACGTTCCATCTTTATGAATGATGAACATAGTCACAATCTTCTCACCACCTCCCCGGAGCTCGGACGTCACTTCTTGATGAAGCTGCTTGGTACCCCCACCATCCTGACCACTAGGAAACACATGCAGCGTCGCTATGGGTACTGCCAGGTGGGCTTCATAGGGTCACAGAATCTCACATTACATAATTTAGTAAAATCCCCAAGGGGGACGCCAGCAGGCGCAGGGAGAGGTGTCTCCTCTTGGTTTGTTTCTTCCCAGGCACAGTGCCAGAGTGGGTGCCGCCCCTCTCCGAGTCCTCTGAGGCACGATGATGTCATACTGCAGGCGCGGCCCTGGAGTAACAATTCCAACTAACCCTGCCTGGAAAACCAAGTTGGAAAACTGGGCCGGCCTAGCAGTGGCAGACTGGCCGTTCTGTCACTTTGGCATTTTCCCGGTGAAAGTGCTGCCACCAAAGGCCCCCACCGCCCGAGTCGTGCGTTGTGGGTCTGGTTTAAACATTTTTTGTGATGTTTAATTTTGCTTTCCAGTCCAGCCCTGCAGACAAACCATCCCAGGAGATGGCTCGGTCTCAGAGCTACGTGCCAGGGCTTGTCTGCCTGCATGTTTATCACTTTTCTTGAATAGAGGGTTGTCAGAAGCAGGGATCGCAGGGTGGAGTTAAGGGGCTTTCCTTTGGGCATTGCTACCATTAGTGTAGCAGGTGCAGCGACACCAAGGCCCGGAGGCCTGATGCGCTGAATCCATCCTTATTATAGCTGCCATTTTGCCACCAAACCAGGAGTTGAGGGCATTACTTTGCTTGCTTTGGACTATGTGCCAACACCTGTTATTTTTTACTCTCTAGACATTTTGTTTGTAGCTCTGGGCCAAAGGTTTCAGGATGGACAATAATTCCGGAGTAATATTGAGACCTACTTTCATTAATGCTCCTCGTATCACACGTCTGCAGTTTCTAAGCTCTGTCCCACCTTTCCACTGAGGGCAGCAGGAAGCCGGGCCCTAGGCATTCCCCTCGGCTCGGTAGTTTATACGGTGCCCAATAGTAATGCTGACAGTGGGTTGCAGTCTGTTTTAAAAAAGGTTGTCACCGTGCTGTGCGAAGAAAGAATTCAATATTTTTTTGGTTGTCATGCCTTTTCCTTTACATTATCTACATTTATATAGAAAACGTCTCTACCAGAAAAAGCTTGACTAGTACCACCGTGGTATATCAGATCATGGGAGGTGTAATGATTACAAATACCAGTAATTAATGCGACAGTGCATATAATTAGGGTTACAGTCATTTTTTATATTGTACATTTACAGGTCAGGCACAGGGCTGTAAAGTGATTTGCCAATGTTCACAGAAAGCCGTGGAAAGAGGCAGTCAGGATTAGAACTCAGGGCACAGTGGTGTGGTAAGTCTGCCATGGGCCCCGGTGCGGGCAACGAAAGGGATCCCCTGTATCCGCTGAATTAGTAGTAAAATATAACCACATGGGCTCTTTAGTGGGCCTCGGTGCCATTGCACCTGCTGCACTGTTGATAGCTACACCCCGCTAGACCTGCTGAGTCTTATGACTACCCCAAAGCCAGAGGTGTGCAAGGGGAATACCAAATGATGCAACAGGGATGACTAAGATATGGAGCAAGAAAAGACAAATTATGCAGTGTAATGCAGAACATTAATTCATAATTTTGTAATTTTTACCCATTTTAACGCAGTCTGGGCAAAGGTTTCACCTCATTAGTGCCAGTTTCGCACCCAAATACAGCAATAAGGAACTGGAAATGGACTAGTCAACCCTTGCAGTGGGCCTTCCACCTTGCTACCACATGCATCAGTGCAATTTTAGTAACTCATTTAGTAACTTTTTATCAGTTTGAGATAGAAACGCAAATTTTATTCTTAAAGTCTGCAGATTATGCTGCAGGTGATGAATTATGTGGAAAAAGTAGCAGATTTGTAATTATGCTTTAAGCCGCTGACTTACTTTGGTTTCTGTCTAACGTTCACTGTAGCAGACTCTTTTAGCTGGAGTTTCAGGTATTTCATTACTGCTGCAAGGTACTCATTTAAAAGGGTGTCTGGAGGTGGGCAAGTCACCAACGGTAGTGAGAGCGGAGCCACGGGTCCGACTTGAGTCTAAGAGCCAAGGCGCAAGCTGAGAAAAAGAATTCAGCATGTAAAAGGTACAGAAAATGCCATGTCAATATATGACAAAATCTCTTTCAGATTAAAATCAAGTCATTTCTTGAAAAATAGTGCTTCATTTTAGTACATTAGATTATATCACAGCAGTGGCATCTTCTAACCTTAACACCTTTTCAATACAAACTTTCCCCACCCCTGAATGCCTGATGACATTGCAACAAATTCAATTGCACACGTGACAATAACACAAAGGCAAACCTAGTTTCATTAAAGTATTCAGAATTTCTTATATGCACAATATGTACAGGAACAAATCAAAATAGTACATTTCAATCATCAATCAAAACTGTTCCCCTAGTATCTAGGTTTTACAAAAATTCAAACCAAAATGTATTTCTATCCTGTCCACAGTCCAAAAATAGTATCCATCAGCCCATATCGTGTATCCTTATATGGTTAGTTCCAGAGTTCCCAGTCCGATCCAACAACTTCCTCCTTTGTCCCTTTGTCAATACGTGTTTCATCCGGGGAGTACCCCCAGGATTTCATCAGGACTTCCTATAATAACATTATGTACATGATGTTATGTAATGAAATATCATATGTTCTAAGTGCTTTTCGATTTGTTATATCGTGACAAAGTAACATGTTTAGCAGTAGGAATCTATGTATATACCATATCATAAATTGTGATACGTTTAAAATTACTATACAATTTTTTTTTTTATAATCCCAACTTCAATGTGTTAAATCAGTGATTAATTTTTCATGGTGTACATGCACACCCCTTACACAACACATCAAAAAAGTGCACATCCCATGCATAGAGAGCCCTATTTTATAGTGTGTTTATAGAGGATGCTCCCCAAACCGGATTCCAGCTATCCGTACCTTCTAAGTATATCAGATTGTCAAATATGGTCCCCAGTATTCTTATGGCTGTTCCATTTGTTCCTTACTATCTACATATACAAAGGTGAAATATCATAACTTTTTCAGTAATTATGTCTATAATAAAAATCTTATTAGTAGTTACCATTTAGTATAGTGTAAATGTGTGTTGCGCTCACCTATTATATCTCTATATCCCATGTAACTCCGATTGTTGTTGCAGTATGATCTAAATCCCTGTGAAATCGTATTGAAAATACGGTAATTAAATGTTTTGATCCTTACATCTAAATCTCCTACAGTTCGATATGACAATTGTCCTCACATCTCTCATATTAAACGCTTACCGATTAATTATCCTCTTATGGTCAGCGAGTGCGCTACGAGTTCAGTCGTCTTTCAGGGCTCCGATATTTTAAACCAAGGCCCCATAGCCTCCAGCTATGAACGTCTCTCTACGTAATGGAGATAGAGGACGGACTTTACCTAGTATATTCCCCGATTCCGGGATAGTAGAAACTGATGATAGACTCTTTTCTATGTTTCCTTTATAGTCGATAGCTTCCCTGTTTGTGTTATCTGGAGCTATCATGCTCCGATTCACTTTAACATCTCTCAATCATATTAATGAGAGAAATTATTCATATGTGCCGCCTCCTCCAATTTTCAAATTACATAAGTATAGCGTTAGATGATATATTGACTAACCTGCCTCGATATTATAATATGTATGTCTTACTCCATACAATAAACAATTATCTACAGATCATATCCCAATTAATTCACTGTGTACCATTATTACACAATGAATACATTATATTTATAGGTGAAATTTTTGTAATTTTCTGAAATTTTTTGAAGTTTTTGGACCAGATCTCACATGATCCAGTAAAATTGTTTCTCCTATTTTTCACTAGACCATATTATTCTAAGAATGATAAGTTGTGTTTCAATATGTGTGTTGTACCTCAGACACCTATCTCTCATAATCCTAAATGCTTAATGGGATAAATTCTCAACCCTACTATCTACTGGACTACTTGTCCCCTAAAAAATATTCCATTTCGTGATCCGTATTTAGACCCCGTTCCACTGCTCCCATTCTCATGATCCATTTCGATTCTTTTCTTCGTAGTTCCAACTCTCTATTACCTCCCCGTGGATTTATTTCACAGTGATCGAAACCTATAAATTTATACATTTTAAAAGCACCCTGTGCTGTACAAACTTTCATATGGGATGCTATGGGATAGCGTTCATCCCCTTGGTTGATCGCCCTCCAATGTTCTGAAATCCTGACTTTCAATGGCCGAATCGTACTGCCAATATATAGTTTATCGCAAGCACATATGAGCATATATATAACAAATTTTGTGTTTCAGCCTATATGTGATCTTATAAGTATTTTTTCACCCCTGAAATCCTCCACATCCTTTTTGGGTTGCCATGCCCACTTACACACTGCACATGACCCACACTTAAAGAAGCCCAAATTCCGCCTGGTAAGCCAATCCTTTGTAGTTTCTTCTGCCAGATAACTTGGACTAAGAATATTATTGAGGGAGTTTCCTCTTCTATATACCACTTCCGGTCTTTTTCCTATAAATTTCTGAAGTATCTCATCTCTACTTAATAGAGACCAATGCTTATTCATGATTTGAACTAGTTTTTGAGAATATTCAGTGTAATCTAAGATGATTCTAATTTTGTGATCCCTATTTCGTTTCTCTTTCTTTCGACATATACCTAGATCCAATGTCTGCCTGCGGGGTATATTCCGCACCTTACAAAGAGATTTACGTATAAGTGTCTCAGAATAGCCTCTGGCTATAAATCTTTGTCCCATGTCTCTAATTTGTTCATCAAACTCTTCATTCTTACTGCAGTTTTTCCTCGCTCTTATCATCTCTCCTAATGGTATAGCCTCGATCTGATGTCGAGGGTGGGCACTATTAGCGTGCAGCAAAGTATTACAAGCGGTTGGTTTACGCTATAATCTGCTCTCGATTGTATCATCCTCTATATATAATTCTACATCGAGGAATTCCAAATGAGTCTCACTGTATTTATATGTAAACTTAATGTTCACTTCATTCGCATTCAGATACTCACAGAACTCTTGTAATGTTAACTCATCTCCTGTCCATAACATGAAACAATCATCAATGTACCGTCCCCAGTATAAAATATGTGTGTGCCATCTTGCTGCGCCCGGACCCCATAACCATGTTTCTTCTAACCACCCCATAAACAGGTTAGCGTATGAGGGGGAGAACTTGGATCCCATTGCCACTCCCTGTTTTTGTTTGAACCATTCGCTCTTGAATAGAAAATAGTTGTTGTTCAATATGAAGTCTATCAAATTAAGAATCATCTTAGTGTGTTCTAAATAGTGTGCTGCTCTTCTTTTTATAAAATGTTCTACCGCTCTTACTCCACATTCATGTTGTATAGAGATGTATAGTGCTACTACATCTAAGGTAACCATGATCATGCCTGGTTCCCACTGTATATCAGATAGTATACTGAGTATATGTTTGGTATCTTTAATGAAAGACGGCAAGTTACTGACAAATGGTTGTAAAAATATATCAACAAATTCTGCGAGTCTCTCCGTAGGACCCCCCATACCTGAAACAATCGGTCTCCCAGGAGGGAAGAATGACTGTTTGTGTATTTTAGGTAGGGTATATATACATGGAAACTTCGGACGATAAACCCATAAATAAAGAAACTCATTTTCATCCAATAGCTCTCTTTCCCTATACCTTTTCAACATATCATTGATTTCGCTAGTTAAAGTCATAATTGGGTTACGTACCACCTTCTCGTAACAGTTCGTATCATTTAATTGCATATACATTTCTTGCTCATAGTCCTTGCGATTCATAACCACTATATTCCCACCTTTATCCGCTCTTTTTATAACTATATCTTTATCAACTCTAAGAGCTTCCAGTGCAGAATATTCCCGACCAGTGAGATTTGGTTTTCTTAGGATCCTTTTCCTCTTCACCTCTTTGTTAAGATCAATCCATACCATTTTGAAGAAGGTTTCTAAGTTGCCTTCCACTTGGGATCTAGGCACCCAGGTGGATCTTTGTTTAAGACCACCTGTGATGTGTCTATTCGATGCTAAATCTAGATCTTGTAAGACAGTGGCAACGGTAATTGGGTATTCTTCATAGTCTGTGATTGACATTAGTGTCACTGTGTCATAAATGTCCTGAATAGATGGACCACCATAAGACGACTCCGCTTGTTGGGTTGCATCCTCATCTCTCGTTCTTGAATAGAAATATTTCTTCAATTTCAATTTCCTTATATATTTATATAAATCTATTTTAGAATTACAAATATCTCCCTTTGATGCTGGACAGAAGCCAAGACCCTTATTCAGAAGAGATATCATGTCTGAAGATAACTCTTTATTAGACAAATTAATTACATTATTTTCAACCTCTGTATGTATGTCTACGTCTTTTTGTCCTGTGACCTTGTTCTCATTCCTGAGTACATTTCGCTTTTTTCCTCCTCTCTTCCCTCTTCTGGTCTTCCTACTCGATTCCTTTTTTGATTCAATTCCCAATTTCCCTGTTTTATTCTCTTTAATTCTTGTAAAAAACATGCTCCTTGTGAGCTTAATTCCACATGTGTTTCACTCAATCCTGTATCACTCATATTTGTAGCTGAACTACTCCTAGATGTAGATGGAGATTCTGTTAAAATATTTGATTCCCCTATGGCTGTCCCATTTTTTATCAGATGATCATATTTTCGCGAGAAAGTAAAAACTCTCCCATTTATATAATCTAATTCATCTCTTCTAAGTTTCCTAGCTTTCCTCTGTTTAATCTCATCTTGGAATTTCATAATCACATCATTCAGAATATTGTAATTCTTATCCGTGGCTTCTTTTAACCGCATTCCCCTTATGTCTTTTTCTAATGTATCTATCTCTAATTGTAGTTTCCCAACTTTTCTTTCTGCATTCTCTATCAGAATATCCATCAACTTCATTGAATTCATCTTTAACTCTTCCTCCCATCTTTTCAGTAAGTCAATTTCTAAATCATCATATGTAGGGAATATGTGTGAACGTAGACCCCTTGGTATTCTGTCCAATTTTCTATATTGCTTCAATGTTATTGCGTCCCACCACCTGGACATTTCGTTTCTTTTTAATTTTTCCAACCTAATAAATTTATCTCTAAGTCCTTCTTTTATTTTATGATTCCCACCGCCCACGGCTTGTCGTACCGTGACCCCTTTATCTAGATTCCTAAACAATTCTTCTGCTTCTTTCAATCTCTCTTCCATTTTAAACCTTGAGTTATTTCTATTTTTAGAGTACGGAGCAGCCCACTCTAAGAATACACATCAAATGAGAGGGTGAAATGTGAGTAATAGGCGCTTCCTCCTCTACTTCTATAATAATATATTCAACTATATCTCACGGTGCACATGACTGGGGGCCTGATGACATTGCCATGAGAGAACCAACTGCTGCATGCATTGCGTCACTTTGTAACCCCTTGCGCCACATTATGCCTGCGCCACATTATGCCTGCACCAGATATAATGTATGCAAGGGGGGGTGTTCTCCTTTTAGAGGGCTGAAGAACTTCTTGCAAAGAAATCTAAAATATTTATTTGCGCCACTTTTAGCAGCATTTTTAACGCCTTATCAGAGCATGCGTTAAAAGGAGGCACACCATTGTTTTCAATGGGCCTCAATGTGCTTTGTGGGATTAGCGTAAAACATTTTTATGCTAATCCTGCAAAGCGCAAAATGTTGACACTAGTTCCCTAACTACCGCCATGGTGCGCCGTATCTTAAATATGGCGCACACATGGTGGCATTAGGGGGGGTACAAAAAAGTGGTGCCGGCACTGCATTGGATGCAGCGCCACTTTTCTTAAATCAGGCCCACAGTGAAATAAAATGATTTGCGTAGGATCACATCAGTGCTCAATTTGAGCCGAAGGTTTCTGGTGGGACCCACCGGCACCCACTTTTGGAAACTGGCACTTATTTTCCCTCTTTAGATTTGAAACCAGAGCAAGAGAGGGAGAGGGAAACCAGAAGGAGGAATGGAAGAGCAAAAACAATGCAGAGAAAGAAAGCAAGGGTGAGAAAGAATTGAGTGAGATAAAGGGGCATGGAGAGCCTGGTGCTGGGTAAATGAGGCATGAGGTGCAACCAATACTACGCTGCTATGGTATTCGGCATTTCTGACATTCAGTAGCATCATCTGCGGAGTTCTGAGCAACACTGTGGGACACAGCACTTATTATTATTAAGGACAGGATCACACAATTTGGCCAACTGTGTAGCTGGGATTTGAACAATAGTTTCCAGGTCACCGACTGAGCAATTCAGCCATTTGATAAATATATCGTTCTTCTTTCATTTTCCCAGCAAATGATAATGCCTTGTGTTCAGTTATTTCACACTATTGAGTAAATGCAAATACTGCATGTTAATTCAATATGACAAAATATGTGACTTAAACGTCAAAATGCCTTTCTTAAAAATGCAAAGTTAAGAGTAAGCGGACAGTGCCGGTGTTGCAGGGGGTGGGCACGGGGCCTCATATTTTGAGGACCGGTTCTTATTTTTCAACATCAGAGTTTCACCCGAGTAAGAGAGAGGAAGGCAGAAAAATGAGAAAATGGGAAGGGCAAAATGGGAAAATTTTGCCCGGGATAAAGCAGAGATGAAAAGAAACTGAGAGTGAGCTAAAGTGACTGGGAGAATTGGGTGGTGGAAATAAAAGGAGTGAGGTAGTCAAGATTTAGCTGCATTGGTAGTGTGTAACCCCCACAATCCGGAACTTCCGGGTACATCACCTGAAGCTGGCGGCTCCAAAGTTACAGGGCCCATGCACTCACGTGTATGTCTGTATTTATGTATTTATTTATTTACGTATCAAGCTTGGCACTGATGAAGAAGACCCTCAGTGGAACCGAATCAGCACAGAGCCAGTATGGTCCAGTGCGGAAGCCCCTGGTCCCCCAGTCAATCATCCGCTGTCTTTCCAGGGTCATCTGAGATGCTGAGCAGCAATGACCCTCGATTCACCTCTGCTCAGCAGAGCGAGGCCGGATGTGCAGCGTCAGGGGGACCGATCGAACCAAGACCACAAGCACATCCTCTGGGACTCTACGGTATCCTTCCGCAATTTCTCGCTGCTTGGGCTGGAGCTCGGATTCTGGGGTTCAGCCAGCGTCATCATCTTGGAGACCGGTATCCAATTCCCAGTCCTCTGTGAAGGAGAAATTTGAAAATAAGAGAGGTTGACCTGGACAAGGCCAGCAATTCGTTAAATGCAGGTTACGTCAAAGCGAAAACCACTGCAAAGTATGGGACTGTAAAATAAACATGTTCAAAGGGATAGAGCAAAAGAATATTCTCCTTTCCAGCAATCAAACCCAGGGATTAGATTCCGTTAGCCTGCTCTTGGTATAGGACGAATATGAAAGGGAGTGGCCACAGTACTTAATTTGTGCTGGTGCTTGCAGGTGGTGGACACCAGCGCTGATTTATTTCTAGTAGTATTTTGCATCATCGGACTTTGAACTAGAGCAAGAGAGCGAAAGGCAGAAAAGGGAGAGAAATTATCAAGAGAAAGCTAAGTAACAGTGACAGAGTAGAAAGCAAGGATGAAAAAGAACACACGTGTGAGATACAGAGACAGAAATGGAAGGTGGAGGAAGAAAGAGGCAGGCGGTGGAATCAAGACTAGGCAAACTTGGTATTCAGCAAACCCTAGTATTCCGAAACACAGGTGATGGGCTGCTAAGACAAGCTTTGGGCCCCTGCACTTTTTTCTTCTATACATTAAGGCCCTCATGTTGACCCTGGTGGTCTTAAGACCGCCAGCATCGCAGTGGTGGTCGGACCACCGACAATGTAGCTGTCTGACTGCCACATTTCTACTGCAGTGTTAGCACCGTGGTCAGACCGCTAGCAACCTACCCGTCGGGATTTCAGCAGATGGGCTTTTCCATCCCCGATGTCATAATCGACCCCTAAGTATTATAGAGGTGAAATATTTGACTGCGGAACTAGAGGGGACTATTTACCAGTCAACCCTTAACAGTCCAAAAAACTGCTCACAATCGAGCAAAGGGGTAGTGGCATAAAGGAACAAATAGAAGATTTCCTAACAGGTCCTACCTTCTGAATAGAAATGGCTGGCATGGCTGGTATAGTGTCAGTTACTGGGGTAGAGTAATTCATATAACATATGATGTACTCTGCCACTCCGGAACATTTACGCATATATAAGCGCTCCCATCCTACTGTGCTGTGGGATCTTGTTATGCCTCTTTGCTGTTATCTTTAAGCTGCAATCTACATATGCATTTGTTTTCTGCACGTAAATTCTCAATAAAAACATATTTTTTTAAATGATAACTCTGCCACCATCCTCCTGAAGTTCCGAGGTGCAGGCTTCAAGGACATTTTATTTGTTGCAGAATTGGCCAGTCCACTTTAGTTTACCACATCCTCATAGCTTTTTAAAGTCATGTTGGAGTCAATTGCAATTGTTTGGAGATGTACCAATTTTTCATCCAAAAATGCAGTATAAATGGGGTTCTAGTCTCTCTGAAGCATCCGCTCCTTCAAGGCCCACAGAGTCTTTTTGCAGGGTAGGAGGCGCTATTTCAACATCCTTGACCCACAATACGTCCACTCTAGTGCCTACAAGCATTCAATTTTTATTGTTGACTCTATAAGTCTACAAAAGAAAGGTCAACTGTGCTTATTTTTGCTTTACATGTCAGGAAAGAAATTGGAGTGAAAGCAATAGCTTTGAATGGCATGCCTTATTGTCTGCATGCGCGGTTTGATTCAGAAGTGGGTCACTTTTCCACAACTCTCTTCATTTGCACCTTCCACTTCCTAATAATTAGCAGCTGAATCGTCCAAGTAAATTCTCAATTTAAGCAACAGCCTAGAATCTACAAGGCAAGATGGAAATTTGAAAAGTTACATAGATCTCACAAGTGACGCACATCCATCTCTGACATAAAACAGAGCTTATAGTTTAGCTACCGGGAAGGGCATTGAGATGTTACTAATGGAGACAGTGATTTTCAGGCTCAGGTCCCAGGCTGTGGTGTTGTATATTGTGATAAAAATGTCATACCAAGCTATAAAAGCGTCCTCGAGACATCAAATAACCACCACAGCAGCAAGTAATTGACATCTAAGCAAACGAGCATCGTTAATGCGTGCCGGGCCGCCTGAATTATCTCTCAACTATCAACTCGAAGTAACATTTTGGAAATGAAGTAATTTTGTCTCTAAGCGTCGACTTGTGATTTTTAGGCAATAAATTAATTTTGGCGTTATACATCAGCTTGCTGTCTTCCAAAAATAGACCCTCAAATTATCCGAAAATGCCAACTAATCTCTTTTGGTAAATAGAATGTTTCCATCCACCTCTCCCCCATAGACAAGCCTGTGATAAAAAAAATCCCATTCTTGTATATGAACAATAAGCGCACCCTGTTATAAGCTCAAAATGATTGATGATGTCAGTAAATACGAACTACAAATCCCTTGTGGTTGACACCCGCATCTTGACCCTCACCTCTCCCTTTTCGATGCACCAATAGGACTGTGGTGCCGCTCTTGTACTTATGTTTTTTGCTGAGGGACCGCTTTTTGATACTCCGTATATCTAAAATGGATATTTAGATTTTCCCTTTGGATGTTTCATTAGCCTGTGAGATTTTCCATAATCCTATTTCTTGTCTTGTACAACACAAAGTCTTGTATTTTAGACATGACTTTCCATCTCTCATTGATCTTACCATTAAACCTGCCGGCTAGCCCTCATCACTGCCTGCCAGGCGCGTCTATTGTCGACCTCTGATTCTGCAAAAGGACCGTACCGCCCTCGCACTTAGCTTGATTGCTGGGATTCTTACCAAGCTCTTCTGCACCACTTGCACTCACTCTGAACTTCACTGTTTTCGCACCCTGTTATCTTCCTCCATTCACTCTTCATACTTTTGTCTCATGTCACAGCTGACTGATGATCAGTCTACACATTGATTTTGTCTAAATGCCCTCATTAACACCCAAGTCACAAAGGCCCTGGTTAAAAGGCATAAACGTGCTCACTCAGGGTCACTCCTTCATATGGAGCAGATCTCTGACTTGTAAGGCGTTCACAAAGAATCTTAAAAGAGTATTTCTGAAAATATGTGCCAGTTGTAGACTTCCAGTACGACTCACATGCATTAACTTTATAGATGAATAGTTTCCACCCTCTGAAAAAAAATGTATTTGAAAATTGGAAATGTATATTTGCATGGTTAGCCCTTTTCCCCTCAAAGAGAGACAAACATTACCATGGAGAAATGTCTTTTGCTATTGCCCCAGTGACGGCTGGAGTATTTCCCCCTTTTCTTCCCCATGTCGTGTATTTGAAAGAAACACGTCTGTGTCAATTTCCAGAATAAGAGACTACCTATAAAGTAGATGCAAATAATATATCCTTACACAATTTAGTGTTCACCTAATGCCTGCCGTGTGCCACCCAAGTGATGCTCAAATTCTAGCACCTTCTCCTGCATAATTTGTTGTGTTTGTAAATGAACTTTACAAACACAATTCCACCAGTTCTAATTCTGGGATTCATGATTGTGAGTGTTTAAATTTACAATTTGATGTTTTTTAACACATAAATCCAGTATAGATGCGCCTTATGTTTTTTCTTTTGGGTCCTACCTTTATGTGGTAAGATAAATTAATATTCTTCTGGCTTGGTTGATATTGATGTTCCATCCTCCACATCTGTCCTAATTCAAGTGTCACTAAAGCCTTTCTGAGCAGATCCCCTCGGTGGGCTTCATTGCTCTTATTATTTCCAGATTCTTGCTCCTTTCACTTCTATTTTCTCTCTTTTTTGCTCTGTCTAAAAAACGTTTTGGCCATCTATGCTAACATAGAACACGTGCGGCTGTTAGAATTCCTGTGAACACTGCTTGCAGATCGGATGATGGCGTCTGTGGTGATACTGCAGTTTTGTTGGGAACAATTTATCTGATTTTGTACATTTTAGATTTGGAAAGTAAATACTTGCACAGCTCTAGCGTTCCAGTAGCAGACCTATCAGAACATTTAGCGGAACCTTGGTCAGAGCAAATTATGAGGCACTGTCCATGTTCTCGACATATCATACTTTTTGCGAAAACACTGCAGCTCCAGCATCTGGGCCTTGTTTGCTGCCTTACTGTTAATAAACAGGGAGTCTTGCTTTAAAGTCTATGAGTTCCATGCTCAGTGGCACAGAGGGCCCGAATGACCTCCCTGCCCCCCTGCCCCCCCCCCCCCCCCCCCCCCCATGTAAAGGCCCTGTAGCTTGAGGAAGTTTTATGCCGTAATATCAGGAATGGTTAGTTCTAGAAATATGTTAAAAATGCCATTTGGCATTCTCCTCTTCTGTGGCTTTTGCAGTTAATCATCCTTCTAATTGTCTGCTGGCTGTCTTATGATGGCCCAGTTCTGCAGTGTACCATTTGGTCAGAGCCATCCTCTCTGGTTTTCCTTGATCCATTTTAAGGGGATACCTAATCAATTGTAGTTGAGATGTTGTGGTAGAACACATTTCGGATTTCTTCAGGGTTTATCTCTTCCCAGGGTGTCTCAAGGGAAGTCGTGTGGAATTTTTGAAATTGTGACTTAAACTTTTTAATCAGTTTGGACCCCAGGTTTGTGGGTTTTATTAGGTCAAATGAGATTCTAGAGCTGTGGTTGTACCATGTGTTGCAGTGCCTTGTTTTTATAGGGAAATCTAAGTCTGTGTATCACCCCGCATGGTGTATAGGGTTCAGTCTATTTGGTTGAAATGGCCTAAAGATTTTATCTGAATGTTTATTGTAGTTGTTATCACATCTGCCCAGTGCTTAATTTGCAGTGGTGTTTTCTGGTGCTCAGCAGTGGCACTTGTTTATGACAATCCACCACAAGTTAGCACTGTTAGCCTGTTTAAAAAAAAAAAAAAAACACATGATCAAAATGTTAAAAAAAATCCAAAATACCATTAACCAATACTAATCACAGTGGTGCTCAGGTCTTTGTTACGACCTTTGGCCACCTTGTATCGTCCAAATTGTCATATTTATAGAAATGTAACTGTTAGAAATTGGGTTTTTGGTTGGCAGTCAGGTTACCCTCTGTCCAAACAAGAACCCTCACTCTAGTCAGGGTAAGTCACACACAATCCAAAATTAGCCTGTGCCTACCCTCTGGTAGCTTGGCACGAGCAGTCAGGCTTATCTTAGAAGGCAATGTATAAAGCATTTGTGCAATAAATCATACAATACCATAATATAGCACCACAAAAATACACCACACAGTGTTTAGAAAAATATATAATATTCATCTGGGTATTTGCAGGTCAAAATGATCAAAGATGCAATATGAATTTGTAAAGATATCACTAAAAAGTGACATAAAGTGTCTTAAGTCTTTAAAAAGCGAACAAAGTCTCTTTCAAGCACAAAGTATCTGGTTTGGAGTGGAAGATCTCCGCAAAGGGCCGCAGAAGAGATACGTGGAAAAATGGTGTGTACGTCGATTTCTCCCCAGCACACACGGACTTGCGTCGTTTTTTTTCACGCAGGGAAGTCGGGCGTCGATTTCCGGCACGTGGACAGTCTCTTTCTGTGGGTCGCGGGGATTACCAGATGTCCCGGGGTACCCTGTGTTTGGGGTGTGTCTGAGTGAATGCACAAGGAGCTGTCAACTAAACCTAGCCAGGCGTGGATTGAAAGGCACAGAAAGATTTAAGTGCAAAGAAATGCTCACTTTCTAAAAGTGGCATTTCTAGAATAGTAATATTAAATCCGACTTCACCAGTCAGCGGATTTTGTATTACCATTCTGGCCATACTAAATATGACCTTCCTGCTCCTTTCAGATCAGCAGCTGCCACTTCAACAATGTATGACGGCAGCCCAAATGTTAGCCTATGAAGGGAGCAGGCCTCACAGTAGTGTAAAAACGAATGTAGGAGTTTTACACTACCAGGACGTATAACTACACAGGTACATGTCCTGCCTTTTACCCACACCGCACCCTGCTCTAGGGGTTACCAAGGGCACACATTAGGGGTGACTTATATGTAGAAAAAGGGGAGTTGGCAAGTACTTTTAAATGCCAAGTCGAAGTGGCAGTGAAACTGAACACACAGGCCTTGCAATGGCAGGCCTGAGACAAGGTTAAGGGGCTACTGAAGTGGGTGGCACAACCAGTGCTGCAGGCCCACTAGTAGCATTTGATCTACAGGCCCTAGGCACATATAGTGCACTCTACTAGGGACTTATAAGTAAATTAAATAGCCAATCATGGATAAACCAATCAATAGTACAGTTTACACAGAGAGCATTTGCACTTTAGCACTGGTTAGCAGTGGTAAAGTGCCCAGAGGTCAAAAGCCAACAACAACAGGTCAGAAAAAATAGGAGGAAGGAGGCAAAAAGTTTAGGGATGACCCTGTAAAAAAGCCAGGTCCAACAGTAATGGTAAGTATGTGTCCTTGGTACTGATGTTTGGCAGCACTGCCAAGGGCTGTAGGTGGTGCATACTGCATTGGCACCTCAGAAATATCTTGGGACCTGGCATTGATTATTTTCCAAACTAAGGACTTGAGTTGCTCCTCCTCCCCTACAGATTGAAGTCACCCACATCAGTTTCCTTTTTGCTTGGGTTTGATGTGCATTGGTAATTCCAGGATTTCATCTAGGAAAGGCTTGTTGTATCTAGGGGTCTGTAGATCACTGCTGCGATGGCCAGCTGTAGGAGGCTGGACTGGCTTGTAGTGAGTACCAAGGGGTACTTGCACCTTGCACCAGGCCCAGTTATCCCTTATTAGTGTATAGGGTGTCTAGCAGCTTAGGCTGATAGATAATGGTAGCTTAGCAAAGCAGCTCAGGCTGAACTAGGAGACGTGTGAAGCTACTACAGTACCACTTAGTGTCATATGCACAATATCATAAGAAAACACAATACACAGTTATACTAAAAATAAAGGTACTTTATTTTTATGACAATATGCCAAAGTATCTTAGAGTGTACCCTCAGTGAGAGGATAGGAAATATACACAAGATATATATACACAATAGCAAAAATATGCAGTATAGTCTTAGAAAACAGTGCAAACAATGTATAGTTACAATAGGATGCAATGGGGAAACATAGGGATAGGGGCAACACAAACCATATACTCCAGAAGTGGAATGCGAACCACGAATGGACCCCAAACCTATGTGACCTTGTAGAGGGTCGCTGGGACTATTAGAAAATAGTGAGAGTTAGCAAAATAACCCTCCCCAAGACCCTGAAAAGTGAGTGCAAAGTGCACTAAAGTTCCCCTAAGGACAAAATAGTCGTGTTAGAGGGAGAATGCAAGGAAAACACAAATCAGCAATGCAACAACGATGGATTCCTGTCTGAGGGTACCTGTGGAACAAGGGGACCAAGTCCAAAAGTCACAAGCAGCTCGTAGCTGGGCAGATGCCCAAGAAATGCCAGCGGTTGGTGCAAAGAAGCTCTTACTAGGCTGAAGAGCTGTGAATACTGCAGGAACGACAAGGGCTAGAGACTTCCCCTTTGGAGGATGGATCCCCCACGCCTTGGAGAGTCGTGCAGAAGTGTTTTCCCGCCGGATGGACGCCAACAAGTCTTGCTACACGCAAATCGTGCGTTTGGCGTTTTTGGACGCTGCTGGGGCCCAGGAGGGACCAGAAGGTCGCAAATTGGACCTGCAGAGAGAGGGGATGTCGAGCAAGACAAAGAGCCCTCACTGAAGCAGGTAGCACCCGGAGAAGTGCCAGAAACAGGCACTACGAGGATGCGTGAAACGGTGCTCGCCGAAGTTGCACAAAGGAGTCCCACGTCGCCGGAGACCAACTTAGAAAGTCGTGCAATGCAGGTTAGAGTGCCGTGGACCCAGGCTTGGCTGTGCACGAAGGATTTCTGCCGGAAGTGCACAGGGGCCGGAGTAGCTTGCAAAGTCGCGGTTCCCAGCAATGCAGCCCAGCGAGGTGAGGCAAGGACTTACCTCCACCAAACTTGGGCTGAAGAGTCACTGGACTGTGGGGGTCACTTGGACGGTGTCGCTGGATTCGAGGGACCTCGCTCGTCGTGCTGAGAGGAGACCCAAGGGACCGGTAATGCAGCTTTTTGGTGCCTGCGGTTGCAGGGGGAAGATTCCGTCGACCCACGGGAGATTTCTTCGGAGCTTCTGGTGCAGAGAGGAGGCAGGCTACCCCCACAGCATGCACAAGCAGGAAAACAGTCGAGAAGGCGGCAGGATCAGCGTTACAGAGTTGCAGTAGTCGTCTTTGCTACTATGTTGCAGGTTTGCAGGCTTCCAGCGCGGTCAGCGGTCGATTCCTTATCAGAAGGTGAAGAGGGAGATGCAGAGGAACTCGGCTGAGCTCGTGCATTCGTTATCTGAAGTTTCCCCAGAGACAGAGACCCTAAATAGCCAGAAAAGAGGGTTTGGCTACCTAGGAGAGAGGAAAGGCTACTAACACCTGAAGGAGCCTATCACAAGGAGTCTCTGACGTCACCTGGTGGCACTGGCCACTCAGAGCAGTCCAGTGTGCCAGCAGCACCTCTGTTTCCAAGATGGCAGAGGTCTGGAGCACACTGGAGGAGCTCTGGACACCTCCCAGGGGAGGTGCAGGTCAGGGGAGTGGTCACTCCCCTTTCCTTTGTCCAGTTTCGCGCCAGAGCAGGGGCTAAGGGGTCCCTGAACCGGTGTAGACTGGCTTATGCAGAATTGGGCACATCTGTGCCCAACAAAGCATTTCCAGAGGCTGGGGGAGGCTACTCCTCCCCTGCCTTCACACCATTTTCCAAAGGGAGAGGGTGTCACACCCTCTCTCAGAGGAAGTTCTTTGTTCTGCCATCCTGGGCCAGGCCTGGCTGGACCCCAGGAGGGCAGCTGCCTGTCTGAGGGGTTGGCAGCAGCAGCAGCTGCAGTGAAACCCCAGGAAGGGCAGTTTGGCAGTACCAGGGTCTGTGCTACAGACCACTGGGATCATGGGATTGTGCCAACTATGCCAGGATGGCATAGAGGGGGCAATTCCATGATCATAGACATGTTACATGGCCATATTCGGAGTTACCATTGTGAAGCTACATATAGGTAGTGACCTATATGTAGTGCACGCGTGTAATGGTGTCCCCGCACTCACAAAGTTCAGGGAATTGGCTCTGAACAATGTGGGGGCACCTTGGCTAGTGCCAGGGTGCCCTCACACTAAGTAACTTTGCACCTAACCTTTACCAGGTAAAGGTTAGACATATAGGTGACTTATAAGTTACTTAAGTGCAGTGTAAAATGGCTGTGAAATAACGTGGACGTTATTTCACTCAGGCTGCAGTGGCAGGCCTGTGTAAGAATTGTCAGAGCTCCCTATGGGTGGCAAAAGAAATGCTGCAGCCCATAGGGATCTCCTGGAACCCCAATACCCTGGGTACCTTAGTACCATATACTAGGGAATTATAAGGGTGTTCCAGTAAGCCAATGTGAATTGGTAAAATTGGTCACTAGCCTGTTAGTGACAATTTAAAAGTAATGAGAGAGCATAACCACTGAGGTTCTGGTTAGCAGAGCCTCAGTGAGACAGTTAGGCACCACACAGGGAACATACACATGCACACCTATGAGCACTGGGGCCCTGTGTGACAGGGTCCCAGTGACACATACATATAGGCCACAAACCTATGAGCACTGGGGTCCTGACCAGCAGGATCCCAGTGACACATAACAACCATACTGAAAACATGGTGTTTTCACTATGAGCACTGAGGCCTGGCTATCAGGATCCCAGTGAGACAGTGAAAACAGTGACAAACACCCTGACATACACTCACAAACAGGCCAAAAGTGGGGGTAACAAGGCTAGAAAGAGGCTACCTTCTCACACAACCCCCCCCAAACGAAGGACAATAAGGCTAACCTTGGCCAGTTGAGACTTTATTGTCTAAGTGGTGATAAGTAGAGAGTAGCTCTGCAATAGACTGGTTACTCCCTTTATCATCCACTATATGGTTACTTCCCTGTGGGGATGTAAACCACCCTGTTTGAAGTTTTTTAGCTAAGCAACAATGTGAAGATGTATTTTCAGAGTTTCTATCAGTAAGTTTTAGTTTAGAGCAGTGGGAATTGTCCACTGAACCTATTTGTAGTGATGGAAATGCCAGACAGGGATGCTGTCTCAGAAAAGCCATAGCTGGGCAAAAACTTTGTCCATCTGGCTGGAAGAGAGAACAGGGATGCTGTTTCTCTTGAGTTGGAGCAGGGCAGGGATGCTGTCCTATGAGCTCCACACTAGGGCAGGGATGCTGTCCTAAGTGTTGTGAGGTAGTGCAGGGTTTCTGCACTAAAGTTTCTCTGGGAGGGTTGGAGGGATGCTCCATGTTAACTAAAATGGTGCTGTTTTTCTCACCAATGTTAGTTATCCCACAGAGAGGTACTTCCACCTCAGGGAGTCCAGCTTTGCCAGCTGATGATTCCCTTGGAACAGGTGCCACCCCAGGAGAGGTTTCTCCCACCACAGGAATAGTATCCTGAATGGTAGGGTGGTTAGGGGATACTGTGATACCCTTTTTACCTGTTGATGGAGAGGGATCCTGAGTTTTCAGGCCTTCTCTCCTTTGCTTTTTCATTTCACTTGAAATGAGAGGGAACAATTCCTCAGGGATGCCCAGCATGGCTGCATGGGCATAAAACTCTACATCAGCCCAACCTGAGGCCTCTAGGTCATTACCTAAGAGACAGTCTACAGGTAAGCTAGGTGATACCACCACCTGCTTAGGGCCAGTAACTCCACCCCAACTAAACTGAATTATAGCTAAGGGAAGAAACTTAGTGGAGTTATGGACATCAATAATCTTATACTGTTGTCCAATGATGTGTTGTTCAGGAGGCACTAGGTTTTCAGTCACCAAAGTGAAACTGGCACCTGTGTCCCTGTAGGCCAAGGCCTCAACACCATTTATTGAAACTGTCTGCCTGTACTTATCCATTGTAAGGGGACAAGCAGCCAGTGTGGCAAGGCCAATGCCACTAGGTGTGACAGAAACTGTCTTGGGACTGATGACATCAGTTTCCACTATGGACCCATAAGTGAACCCAACTACACCCTTTGCTTGACTGTTGCCAGCAGTCCCACCACTAGTACCACTACTGCTAGGGGCACTAGAGCTTGATGTATTAGTGGTGGTAGGCTCAGGGGGTTTACCTGGACAGGACTTATCCCCTGGCCTATGGCCTCTGTTTTTACACACAAAGCACCAAGGCTTTTTAATGTGTGCAGGTTGGGAAGAAGAGGAAGAATTTGTTTTATCCCCACCCTCTGAAGAGTGTTTAAGATTTGAAGTGGGATCTTTGGTTTTACCCTTATCCCCATGCTTATCTTGAGATTTTTCACCATCTTTCTTCTTATTGCCATCTTTGTCACCCCCTGTATGAACTTTTCTGTTCACCCTTGTTCTGACCCATTTGTCTGCCTTCTTTCCCAATTCTTGGGGAGAGGTCAGATCAGAGTCTACCAGGTACTGGTGCAACAAATCAGACACACAATTATTAAGTATATGCTCTCTCAGGATTGTGTTATACAGGCTTTCATAATCAGTAACTTTACTGCCATGTAACCACCCCTCCAAGGACTTCACTGAATGGTCAATGAAATCAACCCAGTCTTGTGAAGACTCCTTTTTGGTCTCTCTGAACTTTATCCTGTACTGTTCAGTGGTTAAGCCATAACCATCCAGGAGTGCATTCTTAAGAACTGTAAAATTATTGGCATCACTTTCTTTCACAGTAAGGAGTCTATCCCTACCCTTTCCACTAAATGATAGCCATAGGATAGCAGCCCACTGCCTTTGAGGGACATCCTGTACAACACAGGCCCTCTCAAGTGCAGCAAACCACTTGTTAATGTCATCCCCCTCCTTATAAGGGGGAACTATCTTGTTCAGATTCCTGGAATCATGCTCTTTTGCAGGATGACTATGGGGAATACTGCTGCTGCCACCATGGGTATCTAAACCCAACTTCTGTCTTTCCTTCTCTAATTCTAAAGACTGTCTATCCAAATCCAGCTGTTGCTTCTTGAGCTTCAGTCTGGTTTGTTCCACTCTCAATCTATTGAGCTCCCTTTCTAACAATCTGTCATCAGGGTGGGTGGGATGGACATTTCTAGATACAGAGGTATGATGGGAATGAACAGAAGGAGACCTGTCCCTTACAGAGGGCACCCTAACAGCTTGGCTACCAGCATAATGTGAGATCACATCATCAGTATGGTGTGATTCAACCTCTGTACCAACTATGCTAGACTGTCTAGTAATGGGCAGGCTGAGAAGTTTCTTTCCTGAACCTTTTCCTGGGGGAGTCCCTGGATCAGATTGAGAACCATTAGCTACTTTTTCTACAGATTGGGCACTTATGGCCTTATCCTGTACTCTAAGCATATTAATTAACAGTTCTAAGGAAGGATTCTTCCCTACACTCAAACCTCTCTCTATGCAGAGACTCCTTGCTCCTTTCCAGCTAAGGTGATCATATGCAAGTTTGGACAGTTCAACATTTTTTCCTGTGCCAGACATTTTTTAGAGAGAGTTAAAGTGATAGAAAAAGAGGAAAAAGTTTTCAGAACTTTTTGGAAAGACAGAAAAAAACTTTTTAAACTTTTAAGAACTTTTTGAAAGTTTAGAAGTACTTTTCAGCACTTAGAAAAGAGTGAAAAGAGGAAATGCAAAACTTTTTGGCTATGTGTATATACACTGACCTTGTTTTGTATATTTTTCTCTTATGAAAAGTACAATGACAAGAGTGGTAAGTAGTCTCAAGCACTTATCCCACCGCTGCACAACCAATGTAGGAGGCTGGACTGGCTTGTAGTGAGTACCAAGGGGTACTTGCACCTTGCACCAGGCCCAGTTATCCCTTATTAGTGTATAGGGTGTCTAGCAGCTTAGGCTGATAGATAATGGTAGCTTAGCAAAGCAGCTCAGGCTGAACTAGGAGACGTGTGAAGCTACTACAGTACCACTTAGTGTCATATGCACAATATCATAAGAAAACACAATACACAGTTATACTAAAAATAAAGGTACTTTATTTTTATGACAATATGCCAAAGTATCTTAGAGTGTACCCTCAGTGAGAGGATAGGAAATATACACAAGATATATATACACAATAGCAAAAATATGCAGTATAGTCTTAGAAAACAGTGCAAACAATGTATAGTTACAATAGGATGCAATGGGGAAACATAGGGATAGGGGCAACACAAACCATATACTCCAGAAGTGGAATGCGAACCACGAATGGACCCCAAACCTATGTGACCTTGTAGAGGGTCGCTGGGACTATTAGAAAATAGTGAGAGTTAGCAAAATAACCCTCCCCAAGACCCTGAAAAGTGAGTGCAAAGTGCACTAAAGTTCCCCTAAGGACAAAATAGTCGTGTTAGAGGGAGAATGCAAGGAAAACACAAATCAGCAATGCAACAACGATGGATTCCTGTCTGAGGGTACCTGTGGAACAAGGGGACCAAGTCCAAAAGTCACAAGCAGCTCGTAGCTGGGCAGATGCCCAAGAAATGCCAGCGGTTGGTGCAAAGAAGCTCTTACTAGGCTGAAGAGCTGTGAATACTGCAGGAACGACAAGGGCTAGAGACTTCCCCTTTGGAGGATGGATCCCCCACGCCTTGGAGAGTCGTGCAGAAGTGTTTTCCCGCCGGATGGACGCCAACAAGTCTTGCTACACGCAAATCGTGCGTTTGGCGTTTTTGGACGCTGCTGGGGCCCAGGAGGGACCAGAAGGTCGCAAATTGGACCTGCAGAGAGAGGGGACGTCGAGCAAGACAAAGAGCCCTCACTGAAGCAGGTAGCACCCGGAGAAGTGCCAGAAACAGGCACTACGAGGATGCGTGAAACGGTGCTCGCCGAAGTTGCACAAAGGAGTCCCACGTCGCCGGAGACCAACTTAGAAAGTCGTGCAATGCAGGTTAGAGTGCCGTGGACCCAGGCTTGGCTGTGCACGAAGGATTTCCGCCGGAAGTGCACAGGGGCCGGAGTAGCTTGCAAAGTCGCGGTTCCCAGCAATGCAGCCCAGCGAGGTGAGGCAAGGACTTACCTCCACCAAACTTGGGCTGAAGAGTCACTGGACTGTGGGGGTCACTTGGACGGTGTCGCTGGATTCGAGGGACCTCGCTCGTCGTGCTGAGAGGAGACCCAAGGGACCGGTAATGCAGCTTTTTGGTGCCTGCGGTTGCAGGGGGAAGATTCCGTCGACCCACAGGAGATTTCTTCGGAGCTTCTGGTGCAGAGAGGAGGCAGGCTACCCCCACAGCATGCACAAGCAGGAAAACAGTCGAGAAGGCGGCAGGATCAGCGTTACAGAGTTGCAGTAGTCGTCTTTGCTACTATGTTGCAGGTTTGCAGGCTTCCAGCGCGGTCAGCGGTCGATTCCTTATCAGAAGGTGAAGAGGGAGATGCAGAGGAACTCGGCTGAGCTCGTGCATTCGTTATCTGAAGTTTCCCCAGAGACAGAGACCCTAAATAGCCAGAAAAGAGGGTTTGGCTACCTAGGAGAGAGGAAAGGCTACTAACACCTGAAGGAGCCTATCACAAGGAGTCTCTGACGTCACCTGGTGGCACTGGCCACTCAGAGCAGTCCAGTGTGCCAGCAGCACCTCTGTTTCCAAGATGGCAGAGGTCTGGAGCACACTGGAGGAGCTCTGGACACCTCCCAGGGGAGGTGCAGGTCAGGGGAGTGGTCACTCCCCTTTCCTTTGTCCAGTTTCGCGCCAGAGCAGGGGCTAAGGGGTCCCTGAACCGGTGTAGACTGGCTTATGCAGAATTGGGCACATCTGTGCCCAACAAAGCATTTCCAGAGGCTGGGGGAGGCTACTCCTCCCCTGCCTTCACACCATTTTCCAAAGGGAGAGGGTGTCACACCCTCTCTCAGAGGAAGTTCTTTGTTCTGCCATCCTGGGCCAGGCCTGGCTGGACCCCAGGAGGGCAGCTGCCTGTCTGAGGGGTTGGCAGCAGCAGCAGCTGCAGTGAAACCCCAGGAAGGGCAGTTTGGCAGTACCAGGGTCTGTGCTACAGACCACTGGGATCATGGGATTGTGCCAACTATGCCAGGATGGCATAGAGGGGGCAATTCCATGATCATAGACATGTTACATGGCCATATTCGGAGTTACCATTGTGAAGCTACATATAGGTAGTGACCTATATGTAGTGCACGCGTGTAATGGTGTCCCCGCACTCACAAAGTTCAGGGAATTGGCTCTGAACAATGTGGGGGCACCTTGGCTAGTGCCAGGGTGCCCTCACACTAAGTAACTTTGCACCTAACCTTTACCAGGTAAAGGTTAGACATATAGGTGACTTATAAGTTACTTAAGTGCAGTGTAAAATGGCTGTGAAATAACGTGGACGTTATTTCACTCAGGCTGCAGTGGCAGGCCTGTGTAAGAATTGTCAGAGCTCCCTATGGGTGGCAAAAGAAATGCTGCAGCCCATAGGGATCTCCTGGAACCCCAATACCCTGGGTACCTTAGTACCATATACTAGGGAATTATAAGGGTGTTCCAGTAAGCCAATGTGAATTGGTAAAATTGGTCACTAGCCTGTTAGTGACAATTTAAAAGTAATGAGAGAGCATAACCACTGAGGTTCTGGTTAGCAGAGCCTCAGTGAGACAGTTAGGCACCACACAGGGAACATACACATGCACACCTATGAGCACTGGGGCCCTGTGTGACAGGGTCCCAGTGACACATACATATAGGCCACAAACCTATGAGCACTGGGGTCCTGACCAGCAGGATCCCAGTGACACATAACAACCATACTGAAAACATGGTGTTTTCACTATGAGCACTGAGGCCTGGCTATCAGGATCCCAGTGAGACAGTGAAAACAGTGACAAACACCCTGACATACACTCACAAACAGGCCAAAAGTGGGGGTAACAAGGCTAGAAAGAGGCTACCTTCTCACACCAGCCATGGCCTGTCCTTTAAGGGTGGATGGGCCACACCCCCCTCACCTTTAGCCCTCATGAAGAGTGCCTGTCAGGCTGAGCAAAGGTCATCCTGACAGACACTCTTCATTTTCAGATCAGGCAGCCAGGAGCAAGATATACACGATTTACGCAGACTCCTGGCTGCCTGAGCTGAACTTTGCTGGGCTGAAGAGGTCACAGCTCCTATGGGTGTGACCTGTTCGGCTCAGCAAAAATGCCTTGAGGCCCTTCCCCTCTGTGACGAGGGGAAGCCTCACCCATTGAATCCGACCTGGGCTCTTCAGGTTTAAGCCCTAAAGTGCCCAGGGTGAGTGTTAATCAGTGACACCTTGTCACAGAGTGGGGTGGGGTGGGGTCAGAAGTCTCACTGACCCCATCCCACTCTGTGACTAAGTTGGGACTGCTGCCTTCCCACATTGGCTGACCTGAGGTCAGCCAATGTGGGAAGGCAGCACCTGAAAGGGGGGTGAGGGTGTTTGTGTTTGTGTTTTTTAAATTAATGTTTGGTGCATGCGTGTATGTCTGAATGTTGATGAGTGTTGTGAGTGGATGTGCGTGCGTGTGTGAATGAATGAGTGTGAGCGTGCTTCCCGCCCCACCTCCTAAAATTACTGGCCGCCCCTGGCGATAGCTGATGAATTGGACTTAGTGTGCATCATGCTTGTGAGGCAGATGTATGAAGTGCTACTTATCTCAGTGCATGCCATCTCATCAGAATGTATGACTGCCACTCTTGTGCCTTTTTTCCTGTTTTTGAGTAATGTTGCAGCACGTGAGTTGTATAATGGTTGTCTTGAAAGTGACACTTTGCCTGTAGATTGACAGTCCCTTGAGTTGTGGTGGATATGTGCTTGAGACTGGGATGGCTGTTGGAGATGGGAACTGGGAAGAATGCATGGGTTGTGGCTTAAGGGGGGGTCCAATGTGAATAGTCTGCTGAGAGTTACATACTGCCAGGAATTGGCATACTGACAACCTGCAGACTCGAATACAATGGGTTAGATCTATGCTTAGGGATAAAATATTGTTATGTGAACATTAGGACCTTGAGCAAAAAAAGGCCCTGTCTCTGTTGTGAAATGCCTTTTGTTACTGTAAAAGGACTCTGACAGTGCCAGCAGCATTTTTACATTCAGACATGTCACTCCTTGGTTTGTGGTGTACACTTCTGGTGTGAAAGTAGTGCACTGATGAGTCTGCAGGCTTTGAAAGATAAGGTACGAAATAGAGCATGGAGGTAGTGATTGTCTCTGAAAAAAAAAGCACCAAATAAAATGAATGCAGATAGCATCATGGGCAATGTGATCCTGAAATGATTTTTCTGTGCTGGTAAAGTATCTCACGACAGACTCATCAAAAGCATCTTGGCTGGACAGAGTTTGTCATATTACAGTACAGTGCTATACACAATTATCAAAATGGTGGCTTGGGGGGGGGGCAGAGGGCTTGCCCTGTCTCCCCCCGGGCTTATCGGGCAGCAGTGGGATAGCCCACAGTGGGAGTGGGGGATTGGTTGAGGTGTCCGGATGGGGCGGTGACTGCAGGGTGGGTTTATAAGGCAGGGTGTGGGTGGCCTCTTTGGCCGTTGTCACACCCAGCAGGCGTTACTGAATTTGTTGCCCACCTGCCCTCCCGTTTTGTTTATGCTTGTGGGTGGCTTTGGGACGTTTTGGGAATAATTTTTTGCCAAGTTTTTTGGGGGTCGGGATGAGGTTGGGTATTTCCTGGGGTTGTCATGTGTGTTTTTAGATTCAGATAACTCTAACAGGACAGGTCTGCTGTTCGGGTTTTTGGTTGAAATTCTTTGTTAATACATGTTTGCGGGACGGGTGGGAATTATGGCGCTGGTAGGCAGGACTGGCTTGGCGGGGGTTTGTTCACAGAAAGCCTTTTGGGGGGGAAGGGGATGGATAATAAAAGATGAGAGGGCAGGGAGTTTGCACAGGCAAGGGTAACTACAGAAGGTGGACAGCAGGACAGATGGGTAATGGGTTGGTCGGGTCAGGGTGGGGATGGGATAAAGGGTAGTGGTGAGGGGTAAGTTTAGAGGGTGGGGGAGGGGCTAGGAGGACATATTTGTATTAGTGAGGATTTATGTAGTTTTGTGAGGCTTTTATGCCAAGGTTAGTGTGTTATTGCCAGACCTGTTGTATTAAAGCAGCCTTTTACCCCTTAAAACGAGTGTTGTGGTCTTTACACTGTTTCGCCCGATATTGATGCTATACAAGTTGCTCTGGCTCTCTAGTTACCCTGTTTTCCATCTACTTAGTCTCCAGTCTTGCTGTTCTGCTATAAGGCCCTCTACTGCACTTAGCGTTCATTGTCATCCGTGAAATTCTAAAATGTCTTTTGTTTACCATAGGCGCCGGAAGTAGGGGTGCGGTAGGTGCTGCAGCACTCCCAGTTTAATTATGCTGGAGTTCAGACGGGTAATGAACAATAAATATGCCTTTAAATGTTAGTTTTATCTTTTCACATTTGATTTGTGTTCAAAGACAGAGTACAAATGTCAGGCTATGTCTGTGACAAACTGCTGCTTATTCTAACATTGAGATTGGTGTTACTTTTCCTCCTCTGACTGCAGAGTTAGAGAAATGTGGAAAGTGAGCTGACAATTTTGCTTGGTAACAAGGAGTGTGAAAGGAAAGGCTGTAGGATAGGAGTATTTTTCTAAAACACAACTTTTAAATACCAGCAAAATAACTGCAATTATTTCAAAATATATCAACAGTTAGGAAAGCACAAATAAAGCATATGTTTTTGTAATTCTGCTGTGTCAAAACAATTCAAAACACTTTATTTGGTGATGACCAAACGGTAAATATGTGGAAAATGATTTCCACTCATTCCAGTTTGTGTGCTATACAGTTTTCTCAGTAAACCTGCATGTCAGTGAGAATTTTGTGGGCATTTCACTGATAAATGTGCTGCCTGTAAATCATGGTGTGGTACCACATCATGCTTTAGTAACAGATATTGAACCAGTGTTCTCCAAAAGAATACCATCAGTTATATACCACACCTTTATTACTCCAGCTCAATGTACTTGACTCATTTGCAACACTTCTACGTGTGATGCTTAGATTTTTCACAAACCATATGACTTCATTGATATAACATTGATGCCAGCATCCCCACTCTGAAAATAGTTGAAGCACCACTATTGGCTACAACAATACGTCAGTAGACCCGATTCAGGCGGAAGACTCCAGACTTGTTAAGCCAAACACTGCTTTATTGGGGTTGTATCTCACTTGAAATTGCCTCTGCTTTAATAGGAGTCAATAGAATAGACATTCTCCCGATTATTCTTTTTTTAATCTCCCATTTTTCTCTTCTAAAATGTTGGCATGTATGGTTACAACACTTTCCAGCATAAACGGCAATTATGCACTCTCTACTTTAACTCAAGCCCATCAGTGGGCATGACCAATTAACGGTAGTTTACACCCTCTACAATGAATGTCATCCACTGTTAACATCGTGATCATGGTACGTAGAATACGACATATTCTTCTGTTCTTTATGGGACACATAAGTACATATTAATATATCCTGTATTACATTATACCATAATCTTACAAAAAAATAAATTCTAACATATTTGTTCCCCTCAAACAACTCTATAATCACCAAAAACTCGAATCTAGCTTCCATAAACACGGGTGCGGGCCCATTGGCTTTGCCAGTGTTTGCTGTGCCAGCTATCTCATGTTTTATTGAGTGTTTTGTGATGTTTTTAATTGCACTTCATCACGTGAGACGTCTTATGTTAATTTAAAGTGTTCTTTTCAAGGGTTTCATCGTAACAGCGACAGAAATAGACATTATCACAGGCAGAGAGCAGCATATTTCTATTTCCAACACTGGAAAAAAGGCGCCCAATTGTGCTGAATCTGCTGCCGGCGGGTCCCGCATGTAGCATGTAGCGCACGGGGCTATGAATAACTTCAGAAGCAGTAGCGAGGAACAGCGAAGGCGAACTGACGAATCAGCCGACGGTGGTCATGTGGCGTGGAAACACGACCAGCCAGCGTCTACAAAACACGACCAACGCGGAAGCCCACGGGGCCGGGCAATTATGGAATCAAAGGAGCTGGTGTCATGTTATTCAGTAACCCAGATGATTGCCCAGACATGCCAGGCTTTTAAAGCGAGGCTCGGTGTATGTGCAGCACCAGTATTGTATCTGAAATTATGGAATAATGTGTGACCCAGCACGAGCTGCAGGCCCCACAAATCCCACACTTGCCGCTGCAGCAAGCTAACTGGTGTTAATGGTAGTCTGTTGTCTTGTAAGGAAAGGGCGGGTGAGGGGTTGTGTGGTTTTAACGGGAGTTGTGAGGTTTTGCAAGGAGGGAAAGGGTGCCATGTTTCTAACAACAGTTAGGAGCATATTTAAGAAAAGTGGGGCTGTACACAGTGCTGTGCCACTTTTTTTCCGCCACTTAGCGCCCCCTACCACCACCATGTGTGTGCCGTATATAAAATATGGCGCACCATGGCAGTATCTAGGGGACTAGCAACAGAATTTTTGTAGCTAGGCCAGAGCTTTGGAGGATTACTGTCAAAAATATTGATGCTAATTCTGCAAAGCATATTAAGGCCATTGTAATCAAGGAGTGCCTCCTTTTAATGCCTGCTCTGAGCAGGCGTTGAAAGTGCCGAAAAAAATGACACAAAGAAATCTATTAGATTTCTTTGCACCATTTTTTCGTCCCCCCTAAGGGGGAACACCCCCTTTGCATAGATTATGCTAGGCACAGGCATAATGAAGCGCAAGGGATTACCAAGTGGCTCAATGCATGCAAAAGTGGCACAATGCATGCATTGCGCCAGTTTGTAAATATGGTGCAGCGATGTTGGCCTTGTTGGGCCACATTAGCGTAAAAAAAATTAGGCTAATGTGTCACAAGGAGGTGCTAGGAACTCTTAAATATATGCCCCCAAGTATGAAAGCGACCCAAGTGCCACCTTCTCTCGTATTGAATGTACCATATTGTGAGTTGTGGGCCACGATAAAGATGAGGCAAACATTGACAAAGCCAGCAGGGCTGGCTCTTACAGGTTGTGTTCAGCACAAACGTGTTTTTTCGTATTAGCTTGTGAAAGAAAGGAGATGTGAAATTCGATACGAAAAACACTACTAAAGATGGGGGTTTGGGTCACAATCAGTCCAACCAAAATGAAAACATATTTTCCCAAGAACACCGATCATTAAGTGTGACAGTTTGTCTTACATGGGCCTCGAAAGGGGTAGGAGAGCGCTTGATGAATACCAGTAACATACAAAGTTCATGGATGTCCTGTCACCTAAATAACCAGGTTACATGGAAATCAAGTATTTCCATTAGGTTAGACTATTCTACAAGCCAAAACGTTGTGCACGTTTGTGTTGATGAGTGTCTGAACGTGAGAATGTGTCAATGGTTCGAGAGTGCATCGAAGAATGTGTGAATAAGTGTGTGAATAATTGGGTGAATGAGTGCTGGGTGTGTTGCTGGATGAATGAGTGAGTGTGCAAATAGCTACATGGATGGATGCATGCAGGTTACACCAGTCCTACAAGCTGATGCCTAAATCATCAGTATCGATGTCAAAAAATGGCAAGGCTTACCAATATTAGGCCAATGCAAGTATTAGACATGCCCCAGTCTGCAGTACCGTAGTGCATTACATTTTTCACCGTACACGCACTGTACTACATTGCAACACATAGATATGCAGTTGTTCAAAACTGCTTTCAAGCAATCAAATGTCATTCCAATATCAGTCATCCCACAAAAGAGAACAATAATGCGTTGTTAAAAAGGATAATACTTTGGCTACCTATATATGATTTCAAAGATTAAACCCTTTCTATTTACTGTAAAATACGGACACAAGGGCCGCAGGTTTGAGATCAAAAAGGCTCACCATGTTGAGTGCTGGTAGGAAAACTACCACGTTTTTGATAAACTTAATTTTTTTCCTGAACAGAGTAAATAAATAGCATAATATGCTTAAGGTGTATTAAGGAAAGGTGTTTTCTTGTTTCATGTCGCTCATACTTGCCTCAGTGGAAAGCAACACCATTCCGAAATACCATTTATGTCCTTGTTTCTGTAGAAATAGATTAACCTGAGCAGAAGTTGCCAGTATGACTCTTTTGGGGGAGCGGACTTTTAAAGGGAAGTTTTGTCATGCGCCCATACCTTTCAAGAATTAGTAAAAAGCGATGATCCAAGGCAACTCGGAAATATGAAAAAAATGCTAAATGTACTGTAATTCTTGTCTAGTCTAATTTGTAATATATTATTTTTTGTATATTTAAGAGTCTTTTTGAACAAAAGTATTTTGTTGAAAAAGGAGATCTAGCATGTATTATAGGCAGCTATATACTTATTTAGATGCATTTTTAAGAATACGTTTACCAATTGAAATGTGTTACCTCTATTTAGTCCTTGAAGCCTTCTTTTAACGTGACATCTGCTTTCAGCAAATAATCTCTGCCAGATGCTGACAAGAATTAACCACATTCACTGCAATGGAAGCAATTCCTTGGACGTGTAATAATCATTAATAGCTTGTAGGAGAGAGAGAAATGCTCCTTTGACCTGATGCAAAATCTTATTCAGAATGGCTTAGGGGAGTGGCTGCAGTGGTCTCACCCCCAACAACCATTGGCTGAAGCAGACTGACCCAAAGCCCACTCTCTGTATTGTTTTTAAAACAACGGGGCAGATTTATGGAAAGTGGCGCTGCACCGAGTGCATCGCCACTTTCCCCGCACCCCTTAGCACCCACCTACTGCCACCATCTGTGCGGCGTATTTAAAATATGGCGCACCATGGCGCAGGGTAGGGGGCAGTAGTATCACTTCTCATGACGCTATTGATGTACTCTGCAGGAGTAGCGCCAAAATATTGGCGCTACTCCTGCAGAGTACATAGGGCTCCATTCTAAAGAATGGAAGCCCTCTTTTAATGCCTGCTTTCAAGCAGGCGTTAAAATTTGACGTAAAAAATAGCACAAGGAAATCTCATAAATTTCCTTATGTCATTTTTCCGGCTCCCCTAACAGGGGAATTCCCCCTTTGCATACATTATGTCTGGCACTGGCATAATGAAGCTCAAAGGGTTACAAAATGGTGCAATGCATGCATTGCACCACCCTGTAAATACGGTGTGCGGATTTTGGCCTCAGGCCACATTAACATCAAAATGAATGTCGTTAATGTGGCGCAAGGGCATTATAAATATGCCCCAACATGTCTTGGTTTCTACGGATCGAAACAGAAGACCATAAGTAAAAAAGAAAAAAAATCTCTTGTTACATTTTTTAAATAAATATTTCTCTTAATAAAAGGCTGTGTGTGTGGCACAAAAGAAGTAGGAGCATATGTCTATGTTGTGCAAAAGAATGTGAAGATATCTCTTGCACAACCACCACAAGGACATACGCTCCTACTCCATTGGGTTTCAGGTTTTTAGCTGCCCCTACAAATAACTTGGCTGTAAATGAACCCTTTATTAAGGGAGCCCAACCTACGCAGGCGTGCCAGTCCTTTAGAGCTTCATTTTGGAAATGGTTACCATTGCTGATTATCTGGTTTTAAGGGCTGGATTAGACATAAAGACCGCATTATGAGTTGCAGGGTCTAGCTAGATTGAAACACCCCACCATGACAGACAAAACAAACAATGACAATGACAAAATACTGGCCTGAACGCTTGTTATGTTTGAGTGTATCCAAACTGGTCATCTTACCCTCACCACTATTAGTTTTACTTGTGCCAACCAGATTGTCAGTAATAAACGGTTTTACACTCCTAATTTCCTTTTGAAGCTCTTTCATTCAACTTTTGCATTTAGCAGTTTTCTGAAAATGTTCATAAAATTATTTTTTTAGCATTGCCCTTTTTCCCCTAGGCCCTCATTTGCACAAGTTTTAATTTTCCTCATAATCCCACATTTGCACTTTTCCTTATAGCTCCTCTAGCCAAAAATGTTTAATCTCCTGCTATCCACATAATGTTTTTATGTTCCCTTTTAGATCTTTGTTCTCATGACTGCCTACCCTGCTCCACTGTTTCGCACATATTTATTTCTGGTGTTGAATAGCACATATTCAGCCGGTGTAGACACCAGGGTGCAAAACTGCACAAATGCAGTTTTGCACCAAAAAGTTTTGCAACGGCTTGCACCATTTTTTAGCACCAGCTGGGCACCATATTTATGGAATGGTGCAAGCCGGTGCAAAGGGTAGGCTAGCGTAAAAAAAAAAGAGTCATTTTTTGCATGGGAACGTCTACCTTGCATCTCATTAAGGCAAGGTAGGTCTCCACTTCCAAAAATGACTTTAACTCCATAAATTTGGCGCTAGTCGGGTCTAGCACCAAAGTATAAATATGGAGTTAATTTTGCACCGAATTAGAGTAAAAAAAATGACGCTAATTCGGTGCAAACAGAGTATAAATATGCCCCCAGACCACTCGACTCTCTGAGGCAGTTAGGCAACATTTTAGAGAGATGACATAACATCTATTTATGGCCTCAAGGAAAATGATTTCTAGGTAAGTTCTTGGAACTGTTCCAGTTATTCATTTTGATTGTAGTTCCAAGTTGTTTGGTAAGTGGGAGTAGTCTATTTCTTTTTTGAAAGTGTTAAAAGATGGGGCCTGGTGAGTAGTGACTTCATAGCTGATTCAGGCTGTTTCCGTAAAGAAGAGTCTTACCAAGGACGCCAGGCAGGGGATCTGGGAAATGGGGTGATGTAGCCATACTTCTGAGTAGTAGAGATCAGTCAAGCTATTGACATTCCTTTCACTTCATAAACACACTATTTTTAATACAGAATTTACCACTTTGATACATTATTTCTGTTCTGGAGTTGCTTTTTTTCGTCGGCTTCTCTTTGATGTATTACCCATTTTAGAAAAAAATAACTTTACTAAGATTTAGTAACTTCAGCTTCCTCCGAACTACCTTTGTATTTGTTCCTAGATTACCGTTTGTGGGGTCCCTTATAAGGATTTGTGGCGGTTTTTGCCCTCCAGCTGCAACTGCACTTGAATGGGAATGGGTGGGTTGATGCTGCATTAAGGTCCCTTCAGGCAGCCGCTTTATGGGTCTGCCACAAAGTCTTCTCGACCTCTAGTAGCCATGGAAGAAGGAACCAGCAGTTCCCAAGGGAAATTCATTTAAAGTGCAAGTAAAACTGACATCTTTAAAGTCTACAAAATAACATCAAAAATCCCAAGCCAATTTATAAATATAATTCACAATTAATGAGCAAAGGGACAACAAAATAATTAAGCTCTGAACTAGAGGTATGGCTGTAAAACATTTTAAACTAGAAAATGTAAGAGCAGCCTGGAAGTGTATGGGAGCAGATCATGTCAGTTCAATTTGGCACTTCCAAGGAAAAAAAAGTAGCATTAAGGTTGTTCTTTATTCGGCCAGCCACTCCTCTCATCCACCCTGACGACTAATCCTTGTTAGGTGGATCCACCCAACAACGCTGTTAAAGTTAGATCCAGATTTTACCACACAAACCATAGAAATTCAGCAGTTATAGTTATACTAATCTCAAGAAACTATGGGCATATTTACATGGAAATGGTGTAGCGCAGTGCCAAAATTGGCAGCGCTGCGTCAGTTCTGAAACACAGGGATGCACCATGTTTACAAAAATATGGCACACCCCTGTGTTTCTCTTAGCGCTGGTGCTAAATTTAGCTGCCAGTGCCAATGCAGGTATCCTTGCACCATAGTGCAGGGGCGTCTGTGTTGAAAGGAATTATTTGTTATGTGCAGGAAGGGACACCTTCCTGCACACAGAATCTACATCGGTGATTTGACACTTCTATGTGTGCTGCAGAATGCAGCACACGTAGAAGTAGCAAATCGTAATTATTGATTGCTTGTTTACGTGGAGGAAGGGACACCTTTGGGCACATAAACAATCAGTAATGGCCTTTTGCTCTTTCTATGTGTGCTGCAGAATGCAGCACTCTTAGGAAAAGCAAAACCGCGAAGAAATAAATGTATTTATCCTTGTTGCGCCATGCTAACGCCATACCAGGGGAGGTGTTAATTTTTAGCGCTGCCTCAGATTTACGATTACTTGTACATCTGGGACAGTGTCAAAAGCAATTGGTGTTGCGGTGGAACATCCACCTCAACACCCATTGCACGCCTATCTGCCACAGAAAACTTGCATCAGAGGGGCCCATATTTACAAGACAACGTTATGCCACAAAAGTGGCTTAGTGCTGCCTTGTAAATATGGCACAGTGCACAGCGCACCCAGAGCGTCACTAAAAGTGATGCTCTGGTGGAACTGGGGGCATGTAAATAAGTCCCTATATCTCATGCCGTAAGGTAACTAACTTGCGTCCACCATGCATAGTTTTCCCATCAAAAATGTTATTGCAAATGTTGCAGTGATAATATCAATGATATCATACAGGATGTCATGACCGATGTAATATGTGTGGTAGTAAGCAGTGCATGACGAGAAGGTGAGTGGTAGTTACCTTAGGGCATGACTTATAATTTCTTGAGATAAGTATAACTATAACTGCTGAATTTCTTTAGTTTTGTGCGTGTAAAATCTGAACCTAACAATAATGTCCCTGTAACATTTGTTTTTTTTATGAATTACTTAGGTTTTTCTAATTCTATTTCCTAACTATAACGTCCCCGTAACCTTTGTCTTTTCAAGTTAATTTCTAGGTTGTTTTTAATGTAAAGTAATATTTAATTACCGTACAATAATCCAATGGCAGTCACGTACAGTCTTTGACCATGCAGGGTGGGTGTTGGCCGCATGCAGCCAACCCCATGCTGCACAAAGCCTTTGACCGTGCATGGTGGGGGGTTGGCTACAGGACCTATGGCCAGGTCCTGCAGCCAACCCGCCACATGCAGCCAACCCCCCACTGTGGGTCTGTGAGTGGCTGTGTTAGGTTGTGTAAGTGGGTGTGTGAGTGGCTATGTGAGTCTCTGAGTAGGTTTATGAGTGGTTTTGTGGGTCTGTGAGTGTACGTGTGTGGGGGTGGTTGTGTAAGTGGGTGTGTGAGTAGTTGTGGGTCTGTGAAATGGGTGTGTGAGCAGCTGTATGGGTATTTGGTTGTGTAAATGGGAGTATGAGTGGTTTTGTGAATTTGTGAGTCGGGTGTGTATGCTTGGGTATATGCTTGGGTGTGGTAGTGGTTGTGTGGGTGTGTAAGTGGGCTTGTGAGTGGGTGCATAACTGACTGTGTGGGTCAGTGAATGGACGTGTGACTGGTTTTGTGGATCTCTGAGTGGGGGGATGAGTGGGTGTGTGAGTGGCTAGGTCTGTGAGTGGGTGTGCGAGTGGTTTTGTGGGTCTGTAAATGGGTTTTTGAGGGTGTGTGCGAATTTTTGTGTGGGTTGGCATGAGACTGGCTGTTTCAATCAGTGACTGGGGTGGTAGTGGTTTTGTGGGTCTGTGAGTGTTTCTGGGCAATTTCTTGCACATGAGGGGTCTCCCATAGCCCCCCTATTTGTTCCATGGGGTCCTGATTCCTCTGTTCTTACTTCTTGGAACCTATTTTATCTTTATTCAGCCGCCCCCCGGACAGAGTGCGGATAGACAAAATAGGGGCCACAACTTTCCTGTCAAGCTGCGGCCAGCAAATTACAGTATTACCACCACGGTTCATCCAAAAGTACTGAACAGATTTACACCAAATTACAAAAAGAGATCTTTCTGGACCAAGAACTAGCTTTATGTCAAATTTGGCGTAATTTCAGCCAGCGTTTCAGGCTGTAGTCATGTCTGAAATCCCTATGTGAAATTGCTTGGGGAAAAGACGTTTTGGGACCCCTCTTTTTCTTGGCCCTCGCTTGATGAATCACCCTGAAACTTTTCAGACAGGAGCTGAAGTGAGTGGCAAACCAGTTTTGAAAAGTTTGTGAAGATTCATCAATCGGCGCCAAAGCTATTAGCAAAAAAATATATATATTTTCCATGGGAAACTATTGGGCATATTTACACTCTGTTTGTACCGAATTTGCATAATTTTTTTACGCAAATTCGGCGTAAACCTAACTCCATATTTATATTTTGACTTTAGACACGTCTAACGTCAAAATATAGGAGTTTGCACCATTTTTTTAATGAGTGAACCTACCTTGCGTCAGTGAGATGCAAGGTAGGCATTCCCATCCAAAAATGGTGCTATCCCTATAGCCCCATATATATCCCCGTGCTAAAATGATGCACGGGTGGGAGGAGGGTTAAATAATGGTGCTAAGCTTGCTTAGCACCATTATTTAACACCTGGGTCAGACCAGGTGTTAGGGGACCTGTGGACCCATTTCCATGGTTAAGCACCATGGAACGGGTCCACAGGTGCCCTCCCCAAGCCCCAGGAACACCCCCACCAGAGGATGGGGGACCCCATCCCAGGTAAGTTCAGGTAAGTATTTTTTTTACTTATTTTTTTTGCCATCGGGGGCCTAACTTGGGGACAGGAGTCATGTTTTTGGTGGTTGTGCGCCAGGAAGTGGAGCTAGTCTGGCTAGAGGCCTTTTTTTTTGCTTCTAACCAGGCTAGTGTCATTTTCTGACGCACAACCCCCCTCCTCTAGCGCCACCCCCACCTGGTTTGCGTCTTTATTAAAGACGCTAGTGCAAGTTTAGTGCCGGCTTCCGCCATTCAATAAATACGGTGCCTGGCTGGCGTTGTGAAATGACTCAAGCCGGCACTAAACTTTTTGCCCCAAAACTGTGTTAGCGCAGTTTTGCGGCAAAAAGTATAAATATGGGCCTAGATCCTAACTATAACTAACTACTGGTGGCCACCAGTAGATTTTTTAAATGTCTCAGTTCTTGGACATATAGACATAGTATATATATATATATATATATATATATATATATATATATATATATATATATATATATCAAGCACTCATGCCTTTGGGCTTACAAGGCAGTCTACATTGGTGTGATTTCTATATGCAAAAGTATTTCTCCATGTGTCACTGCACTGCTTTTAAACTGCAGCCAGGCCAGAGCACAGTGGTTCTGCGGCCCATCGTATATTTTGATCATATCTGTTGGTGATGTAAATACACTCCGCAGCCAACATTTGACATTTAACTCTTGTGACACTGGTTTACTTTGTCAGTACCATCAACAATGACCTTACTGGAAAGTTAAATAGACCAATTGGGTGTCAGTACGTCCCAGAGCTCACAAACTGTGCCACTGAACAGCTGCGTCACAGATAGGAAGCCCTAACACACGAAGAACGACTCCCCTACAATGGCCATGTTGTTAGGAGAGAAGGGTCGCATAGAAGCGTGGAAATCCTTACACAAAATCATTAGACTGTATGGCATGTCCCGAAAAAAGGAATTAACATTTAGGTTTTTTTTTCTTACAAATGCATTATTTTTTTTCTATTCTGCGCCTCCCCTGTTGAAGGTGATAATAAGGTGATTTCTGAGTACAGAAGAAATGCATCAGCCTATAGTCATTATCCTCTTGTGCATGCCAGAAAAAGGCTTTTGTCGACTAATTCAGGGCTGCAGAGTTTGGGGTTGGCAGGCCTGTACTCAGAGAGCAGTACCTAATCAATGCTTAGTATAGAGTAGTCCAGTGGTTGTCTTTGGAACGCTTTCTATCTCTGTTGCATTGTGTTGGTCGGCAAGTCATGACCCACCTGCAACAGGCTGACTTTAGGTGGATCCTGGCACCCTTCTTACAAAGTTATGATTCTATTTGTACCTTGTATTTATATAACTGACCCTATTTTACACTTTCTGTATTTTACCTACGTTTTAGTTTTCCCCCTTTATTGTAGTTCAGACTCTCATTTGCCTGCTTCTTATTCATGCCCCAGCTTGTCAATCTTGTGTTTGTGCCTACCCTTGGAGCATAGCCTATTTGCCACCTCTTAAGGTTTAACTGGCTTCTATGATTCCCTTCTTGTCTTTAAAGAGTGCAGGTGGTGTCCATCTTTCTCCCTCATGTAATTCTCTTCCACTGAACATCATGTTGCTCATTGTCTTCTGTGTACTTATTGTAGTTACTCACTTGTCACCCCTCCCCATTACTTTCTTGTCCAATTTCTTCCTGCCTCCCCATTCCACGTTGGTATCTGACCCATTGTTTCTTCTGCCACGCTGGTCCTTTCTATTGCTTCCCGGAGCTGCACCCCCCCACCCCCTTTCACTGTTGCTTAACCCCACCCCAAGTGTTGTTCCACCAACGTGTCCTCCAAATTACTTACTACATTCATGCTTAAAAAAAATGCATTTGATTTTTTCTTTTTTATTTGCCAACCCAACTCGAATCAGAAAATATAAAGAAAAAAAGGCGGCCACTCATTTTGTTTGCATGGTGTGAACACCTACAAAATAATGTAGCCAGCTGCGTCGTCGGCTTTCTTTCTTATTTAGCCATGCTGCACAGCAACGGGGATGGTGTGCAGTAGGGCTACAAATAACTGTACGATGAGCTTGACTAGGCAAATGTTGGAAATATTTGGCACAGAGAATATTTGATTTTTATTTAGAGTGGAAAAAAGCAGAATCCTGATCAAACAATAAAAGTTCTGATGAAAAATAAAAACCCTCAACAAACAATAAAAGTTCTGATGGACTGACCAGAGTCTCGCACAGCGAATGCAGATGTCAAAGGTGCATTGATTTGCAGCGTAAACCAGTTTGGCCGTGTGAACGAAATCATAGTATTAACACAATCAGTTGGACTTCCGGTGGAATCCATGTGGGGCAATTAAGATTTCGACATTCAAAACTTGTGCAGTCATAGCAGTTGTTTCCTTTGGTGGCTTCCTATCTGCTATCTATAACAATAAACCACAAGGCATATGGCCAAGTAGTTTACAGCTGTGACCAGTTCCCCGAGATGACTCTATTGAGTCATTATACACGTTACCCAATATGTACTCTCGTTTTTTTCAGTAGGATAAATAATGTGGAAAACAGCACCAGCAAATACTGTATTAAACAAAACTAAGCTCCCAATTGATAGAAATATGTTATGCACTTGGATGATCTCAATTCTGTGTGTTATTGAAAATAATTGATGAACCTAATACAATTTTGTGGACTATATCATTTGAATTTAAATCTGTTTGTCCACTAACAATAACCAAACATTAATGACGTGCCTAACATCCACAAAATGAGACAATGTTTGATCACGTATGTCTCCTGTTTTTCTTCACCAAACTTGTAAATAATTGTGTTTATTATGTTCCTTTATTTAGTTTTGATACAGAACCAGCAAGGGTTAGGTATGCGCCAGAGTGCTTTACAGTGCAGCATCAGATTTGAGCAGTGCAGATATAAATACAAATAATACACCATAGCGTAAGATTTGAAACTTCACATATAAGTTTTGGAAATGACATGGCTGTAATTAACCAGTGTGTACGGTATGTACAGGATCCTATATGAAGGATAATTATACTCCATTCTGTACAGCAACAAAGCACAAGCTGTTTACAGGAACAACACAGAGGCAGTCACGAAAGAGTGTCTGGGTAGCAGCTTTATATGGACCTAGTGAGGGAGTCGGGACAATTTGAGTTGTTGGTGATGGCAATTCAAGCACCATGAGGCTATAGGGCCGTGTACTCCTATATGAAAGTTTGGCAGCAATGTATATTGAAGGACCCAGGGGTTTCCTTCCATGACATTGTTTGAGATGCACTTGAAGGTGGCGAAGGAAGTGGTAATTCTGATATGTGTCAGAAGGACATTTGTTACATACAACGTTACTCATGTCTCAGTTCTTGGACATATATATATATATATATATATATATATATATATATATATATATATATATACAGGGAGTGCAGAATTATTAGGCAAGTTGTATTTTTGAGGATTAATTTTATTATTGAACAACAACCATGTTCTCAATGAACCCAAAAAACTCATTAATATCAAAACTGAATATTTTTGGAAGTAGTTTTTAGTTTGTTTTTAGTTTTAGCTATGTTAGGGGGATATCTGTGTGTGCAGGTGACTATCACTGTGCATAATTATTAGGCAACTTAACAAAAAAAAATATATACCCATTTCAATTATTTATCATTACCAGTGAAACCAATATAACATCTCAACATTCACAAATATACATTTCTGACATTCAAAAACAAAACAAAAACAAATCAGTGACCAATATAGCCACCTTTCTTTGCAAGGACACTCAAAAGCCTGCCATCCATGGATTCTGTCAGTGTTTTGATCTGTTCACCATCAACATTGCATGCAGCAGCAACCACAGCCTCCCAGACACTGTTCAGAGAGGTGTACTGTTTTCCCTCCTTGTAAATCTCACATTTGATGATGGACCACAGGTTCTCAATGGGGTTCAGATCAGGTGAACAAGGAGACGATGTCATTAGATTTCCTTCTTTTATACCCTTTCTTGCCAGCCACGCTGTGGAGTACTTGGACGCGTGTGATGGAGCATTGTCCTGCATGAAAATCATGTTTTTCTTGAAGGATGCAGACTTCTTCCTGTACCACTGCTTGAAGAAGGTGTCTTCCAGGAACTGGCAGTAGGACTGGGAGTTGAGCTTGACTCCATCCTCAACCCGAAAAGGCCCCACAAGCTCATCTTTGATGATACCAGCCCAAACCAGTACTCCACCTCCACCTTGCTGGCGTCTGAGTCGGACTGGAGCTCTCTGCCCTTTACCAATCCAGCCACGGGCCCATCCATCTGGCCCATCAAGACTCACTCTCATTTCATCAGTCCATAAAACCTTAGAAAAATCAGTCTTGAGATATTTCTTGCCCCAGTCTTGACGTTTCAGCTTTTGTGTCTTGTTCAGTGGTGGTCGTCTTTCAGCCTTTCTTACCTTGGCCATGTCTCTGAGTATTGCACACCTTGTGCTTTTGGGCACTCCAGTGATGTTGCAGCTCTGAAATATGGCCAAACTGGTGGCAAGTGGCATCGTGGCAGCTGCACGCTTGACTTTTCTCAGTTCATGGGCAGTTATTTTGCGCCTTGGTTTTTCCACACGCTTCTTGCGACCCTGTTGACTATTTTGAATGAAACGCTTGATTGTTCGATGATCACGCTTCAGAAGCTTTGCAATTTTAAGAGTGCTGCATCCCTCTGCAAGATATCTCACTATTTTTGACTTTTCTGAGCCTGTCAAGTCCTTCTTTTGACCCATTTTGCCAAAGGAAAGGAAGTTGCCTAATAATTATGCACACCTGATATAGGGTGTGGATGTCATTAGACCACACCCCTTCTCATTACAGAGATGCACATCACCTAATATGCTTAATTGGTAGTAGGCTTTCGAGCCTATACAGCTTGGAGTAAGACAACATGCATAAAGAGGATGATGTGGTCAAAATACTAATTTGCCTAATAATTCTGCACTCCCTGTATATATATGTATATATATATATATGTAGGAGTTGGAATCAGATTGTGTTATTTAGCATGCACTTTGGAATCCTGTGTGGTGTAATTGTAAAAGACACACTTTGCAAAAATGTTGAAGGGTCATACAGACAGTAAATGTGATAAAAGACGTGTGTAAAATCATTCAAGAAGTGATTCTAGAGATGAATGATGAGGATCAACATAACCGAAGACCAATTGCAAATAAGAATGAATACATGAAAATTGTGGACAAATTGAGTGAACTGCCCAGTGTGGTTTAAGTACTCTGGGTAAAATATATATTTTAGCTGAGTCACGCAGCTTGTACACATTAATATGTAGTAAATCATATACTGGAAATTTGAAAGGAAGGTCATTTAATAAGGCCAGATATGAAAGTAGAATGGTACCATGGGAATTAAATGAGTTGTTAGGAATGACATAATCTTATATCAAATAAAAGGAAGGAAGTGTAAATAAAAGAGAATATGTCATGAATAGAGATCCAAATGTTTGAGGTTGTAAATACCAGAAGGATTTACATATAACCTTCGATTTCAGTGCAAGGGGACCTATTGTGATGGTTGAAAGTAATGGGGAAATTGAAGCAACTGATTGGACTGTTGGGAAATACCCTAAAGTTTTCACCAATAAATTAGGGCTGTTCGATGGTTTATACATAAGATATATATTTTTTTTAATGGGCCCATCCTGTAGCCCACAAGGTAAGATACATATCGATCTCGATGAATTATTACTGGATGTAATCTTTTGCATGGCTTGCCCACACCTCACCCTTGGACCTCAAACAATGGGGCAACATGTTTTAATGTGTAGACTTATGTTGAGGTGGTTCTCGGAAAAGAGCACTTCTGAGGCTGAGTTGCTTGAATAAAAATTGGATTTGGGAGCCCAATATGTCTGAAGGCGAAAATAGATGAAAGCCCACACAGATTTATTCACATTGCCAAATCGTGCTAGGGTAGATTCCTAAAAAAGACATAGACAACAGTATAATTACTACCCAAATTACCATCATGACATACGTATTGAGCGAGCAGCACTGCCAAATCAATAGGGACTAGTGTGGCTGGAATCTGGAATGTTAAGAGTACGAGGCTTCTTTGGCAATGGTAGCTTGAAATCTCTTGATGATTTAGGTTCATATTATAATATCAGGCATGCCATTTTCTAGCTTACGGCTCTATTTAACATGAGACTGTGACTGAACTGCCGACCCATGAAGTTATACAACAAGCACTGATGATCATTAAAGGGAAAACATGAATATCTTCACTGTACCACGCCCTGGTGTGAATGTCAGAATGTGACCTGCTGCAACATAGATCTAAATGGCGAATACATTTAAAGAACTCAGACCTCCAAAGAAATGTTGTGACTGGATTTCCAGGAAGGCAAAATTCAAAGACTTATCTACATAGGACGCACTTAGAACACACCAGAGACATGGATTTAGACTTTTAACATATGGTTTGGAGATGCACAATTATTGAAGCACATTGGGTTTTAATCACCAACTACAAGGCTAACAGGGCAAGAAAGCCTAATGGTACAAAATATTTTCCTGCTGGACCACATGATTAAGAAGAAGAAAAAAAGCTAGCTATAAATGTTAGCATTATTACCAGCAGAAATATCAATTGCTATGCAGTGGACATGCACAAGAATGCTTAGGACTGAACAGTGGTTGGCATGGCTACTGAAATGGGCAGAAACAGAAAACACTGTAATAAATAACCTGCAGAATAAAAGAGGTGGTAAGAAAAGCATTTAGGACATGGATGAGCCTATACTGCTACCAGCTGGAAGATGCACAGATGGAAGCACACTAGATGTGTACACAGGGGTGTACACATATAAGTCACCTGATCAAGGTAAGTGTAATTATGAAAGCTGACCTATGCCCTTTGGTTGAATGAGGTACAAGGAGTGTGAACATACAGGGAGCCTGACCACACACCTCGACATTACGAAGATGACACACTGTTGTGTGGTGTGACCCACAGATTTCACAAGACTTAAAAATCTAATTGATCAGCTGTAAACTACTAACGCACGTATTATTTATACACATCTCAGGAAAAATATCAGATGTCTCAACCATGATGATAAAAGGTATAAAAATAAAATGTTACCCAAATAAGTTTTATGTTTCATCGAGAGTGTTTAATGCACTAAACGGACAGCTTGTCAGGAAATGTACAGAAAAAACACTTGATATATTAAAATGACAGTGGGGGTCATTACAACCCTGGCGGTACAAGACCGCCAGGGCTGTAATGACGGAAGCACCGCCAGGAAAAGGCTGGTGGTACGGGGAGTCACGGGGCCCCCTGACAGGGCCTGTGCAGATTTTTACTGTCTGCACAGCAGAGAGTGAAAAGCGCGACGGGTGCAACTGCACCCATTGCACGGCCTCAACACCGCCGGCTCCATTTGGAGCCGGCTCCTGTGTTGCGGCCGAGATCCCCGCTGGGCCGGCGGGCCTCCAAATGGCCGCGACGCCCACCAAGGTCGTAATGAGGGCCATTGTCTCCTTTTTATGATGTTACTGAGACCATGGAGTGAATTACCAGATTTTGACAACTAATAAACAATATTTAAAAAAGTCTAGACTTGATTTTATGTCGTTATATTGAATATAGAAATAGTCTCCGACATACATATTGTGTTCCAAATATTGTTTACAAAGATATCGCCACGTTGTGTGTAGATTTGTTTTTGTGAATCCATGAGGCTATATTTTTGTAAATGACATTTAGGACACACTGTTTATGTTGGAAAATATTCTGACACAGCTATTCTGGTGCCATAGATGTATGTTATTTGGTCAAATCAATAGAGTGTTGTAGACAGCTGTTGCCCAACATCTCAGATATGTTGAGTTTACTGAGCCAGGAAAGGTTTTCAGATTCCTAGGTCTGTCATCCACATACTACAGTATAGAGTGAACCTACATGAAACTTCGCAGCTCATGGCATTGATTGTTCCTCTGGTGGGGCATAGCGTTACTGCATGATGTTATTCGGTTGGAATCTGTGGGATTGGTATTCTATAGGTTAATGCAGGACCTTTTTAAAGGCATGAACGATTACTTTATTTCTAAGATTATGAGCGAATGCAAAGCGAGTCAAAAGATAAACATGACATTAATGGAAGTGATGAGATGGTTGGAAGAAAGGGCAATTACGGTAAAGAAAGAGAAATGCCAAATAGGATTAAAGTAGGGGTGTATCTGGGACATATGTTCACTTGTGATAGTATGAGACCAGAAAAGTGTAATTACGGCTTTAGTAAAGGTACCTTCACCAGCCTTCTTCGGATTAGCAGAATACATTTAAGGATTTCCAGACAAGTATGCTGATGTGTTAGAAGCCGCAAGGGAACTAATGCACAGGACAGAGCATTATTAATGAGATGATAAATGAAGTGTTTAAGGATATTAAACAAAGTAAATGTAATGCTTCTAAAATGGAGAGTTTCATTCAAAATGTCATACCATTATAGCTACTGATGCCAGCAATAGGAGCATCTTTGTGAAAATGGTGAATAGCCAGGGCAACATTGTTGTGACTGCATTAAGCAGATTGAGGGAATATGAATTATATTCTTCAACTATTGAAAAAGTAGCACAACTTGCTGCTGGCCATTACACTACAAAACTCTAGAAATGAGTCGGGGGTCAAGTGTCTGCAAGATATCATGCAGTGCATTTTTGCGATTATGCATGTGAAAGTGTTGAGAAAGGGGTTTCCGCCTGTATCAAGGTTGCCTACTGATGGAGAAGGAAATTATGAGAGTGGTGACAAAAGTCGGATTGATGATAATCGTTGTTGAAGAGTTCGCTTGAAAAGAGAGTGGAAGGATTCCATTTAAAATATGTGACTATGAAGAGAGTGAATCACAGATATTTGAAAGACTGGGTTGATCGTGAGAATTTATGTTGAAAGAGACCGAATTTTAAAAGTGATAAATGGTCTGATTTAACTCATATGGAAAGTGTTCAGGAGAGGTCATATCATACTGACTACAAGTTTAAAAGACACTCGCATTTCTTTAGCTTGTGAAGAATATGCAGTATCCTTTGAAGGAGATTAGACTAATGATTTTGGCTGGTTGGACCTGAATAGGCAAATAGAAGACTCTGAAGTATTGTTAATCATATGGAAATAGTGATAACTGTTTCGTGCCCCAAGTCAAACACCTTTACCTCCAGCAGAAATAATAATGAAACCAGGAGATAAATTGGATTTAGTATTCATGGCAATGGTGTATGTTTTGGGTAAACAAAATAAATATATAATAAGTTAGCCTGATTAGCAATCGCAATGTATTGCCTTGAGAACACGTGTAGTGTGACAATAGACAGAATACCTGAATTTATTACTTACAGTTTTAAAGATTCTTTTCTTTTGAAGTGATTTTGACAGCTAATGTATTGCACTTCACCTCAAGGCAAAAATGTGATATTTTATGAAAAAAGCGGACATTGGAATGCTCAACACAGACTATAGGCATCTAGTGAAAAGGGTAATTAGATTAGTAATTTAAAATATACAGTGTGGGCATTAAATGTGACACAATGGATGAACCATTTCAAAGATTTATTGTGGTCGTTTTGAACTAAGACACATTTGAAAACAGGAATATCTTTATACATTTTATCCTAAAAGAAAAGATGGCTAAGTCTAAGTTGATGACTCCCTGGTTGGGTTGTTCTGGGTTTATGTAGGTAGACAGAAGAACTACTAATCAAGTACAAGAGAAACACAGATTGTATAAAGAGATATATAAAGAGAAGAAGGGTGACATTTATTGAGGTAGATGATGATAACTGGAAAGTGGTGCAGAAAAGTAATATGGTGAAAAAGTAGACACTAAATCCTCTAAACCTTGTAAAGCAGTGAAGAGGAAACCAAATGTGGTGAAACTGGAGAATGGACAAATGAAGATTTGTATAACAAACCAAAGGAGTCAAATTTGGTTTTAAGTTGCAAATATTTTTTTCTTAAGACAGATGGCCTGTTATACACAGTCAGTACGTGGGCATAGCATTGCAAGATTTGGAAATTACTGTGCTGTTTCAAATGTAATATGGAATCCATCTGAGTGCGTGACTATAAAAGGGATAATTCGGGACTGCAGGGTATACATACCAAAAGCTTATCTAAGAAATATAGTAAGAGAGTTTTTACAATTGTTTCTGGGGATGCTATTAGCTATCCGAGGCCTATGGTCATTCCTTGGGAAAGTCTGGGCAAGTGAAGTTGGGCCACTCATTTAATTCTGCTAAGATTCCAGTCTTTGGCGACAATTGGAGGTATTTGGTCAGATTCTGTTTTAGTAACTTTTTGGTCGTACCTTCATTTTGAAACTGGACACTCTTCCGTTCATTGTTGAGGAACTGAAGTATTTCAAGGTCTTGATTTGGTTTCACGGTGTGTCCGCAGGTGGGTGGAGGGGGCTATTTATCCCCCACAATTAAATTAGAATATTTTACTTCTGCGCCACTGTACTATAACAATATCCACAGGAGCAACTTGTTTATAGCAAGCCATGATCCTGAATTGTGTATCATAATTTATGATGATATAAAAGAGGGACATTTCCTCAGCATGCATAAACATCAAATTCCGCTGATGGTAGTTTTGTTCTTGTAGGTTCTGCAGACTATATTCCCTTGAAGACAATGAGTCAACATATGCAATGAACCATTGATTCTCTATCATGTGCTTGCTATTCGTGTTTCTGAGCATTGTGGGTGTTTTGACTTGGATAAGTGATTGCTGTCATTTTTTGCTGGCTCATTTGGTAACTGTGTGTGTCTGAATGATTCAGCGTTAGAATTAGAAGTCTGTGAGGTTGCAATAAGTCTACATTACAAGTCATTACTCATCCAGCATCATTCTCTGCCACCTTCTCTTTACAGTGCCAAAATGAATGTGGGCTCAATGGAGCAGGAGCCAACCCGAAAGCTGGCTTGTTGTGGAGTGCCCCTCATCACCGAGGACATGCAGTCTCTGGCTATCCGCACCCTGTCTGGCGCCGACATCTACAAGCACTATGACTTGATCCGGGAGCTTGGCAAGGGCACCTATGGGAAGGTGGACCTTGTGTCCCACAAAGGCACAGGTACGTGAGAGGCTGCCTGCCCTTAATTTAGTATTATTTTCAACTGTTATTTCCACATGTTCTCTGTTGGAAATAACGCTCTTTATACTAACGTTTTGGGCACATCTGGAACATATAAGACCTCTTATATTGTTTTCTGTGCACTACTTTGGCAAGACAGCATATCCACTAGCCACGATTTAGCCAAGAAAATCTACAATAGTACTAGTATATTAGATGCTGATACCTCAACTAAATAAATCTGCAATCAACCTTTTCTCTTATAGCAATTCATGGCAAAAGCTGCCCTTTTGATAAACAATTTAAACTGGTATTTTGAAATCCCCTCCATAGAAGAACTCCAAATGAACTAATAATTCGACTTCAGAAATTGTAGCTTTCAGTAACCACCCTCAAGCCCATGTAGGTTATTCTGGTGCAAATGAATAGCAGTTTGGATCGTAACATGTCATCTTTTTTGCATCATTATTGAGGTGTTTAAGGTATGGAAGTGAGAATTATTATTAACTACTGCTAGTGAAAAGTGTTGTTTTACTTCATCCTTCTAGCTATCCGACGGAAGATGGATATGTCGCTTTGGTTACTAATGAAAGAGATTTGTGCGGGGACAAATGAAAACTATTGAGTGGTAGATTTTCAAGGTGTAGTGTTGTTAACCCTCAAATTACTATGGATTTCACATCTTGCTTTACCAGGAGTAACACATACTACTTCCTGAAAGGGCAGGTCCTCCCATCCGTTAAGTACAAAATTCTCTTTGACCCTCTCCGAATACAAGCTATCAAGCTTGAATCTAAATCCCACACATGTATTCTGGTAAAAAGTGCTTCATGTTTTCCATTTTAAAAACGGGAACTACTGTGAATGCTTTGTAAAACTCATAACGATAAATATATAAGGAGTCTTGGTAGCTTGCTTGATCTCCATAACATGTTCAACTCAGAATTGTATTTCTCATCCGATCACCAGCCACTTCTGGCACAACTATTGATGATACAGATTTATTTATGAATAAGAAAATCAGGTCTCCGGGAGCAGGCACTCTGCTTTCCATGAAAGGAATGGCCCAGTCGATACCTACCAAGGACTTATCAACCCCAAGGGATGTCTCCTAGAGATCTGCTTTATCAAGTTTATATTGCCTTAGGATTCATATCCCTGATGTCCTTTAAATCAGGCAATAGGAGTGCTCTTAGGTTTCATTGCACTGACCTGAGGATACCCCCAAACATTCAATCCTTGTGAAGCACAGCAGGTATCAATACACATTAACGTCCCACCTTACACTAACGCCTTTAGAAGTCCTTGCCTTCCTCCAATGAAAAAGTATTTAACACATTTCAAGACCATTTCACTTACCCTGGGGCCCTGTGGTTCTACCGCAGCAGCCCTCGCTCCCTCGTGGTACCTGAATCCTCCACATTGTGTCAGAGCTGGCCTGTCACACACCGTCAGCAGCCCACAGGCCGAAGGTGTAGGCCTAGTCACCGCGCCTCTTCACAGCCTGAACCAGTACAGCATCGCAAGCAGTAGGTACTGGTGAGGGGCACTCCAGAATTGGTTTACTCCTCCTCACTGGCAGATGTACACCAAGCCATATCTCTGACATACCTGGGTACACATGGTCCCAAATGGGCCTGAGCTGCAAAAGAGACACATTGGGGCTTATAAACTAATGGTTTGCGCAGGAGCTTGCTTGGCTGAAAGCAGATCAAAACATTGAATTGATTTACTTACCATTCTAAAACATCGCAGGCCCTGCGCAATAGTGTTCAGTGCTGCACGTGTGCCCCCCAACCCTTAATAAATGAAAGGCATTGAATAGACTATGTATGGGCAGTAACGATCCAAATATCTGGTTATTTAGTACCCTGTTGTGTAACAGTGTCAACTATTGTGTGCTTTCTTAGTGTGTCAACACAGGAGAGACAATGACCATTTTAGTCTTAGAATTTATCACTTTCAAACATTTTTCTTCTATGCCCCGTTAAAAAATCTATTTTCTCTGTGAATTTCTCTTGGGAGAAGAAAACCTCTTATCCACAGTGCACCGCTTTTTATCTTTCTAATGCGTGGAGGTATAATTTGCAGAGAGCAAGAAGAATGTCACAGAATGTTTTAGTCAGCACGCAGTCATCGTGGAAATTAGCAGCCGTCTTGGATGAAGCCCCTAAAATGGTCAAAATAGCAACAACATTAAACAGAAATTGGCAAACTGAGTCATGAATTTCAGCAGCTGAATCTGGGCTCCAATCCTAAAGGATGCAGCAATAAGTGTGCCCATCCTTAAATCCCTAAAAGCCACAAACAAGGACAAACAAACACAATTGGTGCACACAAGCAATGGAGAGACGTGCAGCACGCATCCACAGTAAGAGAAGCAGAACATAACTGACAGAGAGAAATTAAAAATATATATTTTGTAATGTATTTAAACACCAGTAACATTTCAAACAGAAATGTACGAAAGACAATTATATCACCTAGAAGATAGGCAGAATGCACGGCTAATATCAACCAAAGAGAGGGAATGAGTTATGTTGTAAATGTGCCCCTTTTGTGTCAGATCAACAGCAAAGCAAGCTTAGATATATTGCTGAGTTTCCACACTAACCAAATTTGAAATGTTGGTTCTTTGAGCAGCGTTAGGTATTCTTTTTCGTGGCATCGCAACAGACTCCATGTTGAGGCGTGGTCATCTTTTCGAGGCTAGCCTGTATTGCTGGTGGCATCGATTTCATGTTAAAGGGCACAAGAAGAATGAACGATCAGAATGTGAACGCCTCACACAGTGATTTAGGTGTGACCAGAAAGTTCTGGTTGGCAGATCATAGGTCCCTGGTATCGGGTATTGTGAATGAAAGTGTTTGCAAGGTAGGTGGGGACTATGCCATGGACAGCTTTGAATACTAGCTTCTTGAATACTAGTACTTACTGGAGAGATGGTTTGAGTACCTCACTTTGCTGTCCAATCTGTCTGACTATTCCTGATATTGTTTTACCCCTGGCCATTTACGTCTTCGTTGTTACATCCCAATCAGCTCTTTCCTTCCATCTTTCACCTTTTCTCCTTTATTGTTCTTTCCTCCACCCTCCTTTATGTGCCTTTTCCCTTCCATCTTCCTTCTCCTTTCTCTCTTCTATGGCTACTGATGCTCCTTTTAGCCACTCCGTCCCATTTTCGATTCCCACATTTTCCAAGCAGATAAATAATAATTAAACTGAATTTGTGTGTTAAAAATGTAAAAAGATTACCGACATTCTCAGACAATAAACATTTATACATATCACTTTCATTAGCCTAATCATGTAAGTGCTAAGAATTGGAAAGCCAGTTCCCAAAGTGGATATTTATTCCCGAGAAACAAAAAGATATCCTAAGATACAGTTTCCTCCCAGGCTGAGAAAACCATTGGATGATGTTCCTGCCCAGGACTGTCATGGCTCGCCCGACAAGGAAGTATAATGGCTTTCCCCCTACCTAATCAGGACCAGGCAGCTTTCACTATGATCCAACAGCCCTGTGCCAGGTGGGCTATCAAGGCAGGGGTTTCCGATGGCAGAGCCGACTTAGGGCCAGATGTAGCAAAGGTTTTTCCCCATTCTGTGTCTATGGGAAAAAGTGTTTTTACATATGGCCCTTAGTCTCTGCTTCCAGAAACCCAGTTCTTCCACTGACTCTATAAAAGAGCGGGACAGCATCACGTTTTGTCAGGTAGGAGCACCAATGTACATCAGTCTTTCTGCTCCACCAAACTTCTAGACTCTCATTGTCTACTACTTTATGTTATCTTCACATGGAAGCAAAGATGCTAGAGGAGAAGAAAGAATACATATAGTTTGCTCATTTAAGAAGACACTGTACCCAAAGAGCACTAACTTCCTCAGTCCCTGGACCAATCTTACTCTATCTTAATTTTCTGTTCAAAATAACTACTTTTGCAACTCATTTTTGAGACATTTGCCAGCTAATCAGCTTCTTAAAAATATGTTTTTTACTCAATTGTTTATTCCTAAAGCATTAACATTTCGTTTGTACTTATTGTTTAATAAGAAAAGAAAATAAGCTGTTGTTTATAATTACACAGCATTTAGCATTTGTATCCCCATTTAAAATAGGGACCTTCATGATCCCTTTGCAGAACTTGGCTTTGGTTTTCAATCCTGTAAAGACAACAAACAGAAATGTTTTTTAAAATTAAATGGTAACACACACAGACGTGCTCACTCAATCATGAGAAAATGGATAGACACCAAGGGAACAAATACACGGAAATCTACTTCTACTTTTATGTCCTGTACCCTCCGTTACAACACTACCAGCAGCATATTCACAGATCACATCAGGTGATTCCCTCATTAATCCCACCTACAAGATTGGAATGGTATGCATCTAATTTGACTCCAAAATGAAAATGGACAAACAAGTACAACCAAAAACTGTTACTACCACATCTGGTTCCTCGACAAAATACAAAGATTCATGATAGATCAAGAAAGACACAAAATTGTGCAAAGAATTATTGCAGCTAAGACTACTACATAATAAACATATGCACTGGCTGCAAAAGACCACGAATGCTGTAGCTACAGTGGCCACAGGGAGTATCAAATTCTTAGATTGTACGCCCATTTTGAGGATATTTCACTGGATCTAAATCCTACCAGGAATTAAGTTTAAATGCACAGTACTCCTACATGAATCTAGATCTTTTCACCAGGGGATCCTCAGTGAAACATGAGGGATGCTTGTCAGTGCCCTGTTTTCCCCATTAGTAGCCATCTTTTCTTTATTACTATGTGTGCTCAGCTTTCTCAATTATTCTTTTCTGCCCTGCATATGCATACTTGTTTTGTCATTCCTCTGCTACCCTTTCCCAGGAATATTTATTTAATTTTTCGGGAAGAGCAGCATATAATGTGCCTTGCAGTAAGATGGGCAGGCCTTGAAGTATGAAGCTGGTCTTAGCATCGAACAACAAAGACTGCTTGGTCTCTTGGACCACCCTCACGAAGGGCCCTTCTTGCTATCTTGGTCTGAACCCATATATATTATAGGACTCTCACTAAACACTCCCCAAGTAACAAGTTCATGTTCAGTCGTAGGTGCAACCGCTATACAAGCTAGAATAAGAGTCTTGCTGTAACAATGGAGCACTGCACCTGGCAGTCTCACCTACTGGAAGTGGTACATGCTTAGGCTTAACAACTACATCCCTGATTGTGAGAGGTTTGCATCGCTCACGAGCGAAGACTTTTATTCCCTGAAATCCCTGTAAATCACAGATACATGGTTGCTTTAGCAAATCAGAACTGTTTTCCGAACTCTAGAATGGCAATGCGCGTGTTGGCTTTAGTCTGTATAGATATTATCAATCACATCCAAACAATGGAAATGTAATCCTATATTCCAATCCAGTACATCCTAAACTCGATACATTAAAGTTATCTTTGATTTATTTATCAAAACGTTTTCTTAAGTAGTTTTGTATGCCCCTCAATATGTTTTCTCCTCTCCACATCAAAGTGTTTGTTTGCAGGTAGGATCTCCCACAGTTAGTTTGCTTTTTTCGGATTTAGAGTCTTACATTGATCTAGTTTAAGGCACTGTCCGGTCGCTCTTGGATAGGGCAGGCAGTAAGGAAATGTATTAGCATTACCACAGGTGTATGTGAAAGATAATCCAGATCAACTGTGAAGTCTGCCTTCCATTAGGCCTTCCTTGATGGTTGCAGGCAACATTCATGCTAATATGTAAAACCAAAATTCGTTGTGTTATGATCAGACACAGATGTGGAGCTGAATCCCAATCCTTTATTTTACCAACCCACATCCAGTGGATCTGCTAGTTATGAAGGGGCATAAGATGTTAATTTGAGGCATCCCGAGGTGTTGTTGTGGTTTGGGTTTTGCTTCTGTCAGTTATAGGCCCAGTGACCTTGGTCACTAGGCCCATGAATCAAGATTCAAAGTTAGTTGAAACAGTAGCTAAATTGTTGATTTTTCATCTGTAGAAGATGGGACTCTGCTGTCATTGTTGGGTGCGGAGCATCTCACTGCTCTGCACCCAAAAACTGAACTACAGGAAATCTGATCTGTTTCTGCTAGAGGTACACAGTGTGGAGGTAGTTTTTTCTAGTAGTCTTTGGACCTCTTTTTCTTCTCCTACACCAAGACATATACCACAATTTTGTCTTCTGTTTTTTTTTTTACATGACTACCCAGCATCACAATTGAGTAGCAATATCTGAGCAATAACGTCAGTGTCAAATGTAACATTAACTCGCCATCGAAGCAAACTTTACCTCTCAGCTGTCAGTTTCTTGGACTGGAAAACCAAAATGAACAGAAGCGGGTCTCCGTCAGCTCAAATATTACCTTTACTATCTGCATCAAATATATGGTCAATATTTCGTGTCACTAGTTCTGCCCATTCCAATATGACTTCCATTTCATCTCCCCATAATTACTGTTTGGTAGTAGTGAGAACTGCATTCAGCTCCCAATTTGACAACACAGTCTCACTCGAGGTTGAGCTGCCAAAACACCAAATCGTCCTTCACGTCATTCAGAGTAGCAAGAATTGCAGCTGTAGAGAAACTTGAAATTTCATCACTTCGACCTTGAAATCACTGGATTAATGTAAATATCTGAGTCACCTTCAAGGCTCCCTACCTTAGTCACCAGAGCATCCACCGGGAGGTCCTCAAATATCACAGCTGCATAACACACTCAAGGACGCTGCCTGTGCTTAGCCATCAAAACCCTTTTCCAAGCTTTCCGAGTTCACTGCAGCTCGAAAGGATGAAGGCGCTTCACAGTCTAATGACCCCAGCTCAGGAACGCTCTCATTTTACTTTAGACAACAAAGCCACCCACGCCTCCTTCAGAATTTGTTTTTAAACAACTTCTTTTTTTCAGAACCACCTATCCTTCTTACTGAAAGTACATAGGGGTGATTTAGTTTAGGGAGTTTCACTCTCAATATATTTGATTAATCGACTGATACATTTATTGATTCATTCAGCACTTGTGGCATGTGTTGTGCACCAACCTAAAAGTCCAACGTTCCTCCATGTCCTACTTTGCCTAAGATTTGCTGGTAACCTTATTATAGCTATTGGAAAATAAATATGGTAATCAGTAATTATTCCTCCTTTCAACAAAGATCCACATCACATTCTAAGAGGTTTATCTGATTTATTCAGGACTGTATCCTAAATTAAGACTTTATCATGGTTTATGAAAATCCAGACTCAGTCTCATTCCATTCTTATGCTTTGTTATGCATGACATCATCTGTTTACAGATCACACCATCTTTTTATAGATTGCACTATCTATTTCTAGATTACCCATTTTCTATAAATCACACCATCTTTGAATAGATGGCACCATTTCTTGAGGAATCTTTTTATAGATCGCAACGTCTTTTTATAGTTTTTATAGTTTGCACCATTTTCTATACAGAACACAATCTTTTTACAGATTGTGCCACATTTATACCTTGCACCTTTATTTATAAACCAATGCATCTTTAGCTAGAGTGCCACGTTTTATTCCATTTCCCGTTTAAGTCTTTTTTTATCCTGTAAATTGCTAGCCTTTACCTCTTTTTTGTTTCCTGTTGCCCCTGCCTTCCTCTTTTGTACCTCCTCAGCATGTCCTTCGTCGCTTTCTGTATGTATTACTTCAGTTTCATTTCTCCATCCATTCTTCCTTTCTCATTGCTGTTCTCTGACATTCATCTATCATCTGAGTCCCATTCTCACCTCTTCCATCTTCCATTGAAGATGAAAGAAGTCACTCTTGTGTCTCCTTTCTCTCTCTCTTTTTCTTTCTTAAGTGATCATCCATGCCCCTGACGACACCACAGTGAGCACTTACGTTTCATCTGGCTATTTATCACCCTCCCTGAGCTTGCTTAATCCACCATTCTGCACCTATGTACTTTATTAATTTAGTCTATCGATTCTCTCGGTCACTAGACCTCGTCACCTGTCACGTCCCTAACAATGACAGCATTTGTTCTGCTCCTCTGCCTGGCAGTGGCGTAGCGTGGGGGGTGCAGGGGGGGCCGGCCGCACCGGGCGCAACATCTGGGGGGGGGGGGCGCGCTCGCACTCGCGAGTGCTAAAATCCACGGGTTAGGGGGCGCAAATTACTTGCCTTGCCCCGGGTGCTGACAACCCACGCTACGCCACTGCTGCCTGGTACTTCCAAGCTTCCAAGGGTCATGGTTTTCCTTGGTCACTCACAATTCCGGCTCCCTCTTACACTTTGTCCTTACTCCTTCACACCTCCCATCTGTCCTCCTCCTCTAACATCATCCTTAAATTGAAAACAAACCCTTGCACACTAACACAACAGCACTGAATTGTTCCGTGTCCCCTTCTCAAAATGGAATGCATCATCTGTCTGCAGGAAAACAATCTGTACCACTGACTGCTTCCCCACTACAACTCACCATGGACATGGATGGGCCAGAAGGACAGAGTCACACCAGCATACAGTTTTTTGCCACACACCACAGGGTAGTTGCAAGGAAGAAGAAATGAGTCTCCTCCTTTCAGAACACTTCCAATCATCACCTACCCCATACCAGATTCCCGTCTCTGATCCCTTAAATACTGCATTAGCACGGTTATCACTTCCTTCAACATAAACATTGCGAACCTGTAGGAGAACTAGTGGATGCTGCTCATAAGCCATAGTGACATCATTACCCCAATCTACTCCACCTCATTAATCCTGGAGACCTTAACCTCAACCAAAATAACCACCAGCAAAACACCATGTCCTGCTACCTCCAGCTTTCAGTGTAGAAATTCTTCTGTTTCTCGATAAACACTACTTCAAATAGATACAACAGTACACTTAATTTTTACCGCCCTCATTAATAATTTATATTTTCAACAAGTGTATGTTTCATAACAGGTACAATGTTTCACCGCAGGCCCAATCAGTAGCACAAAAACTGACTAATTCAGAAGGCATCCTTCCTTTTTGAACGCCACTAGTCAGAATGCTTAACGCACATTGCAAATGTGACACTGTGGATACCCAGTTGAAATCGGCAGTTAAATTAGTAACTGCAGCCCGTAGCAACCAATAAATCTCTTTGACTTACCAATTTGGTGCTTCCCTATACCCTTGCCATTATCCTCATTTCTGCCCCTTGCTGAGGCTTTTGCCCACCTGCCAACAGAATGTGAGCAGTGCGTGTTTCCCTAAACTCTTTTGACTCTCCTGGATAGGGACGCAAAGGGGGTAATTTATAGTTTGATGGACAGGAAACTCACAAACGGAGTTCACTGCTCGCAAAAAAATGATGATCGGTTCTCCTCATTGAAGGTCAAGAGGACCATCAGCTTTTTGTTGAAGAAGCTTCCATTAGCTTTGATGATTGAAACCTCCCTCTGATGGCCCGACTGAACAGGACCATCAGAGGTAGAGCATCACACTGCTCGCCCTAACGAGGGTGGACCGCATGATGTGCCTTTTTCTGTCTGTCACCACCAGGTAAAAAACTGCGATGAGAGATAAAAAAAAACACAAATAATAATACCACCCCCACAGAAAAAAACTTTTCTGGGTGTGGGAGGCATGAGAACAAGAAAAGTGTTATCCAATACAGGCTGTCCACCAAACATTTTGTACCTTGACAGAAACCATTATGAGGATGGTTCTTTATGGTACAGAGATCACTGCTGGTCCAGAGGTGATCTCTAAATTTGGTTGTTGGTAGTCTGTCAGCGTGGCAGACGTAATGTCCTCTGCCACCACAATGGATGTAGTCCATTCACCAAGCTCTAGACCTGGCCTCTTACCTCTCTGCAGCAGGCTCAGCTTCTCCAAAAGGGAGTGTTTTTTCTATCGAGTTTACCACCTGCATGGCTCCATTCTGTAATCGATGTTGTATAATTTGAACTGAGTTGTGGTGGACCACAGTAAATCTATAATTGGTATCTTGAACACAGATCCCCTAGTGCAAAATCCTTCATTGTGGCAGATAATAGAGCTCCCTTTTTTGCAGGACAATACTTTGCAAAGTGTTGCACATTTTGGAGCCCATTCTGAGTCAGGGGCCGTGGTATTCTGGGAGGTAGTGGTCCTCATGGCTGTAGATGGGGGGGAATTGGAACCATCCAGCTCATTTCCAAGTTATGGCAGTTGTGGAGCACGCCAGATAAAGGTCAGGGAAACATGCGGCACTTGACCTGATAATTTTGACTCTGCATATTAATCCTATTCTGTGCTTGATAATGTGAAATAGCTGGTAATTGGAGTGGAGATACTGACTGGAATCCGTATCTCTGTCACCAATGTCTTAATGTCCAATTACTGTCAAAAGAGGAAGAGAGCATTGGTCCGAGTGTGTGAATGTCACATGCCCCAGTTCCCTCCATGGTTTCAGCGGTCTCTTTTCAGACCTTCATACTTGGTTTTCCTTCGTTGCTATATTTACCCATCTAATCATTTATTTTGAATGCCACATTCGAAGTGTTGCGTCACAGTGCTTCCTGTGTCCAAAAAGCATGTTGTGAAGGCTGCTGAGCTGCTCAGCCACCAGCAGCTCTTTGGATTGCTTGTTCTGTTTTTCTTAATTATACACACATCTTAGATCTTGGCCGGCTTACCGCCTGCAAGCGCTCTGGCATACTGGATGCAAATCCCGCTTGGTCTTATTGCTTGAGGAGTGATGGGTCAGGTGCAGCACTGACAGCGGCGCCACCATGTCCCGGTGGTGACAGCTTAGAAGGTCAGGCCCTGTGTAAGTGTCAAACCCTTGTACGGACTACCTCATCCTTTGTGACAGCAGCCCCACGGACACAAAGTGCATGCTATTATCTGGGTACTGCATGAACAGGCTGGCTTCCGTTTCTATAATTGGGCATTTAGAGTTTGTGAATGCTACTTATTAGGCATTGCAGAAGACCTCTGTTCATCCTTCAAAATGGGTTTACATTAAAATGATCGAGCAAGCTCTAGCCCCCCAAACAATGGCCCATATTTATACTTTTTTAGCGCCGCATTTGCGCCGCTTTTTAACGCAAAAGTGGTGCAAACTTACAAAATACAATTGGGGCATATTTATACTCTGTTTGCGCAGAATGTGCGTAAAAATTTTTGACGCACAATCGGCGCAAACCCTGCCCCATATTTATACTTTGACGTCCGACCCCGCGGGCGTCAAAATTCCACCATGTGCGTCATTTTTTGGAAGGGGGAACCAGCCTTGCGTTATTTATATGCAAGGTAGGCGTTCCCTTCCAAAAAATGACTTTAAGACCTGTGCCCCTTATTTATACTCTGACGTCATTTTGACGCACAGGAGGGGGTGGGCCTTAAAAAACGGCACACAGCCTGATGTGCGCCGTTTTTTAACGCCTGGGTCAGGGCAGGTGTTAAGGGACCTGTGGGCTGGGAAGGAGCCCAGAGGTGCCCTCCCCTGCCCCCAGGGACACCCCCTGCCACACTTGCCCACCCCAGGAGGAAACCCAAGGATGGAGGGACCCATCCCAGGGAAGTAAAGGTAAGTTCGGGTAAGTATTTTTTGCCGATTTTTTTGGTGGCATAGGGGGGACTGATTTGGGCCCCCCTACATGCCACTATGCCCAATGACCATGCCCAGGGGACATAAGTCCCCTGGGCATGGCCATTGGGCAAGGGGGCATGACTCCTGTCTTTGCTAAGACAGGAGTCATGTCAATGGAGGTTTGGCGTAAAAAAGAATGGCGCAAATCCGGTTTGAGGCCTGAATTTTGACTCAGACCTTACGTGCACCATTTTTTGACGCACAACCCCCATTTTCCCCTACGCCGGCGCTGCCTGGTGTGAGTCATTTCTTTTGACGTACACCAGTCCGCAGTGGCAGCTAACGTCATTCCTTTAATAAGGCACCCGCATGGCGCGTTGGAATGGCGTTAGCCGGCGGTATAATTTTTGACGCACAACTGCGTTGGCGCAGTTGTGCGGCAAAAAGTATAAATATGGGCCAATTGTATTTTGTTAGATTTGCGCCGCTTTTGCATCACAAAATGACACAACTGCGGCGCTAAAAAAGTATAAATATGGGCCAATGTGTCTTATTACAGTAGGGTCCATCAACCTTTCTCGGTAGAACATCACAGTCAGCGAGATAGGAGTGGAGTCTAAACTGAATGCGTATGGCCAGTGGCGCGATGTGTGACTTCTGTACCTGTATGCATTCAGTTATTGAGCTCACACTTAAGTGAAATTCACTGGCCGGGCGGGTGAAGATGACTCTCAGATCCCGCACAATACTTGGCCATGGATCACCTGTAGAAGTAGAAGCCAGGTCATGTAACCTATGTAGGTGGTCCTTAGCACCTTTTCTTTGATTGGCCCACAAGTAAAAGAGATAGAGCACTTATTCTCGTTGCCATCTTTTCATGTTGAGAAAGATTATCAACTGAGTCTTATTCCTTATTGCATCAGTGATCTCTCCGAGTGGCTGACTCTTGTTACAGGAAAGAAGAATAGGATCAGTATAGATTTGCTTTGAATTCACAAGTGCCAATGAATATCTCAGGCGTCAACAAGACTGAAGACGCTGAAAACTGCCCTTGTCGTATTTGTTAGATATTACAGGCTGCCATCCTACACCCAAGCTTATTTTCTGGTTTTGTTTACCAGCACCTGTTTTCTTTTAGACAGTGCAGCTGTTGAATGCTCCGTAAAGACTTTCCATGAAGGACTTGAGTGTATCCTGGGAGTCGACTGTCGAGATTAGAGTCCACAGAGAAGACTCCAAGCAAAAGGATAAACATTTTGATGATGCAATGCATTGTAACAAAGAAACAACAACCAGAGGTTGGAAAGCAAGTCACGGGCAGACACTGCAATTACAAAAATGCATGCAGACAATGAAACCCCTGTCCTTCGCTGTGCGTGTCATCTAGCTCTGCGTAACATTAATGCACTTCAAAACACTGCCTCTCCAGCCTTTCATTTAAGAAGACACCGCCAGGCTTGTAGTCCAGAGATCCATTTGATCACATAGTGGAAATATTACTTGATTGTCCTAGACCCTCTTTCCATAGGTTTGTCTGATTTCAAGCACTCTCTTTTTACCCTTTCATTGATGCAGTAAGCATTTATCTTTTTGATTACTTTGATCTGCATTATTTCTGTGAGGCAGAATATCTTGGTGGGTGTTAATAGACTACACACAAGGAAAGGTCATGGGTCTCAGGTCTCCCATATTTCTTCCCCTGTGTATCAGAGATTACAGTACAGATTAGCATTGTGTTGTGACACAAACCAGAGTGCAACAAGGTTTAACTCTTCCAGGCTCCATTTTGATGAAATTTCTACTGCATCTTAAATAAGATACTTAACAATCTGTGATACACACTAGGCCTTGAGAAAGCCCTCAGCGCCCCTCGCCATGCGTGAAACTCATGTTGGCTATTAACATGTCCTTTCTGCAACCATGTCCTATTCTCAATCAAAACAAAAAAATAAATTCCAGCCACAATTAAAACATGGCTGGTGATTTTCATGGAAAGATCCAAGGATATTTTATCCAAAACATATCTATACTAACTAGTAGTAAAGTAACATTTGACAATGTATTACTGGGTCTTCAGGTGGCTCCAAGCATAAGCAGTGTGCATCTACTAAAAGACAATAGTCAAAAGAATTGGGCCTAAGGAGATGACATACAGCCTTTAAATACCTGCAAACTATTACCATGGTATGATATGTTCTCCAATGCCAGGTTATTGTGATTATTCCTGCTGCTATGGTTACTGGTGAGTTGAAGATGTTTGGCAGTGTAACTTATTATTATCTATATAAAGGGGCGTACACTCAGTGTGCCAAGCTGAAAAGGGCTTGAGCCGCAGTGGTGAGCTTTTATTCAAGAAGGAGAGTCTTTATCTTACAAATGAACTTTAGGAGACCATAAAATGTGTTTGCGATGTTTGGGTCCGGGATGAAAGGTGGGTTAAAAGGGTACACCTCAACTCATCCCTTTTTTTCCTACAAGTGTGTAGGAAGTTACTGAACCTTCTGTAGCACCCAGTGAGGCCTAGGAAGGCTCTCACTTGGGATTGTGTTGTAGGGTGGAGTCCATTCTAAAACAGCCTGGATCTTCCCCTGCAATGGTTGAACCTGGCCTCCACCTACCAGGTTGGCCAGATATACAACCTCCTCATGCCCTATCTGGCACTTAGAGGCCTTGATAGTGAGGCCTGCCTTCTGCAGGGCCTCCAAAACATTCCATAGGTGGACCAGGTGGTCATCCCAGGTGGAGCTAAAGACAGCTATGTCATCAAGATAAGCTGCACTATAGGCTTCTAAACCTTGGAGGACTGTATTCACCAGCCTCTGGAGAGTGGCATGTGCATTCTTCAAACCAAAGGGCATAACAGTAAATTGATAATGCCCTCCAGTGGTTAAGAATGGCATAGGGTGAGCATCAGTCTTTGTGACTGTGTTGAGCTGACTGTAATCAGCACACAACCTCATCTCCTTTTTCCCATTTTGTGAGTGAGGGTTTGGTACCAGCACCACTTGTCTAGCCCTGGGGCTGTCAGAGTGCTCAATCACTCCTAGGTCAAACATCTTTTGCACTTCACATTTGATGCAATCTCTAACATGATCAGGTTGCCTGTAAATTTTACTCTCAACAGGCAAAATGTCCCCTGTGTCAATGGTGTGTTCACACCATGTTGTCTGACCAGGTGTCAGAGAAAACAGTTCAGAGAACTGGCCTAGGAGGTTCCTACTGTCCTTTTTCTGAGACTCAGAAATGCAGTCTGCGAGGATCACTCCATCCACTGAGCCATCAGCTGCAGTGGTGGAGAAGAGATCAGTAAGAGGGTCACTCTCTTCTTCCTGTCCCTCATCAGTTACCATGAGCAGGGTCAGATCAACTCTGTCATAGTAGGGCTTAGGATGGTTCACATGAAGCACCCTGAGGGGGCTTCTGGGAGTGCCAAGGTCCACCAAATAGGTGACCTGGCCCTTTTTCTCAAATATAGTGGGGGGACCACTCCATTTGTCTTGGAGTGCCCTGGGAACCACAGGCTGCAGGACCCATACTTTCTGTCCTGGCTGGTAGACAGGACAGCCTTCTGATCATTCCACTGCTTTTGCAGTTCTTAGCTGGCCAGAAGGTTCTTACTGGCCTTTTTCATGTACTCAGCCATCCTGGATCTGAGGCCAAGTACATAATCCACAATGTCTTGTTTAGGGGGCTTGAGAGGTTGCTCCCATCCTTCCCTTACCAGTGCAAGTGGACCCCTAACAGGGTGTCCAAACAGAAGTTCAAAGGGGCTGTAGCCCACTCCCTTCTGATGAACCTCCCCGTAGGCAAACAGGAGGCACGGCAATAGGACATACCATCATCTCCTGAGTTTTTCAGAGAGTCCCATAATCATGCCTGTGAGAGTTTTATGAAATCTCTCAACCAAACCATTGGTTTGGGGGTGGTAAAGGGTGGTGAACTTGTATGTGATACCACCTTTTTTGGAAGACACCTGGAGAAGATTCCCAGGAGGGCCTTTGCCACTGCAGAAGCTGTAGTGGTCCTTAGAGGTATAGCCTCTGGATACCTGGTGGCATGATCCACCTCCACCAGTATAAATCTGTTTCCAAAGGCAGTGGGAGGGTCTAGGGGGCCAATAATATCCACCCAAGCCCTCTCAAAGGGAACCCCAACCACTGGTAGTGGAATTAGGGGGGCCTTCGGAGTGCCACCTTTTTTGCCACCGGCTTGACAGGTGACACAGGAGCGACAAAACTCCTTTTCAGACATGTGGGGCCAGTGAAAGTGTAGGACAAGTCTGTCCCAAGTCTTGCTGTGCCCCAGGTGACCTGCCAGGGTATGACATGTGCAAGTTTCAACAAAAACTCTCTATACTGCAGGGGTACTACCAACCTTCTGATGGCACCAAGTTTGGGTTCCCTTGCTTCTGAGTATAGGAGGCTGTCCTCCCAATACACCTTGTGGGTGCCTCTGACATCCCCTGATTCTTGAAGGACAGATTGCTATCTTAACTCTTCCACTGTGGGACAGGTGTGCTGTGCCCTACTGAACTCCTCCCTGGCAGCCCCCATGCACCTTCCGGTTCAGCTGTATCAGCTTTCAACTCTTCAGGTGTGGGTTCTACCAAGGGAGTGGATTCCTCCTCCTCAAAGGGGGAATCCTCACTGGAGGGTGGGGTAGGGGCAACCTTTTGCCTTTCCTACCCTTGGCTTTGGGAGCCTCTGGGGCCATTGTTCCAGGCTCCAAGATTCCTTTTTCTTTTTGCTTCTTGGCCTGAGCCCTGGTCAGAGAAAAAATATGCCCTGGGATGCCCAGCATTGCTGCATGGGCCTCCAACTCCACTTCATCCCAAGCTGAAGTCTCCAAGTCATTCCCCAAGAGACACTCTACAGGTAAGTCTGTAGACACTACAGCCTTCTTTGGGCCAGTACCCCACCAGCTGAGATCAACAACTGCCATGGGGTGGCATACAGTGTTGTCGTGGGCATCAGTCACTTGGTACTGATGACCAAGTAGGTGTTGTTCAGGAGACACCAGTTTTTCAGTCACCATAGTGACACTGGCACTTGTGTCCCTGTAGGCCTCTGCCTGAACACCATTTAGCAAGGGCAGCTGCCTGTGCGTCCCATATTAAAGGGACAGGCAGCAAGGGTGGCAAAATCAATGCCCCTATCTGAGACTAAAACAGCATCAGTAGTTTCCATAACTAAGCCAGCCCCAACCACACTTCCTAAAGTGAGGCCAGCTACAACCTTGGAATGGCTACTGCTGCCTGACCCACCACTACTGTTGTTACTAGGGGCTGAGGTGGGGTTGTAGTGGTTGGTGGTTTGGTGCTTTTCTTAGGCAGGAGCTGTCTCCTGGCCTACGGCCCTTGTTCCTACAGACATAGCACCAAGGATTCTTGTTATGGGAAGAGGAAGAGGATTTGGACTCACCCCAGAGGAATGTTTCGGGCCTGATGAAGACTCTTTAATTTTAGTTTTGCCCCCACCCTTGTCCTGAGACTTACCTGCTCCTTTTTCCTTGCCCTTGTCACCCCCAGTGTGAGGGTTTCTGCTTATCCTTGTTTTGACCCATTTGTCTCCCTTCTTTACCAATTCTTGGGGAGAGGTCAGATCTGAGTCTACCAAGTATTGGTGCAACAAATCAGACACACAATTGTTCAGTATGTGCTCTACTGAAATCATATTGTACAAGCCCTCATAATCACTGACTTTGCTGCCATGCAACCTGCCCTCCAAGGCCTTCACAGAGCAGTCCACAAAATCAACCCAGTCTTGGGAGGACTCTTTCCTGGTCTCCCTGAACTTAATTCTGTGCTGTCCAGTGATAAGACCAAATCCATCTAACAGAGCAGACTTTAAAACTGTGTAGTTTTCAACATCCTCCTCTCTGACAGTAAGAAGCCTATCCCTACCTTTGTCAGAGAAGGAGAGCCAAAGGATAGCAGCCCACTGTCTCTGGGGGACCCTCTGAACTTTGCACGCCCTTCCCAGAGCAGAGAGCCACTTATGGATGTTATCCCCCACCTTGTATGGGGGAACAACCTTGCTAAGATTTCTGTAATCAAAAGGGTCCTCCGTGACCCTGGGGTCCTTGAAACCAAAGTTGCTGCCACCATGGGGTGTTAACCCCAACCCCTGCCTCACTCTCTCTACTGCCAAGGCCTCCCTGTCTAGGGCTAGATGTGGCCTCCTCCAACCTCCGTTTCCTAAGTTCCCTATCTAATGAGTCATCTTCTGGAGCTGAGCAGTTTGTCCCCTCTGATACAGAGGTGACATGAGAGTGGCAGGATTAGAATCTGTCCCTAGGCTTAGTAATCCTCTGATTAGTCCCCTGGGAACAAAGGGGGGCCTGCTAACATGGCCACCTTTGGCACTAACTGTAGTGCTCCCAGCTATACTAGGGGGCTTACTAGGGACCCTGTGATCCTCTGAGGGACCCTCCTGACCCACCTCAGCATCTATATCTTCTTTTTCTAACTCTGGGTACCAGCTTGTGCCTGGTCATCCTGGAGGAGAAGTCCTAAGAGTATACTCTTAGTAGGGTTCCTCCCTGTCTTCAGTTTCCTACTCTTACACACTTCCCTCAGTTTCTGAAAGGTAACGTCCTCATAGTGAGAACCCATGTTCTGAGATGTGCTAGGTACTGAAGACATGCTGGAGTGGTGTAGGGTGTGCTTAATCTCCCTAACTTCTAGTCTTGCTTACAGAAGTTTGGAGCTAGGGCTATGCCTAGACCCCTCTAGCAGGTTGTCGGGTCCTGGAGGTACCAGTGGCAGTTCGGAGGCCAGTAGTTGAAGTGAAGGTTGCAGAGGAGTCCTGTTGGAATCTTGCAAGCCGAATCTGAGGACCCACCCAAGAGAGAGTCCCTAAATAGCCCTGAGAGGGGAATTGGTCACCTAACCAGGTAAGCACCTATCAGGAGAGGGCTCTGACATCACCTGCCTGGCCTGGCCACTCAGATGCTCCTAGAGTTCCCTGCCAACCTTAGAAACGAGATGGCAGAACCCAGGGACCCTCTGATGGAGCTCTGGGCACCCCCCATGGGGTAGTGATGGACAGGGGAGTGGTCACTCCCCCTTCTATTGTCCAGTTTCTTGCCAGAGCAGGGACTGGGGGTCCCTGAACCAGTGTAGACTGGTTTATGCACGGAGGGCACCAAATGTGCCCTTCAAAGCAAAACAAGTGGCTCGGGGAGGCTACCCCTCCCAAGCCAGTCACACCTATTTCCAAAAGGAGAGGGTGTTACCTCCCTCTCCCAAAGGAAATCCTTTGTTCTGCCTTCCTGGGCTTGATCAGATCAAGCAGCAGGAGGGCAGAGAACTGTCTGAGGGGGTAGCAGCAGCAGGGCTGCCCGAAAAACTCTGTAAGACTGGTAGTAGCAATGCTGGGGGTCCTCTAAGGAGCCCCCAGAGTGCATGGAATCATACTTCCAATACTTGCAACAGTATTGATACCAAACATGCCTGGGTTTGTAGTTCCCGTTATGTAGCTGGACATAGGTAATGATCTATGTCCAGTACATGTGTAAAATGGCATCCCGCACTCACAAAGTCCAGGAAAATAGATCTGTAGTTTGTGGGTGCGCCTCCGCTAGTTCAGGGGTTCCCTCACACACGGGTACCTGCACCCTGTTCTCTGGGCTGAGAGGGCCTGCCATAGGGGTGACTTTAGTGAACTGGATGCACCCGTTTCACGCAGGCGGCAATGGCAGGCCTGCAGAACCACTTAGCGTGGGCTCCCTATGGTTGGCAGAGTAAATGCTGCAGCCCATAGGGATCCCCTGGAACCCCAATGCCCTGGGTACCTAGGTACCGTGTACTAGGGACTTACATGGGGGATCAGTATGCCAATTGTGGAGAAAAAAAGGTGAGTAGAAACCAAATTTAGAGGAGAGAGCATAGTCACTGGGGTCGTGGTTAACAGTATCCCAGTGACACAGTCAAACACACTGACAACAGGCAGAAAATGGGGGTAACCATGCCAAGAAAGAGGGCACTTTCCTACAAAGTGCACTTCCCCTGAACTGCCCTCCTCCTCCTTTACAATTTGTAATAACCACTGGGCTGTTTCCATTACTAAAAGTAGGGTTAATTTTTAAAGCATTTGCAAAGTAACTGCTACATGCTGGCTTTATGTTGAGCACATAACGTTAATGTTTCCAGGATGTGGGCACACAAACCACCTGATGGAAATACAAACTTCAAAGGAAGAAAATTGCCTTTTCCCAGTGCTAACTTTGTATCTGGCCTAAAGAAGACAAGTCAGTCACCAGTTGACCGATAACTGCGCCAACCATCCTCCCAGCCCTTTATTAACCATAGCTTACAACTGTTCACATATCTGTACAATGGTAATACACATGTTCTGACAAACGCTTGGAGAAAAAAATATATCATCTTTAACATTTCTGACTGTGTTTCAAAATCTCATTTCTCAAACTTAGTTGTTCATTGCGCATCCACAGTCTCTTGCTGTTTCAGGCCACGGGCCTTAAATGTATCCTTTTTTTCTCTTTCCTTTTCTCCAGGGACCAAGATGGCACTGAAGTTTGTGAACAAGAACAAGACCAAGTTGAAAAACTTCCTGCGGGAGTTCAGCATCACCAACACCCTGTCTGCCAGCCCCTTCATCATCAAGGTGTTTGACGTGGTCTTTGAGACAGAGGACTGCTATGTTTTTGCACAGGAGTATGCCCCGGGCGGTGATCTGTTCGACATCATCCCACCTCAGGTACAGCCATTCTGTTCAGACCTGCTGGAGTAATTCTAGCAGCCTCAGATACTGCTAGCTCTTGAGACTCTGTTACTAGGCTCTTCCCTGCCTCTCACCTCACCCTATTGACTTTTACAAGGGGGTTTCAATGAGTTCAAGGCTGCTTTTCTTGAAAACTGCATTACCTAGTGAACAGATGATAGTGTTGTAGCTCCACTTGAATAACTCACCTTGTTGACTAAGGCTGGAGCATTGACATTGAGATGAATTTGATATCTACTTCCATTTCTAGGGGAATGTGAGAAATGTCAGTTTTATCTGCGACTTAGAACTTGCATGGACAATGGTTGGACTGGCAGCCTATGGGTCCTTATTTTGTACTCATTTGCTTTAATCACATTGCAAAAGCCTCAAGAAATTTCTAATTCAAAAAGAAGGAGACCAAGCTTAGGAGTTATTTTAAAGCTAGGTTTTACATGACTTTCAGAAGTTTGGAGCAGAGAATGTATCTAAGGTGTTTGGTTAGGCCTGTTCAGAGAGTAGCTGCCCTCGTTGTAAACCCTTTTCATCTCAAGGATGACTATTTGAATCCACATATTTATTCAGATCCAGAGGAGTGGATTGTTCTACTGAGGCGAAGAATATTGAGATGCAAGAATATCGTGGGCATAACAATGAAAAGTATGTGCATTAAGAGGAAGTATAAATGTACTTCTCCTAACTCCACATCTACGTACCTTGAAGATTTATCTATATCACCATGGTACACATATGTGGAGTTAGGTATAGAAAATCTGTAATACCTACCTTTTGATATTTTGTATTCAATATTTTGCCCTCCATATTTTTATAGTTCGATATTCTAACTTCAGTATTCAGGGGGCATACTAGAGGAGTCCAGCCTTTCACTTGACTTTTATAGGGTAATAAAACTTTGAGACTTGTTGTGGCTGTTTGTTGTACAGAGCATTGTGAGCCAGAGCGCCTTCAGCATCGTTGCATGTGATCAGGGCAGACAGACCTTACAATAAGTCAGGCTGCTGAGATTTGAAGAAACTGGTTTCTTTACCAGAGTGGAGCTCACACTTTGTAGAAAACAGTTTCAGTAGATACATTGGGCGTGTTTAATGCTTGGATTACCCTCCATTGATGTGAATAAAAGATGTTCTGATTGTGGGGACACTTATGAGTGAGGATTCCAGCAGGGATAACGGAATCATAAGACACAGTTGTTTTTATTACTTGATAGTGCTGTTTTATATGTAATTCCCATTTGGATACGGTTTAGTCTTGAACATTTTAAATAGGATGGCAAAGGGTCCAGGAACAGCTTTATTGCTAGTTTTTTCTTAAGTGAGGTCAGGTTAAGACAGTTCCTTAGAGCTGAGAGCAACTAGTTCTAAAGTTGAGCACTCAGCACTTGCAAGAAGCAAGGAGGAAGATCCCTGCTTCTCACGATTGAACCATGTTTGTGCAAACAGATTTGCCTTGCTAGATCTTTAGTGATGATTGATCATGAATGGTGGAAAAATAGACTGGGTAATTGGGGCCATGATCTATCATTGCTTTGAAGGTGGTTCAGAACAGTTAGTAAATGCAAGTACTTGAGCCATTGTTATTTGAGATTTGCCGGTATTTCTACCTGGGTATGTGGCTTTTGGTTTTCTGTGCTTTGGGTTACCTAGTACATGGGTCTTCCTAAATGCACACATCCTTGTTATATGTAGTAGCACAAAGTAGATGCTATTTCTACTGGATAATGTTTTATCTACGAGTTTGTCTTCCACACTGTTTTATATCTGTAGTTATTTGTGCCAGATGTTTGTTTCATATACACAATTGGCAGCATTGTAAATAGTTTCCATGTATGCATTGGTTTGTGCTGGAAACTATTTTACTAATATTTTGTTGTATTAAAATATTTCTGTTGTACATTGTTGAATACCACCTGTCTGTGCCGGACTTTGTAGTTATTTACACTGATGTCTTATAATACCTACAAGTACTTATTCTGATATTTTACTTAGTGTACATCATGTTTCTCCGCCAAAATATGGAAGTTAAAATACCGACCTGCTCTTGCAGTGACTCCACATTATCAATCTAAGTGGAAGTAGGGTTAAGAATAGACAATTAATACTTCCCTATGTATTCTTACTTAGGCGGTTCGATGTTAGTCATTATTCAGGTTGATTCTTAATCTCAGTATTATGGTATATAATTGCTTGTATGGTGGTTATTTGCTGTGTGCCGTGGAGTGTTCTTGGTGTACAAGCCTTTGTGCTTTATTTATGCTCATTTGTACTCGGATGGTTTTTTAATGCATGATATTGGAGGAATGCTGTTGATTTCCTACATGTAATGTGATTGGATTTGCAGTTCTGCAAATGACGCCAAACAAAATTGGAGATATTTTCTTACATTATTTGCATAATGTACTGTTGCTCGGTGCATATTATTGCACTTGGGGGCTATACAGTTTACAGTGATTCAATGTCAGTATGACTTACCCCATACAAATGCGGATCAGTGCTTATCTCAGTTAGGAACAACATCCTCCCCAGGCTTAAGATAATCAGCCGTGTTGATGCATACTTGCCCAAGACAGTGCCTATGCTCGATAAACATGGCCATGCCAGATACCTTGCTCACCTGATTGTCTGTGCTACATGTGGCCAGAGGAATCCCTCCAGCCAAATACTGAACCACCAACTTCCAAAGGAAAGCATTTGTCATTAGCTATGTTTTTATTATACATTCAGGAGCAAGACACAAGCTGAACCTCTGCCTACTCACTAGAAAGTTGAGTATACAAATTATGTGTGGCAGTCACATGTACACGCGCACACACAAAAACACTTGGGAATCACAGATTGCATAAGTACTGTGAGGTGTGCTTATCTAAGATTAATGACTTACGTGTCTACTATTCTAATGTCTGTCTATCCAGTGGATTGGGGCACTGAAAATGCTTTCCTCACACAGCGTGTTTGTGTGGTTTGGACGGCCTGGTGGTTGTTATTTCTATGGGTGGATATTTCTTGCACATGGTGGTTCATTCTACATTTGTTTGGTTAGTGTAAGTAGCTTGTACTTAATGAAGTTTATTTTACGATGATTCTTGTGCCTGATAGTTTGATGTATACTGTTATTTCTTCCTGTTTTGGGGTATGTGGCTGCTTTCTTTGGACGTTGATTGATTGATTCAGTTGAATTAGATCTTGTTGTAGGCAGTTTACCGCTACTTATGATTGTTTGTTATGTGAAGCTGTTGTACTCAAAGGTGTTTGTACTACGTATTTGTTTTATGTGTCTGCTTGCACTATTGGTGGTTGTATGTAAAAACATCAAGCTCAAGAATTTAAAACTACCAATGCATTGAACTGAAAATATCAGCTACCAACATATTTCTTACAACTGGAAGTATCGATTTGCTTATTTTAAATCCACATTTACATACCTTGACAGTACATTTATTGGTAGTTGATATTGTGGAGCTGAAATTAAGCAGCTCAATATTTAAACGTTGATGTTATGTTAGAACTCCACTGTTGGTTGGTATATGATGTTTTTATTCTTGTGAGGTTTATGTTGATATTTAGTTGCACCTATGTGGTAGCTGGTATCCGCAGTTGTTTTAAGAAGGCAGTGTTTTGCCTATGATTGTTTGCTGTACTCAATGACTTGTATCAGTGACTTTTTTTAGGCTCCATTATTTTCACCTGCTGTTGTTTGATGTTGTAGATATTTTTAGTTAGTTAGTTATGGTGGTCGTTGTATACACTGGGATTTGCCTATGATTTTGTGCAGCTATTTACTGCAGAAGGATATTTTCTTGTGCAGTTGCCTCAGCTAATTGTTAACAAAGATATACCGTCATACTAACAAGCTGTGTTTTGTTATTGTGCAGGTGGGTCTTTCTGAGGACATGGTGAAACGATGTGTTCAGCAGCTGGGGTTGGCACTGGATTACATGCACAGCAAAAACCTGGTGCATCGGGACATCAAACCAGAGAACGTACTCCTGTTTGACAGGGACTGTCGGCGGGTCAAACTGGCAGACTTTGGCATGACCCGTAAGGTGGGCTGTCGAGTGAAGCGCATCAGCGGCACAATCCCGTACACAGCTCCTGAGGTTTGCCAAGCTGGAAGGGCTGAGGGCTTCACTGTGGACACCAGCATCGATGTGTGGGCATTTGGAGTGCTCATATTTTGTGTTCTTACAGGTAATTTTCCCTGGGAAGCAGCCACACCCTCGGATACTTTCTACGAAGAGTTTGTGCGTTGGCAAAAGGGGCGTTTGGTGGGATTGCCATCTCAATGGAGGCGCTTCACAGACAACGCCTTGCGCATGTTCCAGCGCCTCTTGGCATTGGAACCTGAAAAGCGATGCCCCATAAAAGAAGCCTTCTACTTCATGAAGTATGACTTGATGTCTGAGGTGCGGAGGCGGCCCTCCTATAGATCGCGAAAACACACTGGTGACAAGGTGTCTACTACATCTCACCGCCATGAGACTCCCACCTCCTGTACTCCTACCCCACTGAAGAGGACCATCCTCACAGAGGGCAGTGGGCTTAGATTATCACCTGCCACGTCTGATGTGGGCCTTCCTTCCCCAGGACCTAGCAGAACTGATGGGCGGCAGGACAAGGGTAAAGGCCAAATGGTTCTGGCTACAGCAATAGAGATTTGCGTTTAGCCTTAAGGTAGTGACAATAAGGATTCTGGTAACATTCACTAAGGTTGTCAGTGACTTTCAGAGCACATAGGAAGTGATGTCACTCGCAACTTGACATCCTGTTGCGCATGTCCACGTGTTGATGTCAGTTAGGGCCAGTATGCCCTCCCAGAAGCAAAAAATGACATTTTTAAAAGCAAATTGAAGGAATCTATAATGATGAAAACATCGATGCACCTTTAAAAATGAAATTCTTATTCAAATGAACATGTATCAATGGATTTTGGATCTGTAGATTATATTTCATTAGCATTGTAAGGTTCCTAGACAATAACTAATATTTTAGGGTAACAGCACTGGTTATTAATTTAATAGGAATTTAGTACTGGTGTAATGTACAATACTGATAAAGTTATAAAGAAAGTTCCACACTCGTCCCCAGAGCCAGTAGCACACGGGATCTGGCAATGCCAGCACCCCACCGTAGGTCACCCATGTGCCTCAGTCTTGTCTTACTGGGATCAGCCCTTCTTGAGAAGTTCTTACTCTCTTTGCCACTCTTTTCAATGTTTCGTCTTCTCAACTGCGAGGCATCATCTTTGAGAAAAAGGGAAGTTTCTTTGGAATTGTATGTTACGATATGACGGTCAACAGTAGTGACCTACAGCAATATTACATCCATTACATAGCTTATCCCTGCACCGTCAAGGTATGTATATAAAGAGAAGTATACATTTACTAATCTCAAATCTCGATCTACTTAAAATCACAATATAGTGGTAGTCAATGTAATGGATGCAATATTTATATAATGCAACACATTGCTTGCAATATAGTGTCCTCCCACCTTGTACAGCCAAACCCTCATGGAGGATCCCTTCTTGAAGGAAGGACATCTGCCCCACCCCACCCATTTCAATTCATTTCTGATTAAGAGATTCTTGAGTGGTCCGACACATACTGCCCCTTGACCCGAAGGGATCTCTTCAGCCATAAAAACTGTTTTACTGCATTCACTCAGTTACATCCTGGTGTCCTGGTGATCTTCTATATCGAAGTGATCAACCTGTTTTGGGTACTACAGATAGGCAATGACTTTTCTTTAGCTACTCGACATCTTATCTGCTCACAAAATGCAAATGAGAAAATATGTGTGTGGAGTCAGAAAAGGCACCTTGAGGACGATTTATATCTCCATCTGAAGGAATTTAGACTAAATTGGGCTTTTACACATGATTTAGGGGATTGTGATGCCTTGTTTTTCGCAAAATTCAGTTTTGTGTGGTGGGACAAACCAGTCACATGAGAAAACACATTTCACAGAGTTTCCTTACAAACTGAAATACATATGGCTTTGTACTTAATACTGATACTATGAGTTGACCAGGCCACCTTTTTGTAAAGGTTGTGTGGGAACTCGTACAACACAACAGTTCAGTACTGCACATGTAGGCCTTTACAGTGGCAAGTAAATTTACTCAGTAGTTTGCTTTGAGTTGTGCTGCACCAACACCCACACACAGCCTTAATAAATGTGGTCGACATTGTGGTGTTGTTTTGGAGTATTGTTAGCAGTCACTCTATAAATGATGCGAAAGCTGACGGAACTCCCATTGCAACCCTTGATCATGGGAAGAAGCACTCCTCCTAACACGACCAGTTTCAGAGGCCAGGCAATAAAGGATCTTCACCCAGGCATGCAACTGTGATGAGAACATTTTTTATCAGTTTTCTGAGCCCATTTTCATCGGAAGACGTCACTGGCACCTACATACCAGAACATGAAACTGGCATCAATTGCCAAGAGCCTTGTTGAGTATAGGCAATCATGCCACTGATGTCAAATTGAAATATATTAAAGCAGTTTGGAAACCAAGCTCTCTTCATTTGGGAGATGTCTTCTAGGAACTGTGCGCTGAAGCTCACAGTCGTCCACATAATTACACAATAGGGAGACAAACATTTGTCTTAATATGTGGAAAATCCATAATGGAATACAGTGGTTTATAAGAAATTCTTAGCCATAAAGAGATGTGCACCAAGAAAGTTCCACCCAGCGTTGCCAGTGATAGGAATAACATAAACACCGATTGGCCTCTTTCACCAAACTTGTTCACACTTCCTGAACAGATTTTTGTATCTGTCCCTTCACTGCCTCTATCTGGGTTTTATTATAAGGTAGTCTTTAAGGCTTGTTAAAACATAATGGCCTTTCCTCAACAGTAAAGTTGATTTATATACTCTACTCCTGAAATGTCAATTTGTTTCATTTTTACAAGAAAGCAAACAATCAAAATATGAAAGTTATTTCATACACATTCTAGAAACGTATATGAATGTCCATTTGTTTCCAGGGGTAATCTAAAAGAAATAGGGGATCTGAAACATCCCCCTCTAACATGGAGAGAGGTAGCACTGAACTAGTGTTACATAAGTTGTTAAAGTAGGCGCTATATTGCCTGTAACGATGCAAGGCAATGTGGGTCACTGACTCTCTGTCTTTGGTGTAATCATATATCTATCATAAAAAGCAATAGAACTTTGGTGCAAATTGTCACCCCAGACTAACAATGGTTGGTCACCAATTGATTCATGAGTGCAAGCATATTGAAATGGATTCCCGTTCAGGCAGTTCCACATTTTGTTTGATTTATTTGTTGTGTTTTATTGATGTTTTAGGAATGATGGAAATAACCTATAATGATGTTTCAGGGATAGATCACCAGTGAAAAACATGTGTGGTCTTGTGGCGTGTTCCCTCTGACCTGCTTTCAAAATGTATAGGTTTTATCATCGTAGCTTGAATTTATTTATTCTTGGCAGTGGGAGCTTGCCTGAGATTCACATCATGGCTGAGGTGGCAGCATTTTGAAGTGTCTCGATCAGAAAAATTACCGAAGATCTTAGGCATTCTGCTCTTTATAGACCAAATATTTTATCTTTCTTGTTTTACAACCCTGACATTATTAGTGACAAATCAGTGGTGACAATAATTGACTAGCTTATGGATGCTTGCCACAGCTCCTTTTCTCTCTACAGTGATACTGGAATTGATCCAGAATTGAGAGACACAGGACAAAGCTAGGACAACCCCTTGACTCCATCAACGAAGGCAAAACTGAGATGCATGTTACTTCCCCGTCATTCCGTGGTCAAGGCAGTGCATGATAAATAATATGGTATGATGAGATTAGGTATATCCAACAAACATGCCTAAATCTTAGTTTTGTTTATAAATGTATTTATTTTTATTCCATGTAATTTATTTTTGTGTTACTGTGTATGTTCTGTGTGTGATGTTTTGTCATTTGTGAGAGTGTAGATGCTGATCTCTGGTAGCCTTTATATTGGAGTCAAAAACTTGAAATCAGACATTTTGCCCATATTTATACTTTTTTTGCTCAGTATTTGCATAATTTTTTGACGCAAAAGCGCTGCAAACTTACAAAATACAATTATATTTTGTAAATTTGCACCGCTTTTGCGTCAAAAAATGAAGCAAATGCGGCGCACATAAAGTATAAATATGGGCCTTAGTCTCTTCTAAACAGGTGGACTTTGGAATGATACATCCACTTTTGCCTGAACACCAATGAAAGGCTTACTTAATGTGGTAAACGTGTGCTTGGTCTACCACGTAAAATTTATTGTACTGTTATCTAGAGATACATAATGTATGTAGTCTTCGGAAGGGAGCCTCTGAGCCATCAATAACGGTCACTTGACCTGCAAAATTTGTTAGCCCATTACAATTTAAATGCCTCCATTAGACGTAGTTGTCTTGTTTGTCCATTCCATAAAGATGACAGACATAACTCTGGCATTTATTTTTAATTATTACACATCCATCTAACTTCACTATGTGAGCTTCAGCAGCACACTTCCTTGATCCCACCAGTGGTTTCCAATAGGTAGCTATCAAATATTGAGGCGCTTAAAACTTGAGACAAAAAAAACATAATGTGGAACCAAGGTTTTCACACTTCAGAGCCTATGAAGAAAGGATGCTGATATTATTTTCTGTTCATGCCCTTATTGACAGCTTGCAAATCACTATAGGGCATGAGTAGCAAAATGTACTCAATGATTTAATTACAATTCAGTGAAACCAATAGGAATCTTTTTCTTCCCTGGTAGTTTTATGCTGCACCCTACATTCAAAGATTACGTTTGAAATGTTGCAAGTGATTTACAAAATGGTGCTCAGGTTATCAATCCTGAAACATCAAAAGATGTAGCAGATCTGCCAGGATTTGAACCTGTGGCCTTCAGGTTTGCTCACATCTCACATCTGGTGCTCACACTGACATGCTTCTGATAGCAATAGCAGATAGAACAGCATTGAAGTAATTGACAAGACATCTGTAAGGATCAGCAAGAACCAAAATAAGTGTTAAGCAATTAAGGGGAACTGTCTATATGTTACAACTGCTGGTACTATCCATATCATCACACAACAATACAGTAACTGCTTTATCTTTCGCTCTACTTTACTCTTTAGCAATTTTGACTTGTCAAGTTTTTCAAAACTTGGTCATCCTTCTCCCAAAATGTATGATGTCACTATACATATAGTTAGGTTGACACAGTTCTCTTGTAGGTTTACGATGCTGCACACAGAGTTTAAATAAGAAATACAATATTGTTCAAATGGATTGTGCATAAATGCGTTTGACTAAGAGAAAATTACTGCAGAACATAAAACTGGCCACAAATCTGTGACTTCAAACTTTGAGAGTTCCTAGGTACAATGAAATAGGAATGAGTGAAGTCTTCAAAGTAGATAACAATTGAGGTTGTGTTAAAAGTATATGATGTCAGTGATGTCAGGACAAACAACTTTAGTTGGCAAAAATACATTTGATTAGTTTATGAACGAAGCAATCAAAAGCTGGCTTCATTGGTTTTCTACCATGCCACCTCACCCTTTTTGCTAATAATCTTTACAAGTGAGGTGAGGATGAATCCTGGCAATGAAAACTAAACAAATCAATCCAGTAAGGCTGCCTATTTGACAGGAAGTACTATGGACCATTTGTAGCACAAAGTTACCTCTGGGTAGATGCCATCCTTAATGCCATTCTCCAGTGTGGATTTCCCCATCCTTAAAGACAGCCAGAGTGCTGGCTGTGAAAGGTTGGCATCAGATGACACATGGTGGTTAGTTGTAGAGCATGTCTGTTTCAGATGCCCAGTAAATTAACTTGCACTATTGTCAGTAAAGGGAGATTGTCTGTGATTAGTGTGGTTAATGCTAACATAATAGAAAGGCAGATGTTTAGTCCTGTGAGGGTCAGGTGAATGCTCAGCTTGTCAGAAGTGCCTCCCGACAGTCTATTCTTGCATCACAATGGGAAAAAGATATTCAAATCTAATACTGATAGAACTTTCGGGAAACATGCAGAAAGATTGTCTGTATTTGAACAAAGGGAATGACCAGAATGTGGTAGCTGAACTCTTGCTTTCACCTGGGTAAGAGTTGAGAGCTGACTCTAATTCTGCTGATCCTATAGCATAAAGGGCTACATCGTTCTTAAGCAAAGGTGGCTTACAGCCACCGTGGTTAGACTGTTCTCGCCGTTCAACAATAACTGATCTAACAGTGTGTGAAAGTGAGAGATCTGTGCCGAAACAACATCACCAGCCTCCCAACATGCCTGGACATAGACAGCTAACGATCTATGAGGAGGGTATAAGCCAAGGGAGGGCTTATCACCTTTATGTTACCTTCTCCCTCACCAAAGGTTCTACACGTTGGAGAGGCAGAAGGGCTCCATAGGCTCATGCCTGCAAGAGACAAGATTCCCCATCACTCAAAGCAGCCGAATTCCTTGGTACATGGGTAGGAAACGGGATCAACACTAACTCTCTTCCATATCGCCATTCCTTGTATAGTGTTGTCCAACACCTGACTCCACTCTCATCTTAGGGACAGTCAGTTCCTCACTCATGGACCAAAAGCTACACACACAGCTGCAGAATTGAATATCAGACCTTCTGAGTGGCTTGAAGTTGCTGGGGAATGTATGAAGGCCACTGCCCTGCTATTCTCTAAAAAAGGACCCAAAACTTGGAGTTTTAGAATTGTAGGCGTTGCACTGATGTAGACATTTTAAGCAGTGGCTTCTCCTTTGCCTTAGGCCCCTTAACGTCCTTGATCTCTTAGTGCAATAATGTAGAGCTGGAGAAGTAATAAAACTTGTATTGCTGTTGTTTTCCAACCCTTCCTGTAGGGAAGAGTACTTGTCACAGATGTTACCTCAGTTTTAGTTGAACTGTTGAAAAACCAAGAAATAGTAAAAAAACAAAAAAGCAAAAAATATACATAATTGAAGATTTTATTAGTTTCTTTCGTAATAGAGTGGTTTAATGTTATAAGGATGCAGTGGTCTTTTTGTCATGTCTGTTTTAAGTATGAATAAAGAGAGTGGAAGTCTACTTCCGTGACTTAATGTTTGTTATACAGTATGTTTGTAGAAGTAAAATGCATGTAACATTTTTTTCTCAGAGACTCCAACATAGTTTGCAAAACCAAAGAGGTTTGTCAAAGTGTTATCACCACAAATGTCCTCACCCGAGATTTCTTCAACTCAAATAATTATTTGTCTGGTTACTAACCTCTGGAATCGTGGGGGTCCAGGGTAGTTTAGCCTGCCCACTTCAAAAGTATATAAATAAACATTTTATAATTAGACAGTTTTGCTGGCATAGCGGTCCATCTACAGAAATCCATCTTGGAAGCTCTTTTGATCATCTCTCAAACTCAATTTTAAAACATTGCTAGAATTTATCAAAAGTTTATCTTGGAACTTTAGTTGATTTTGTCCCAGATGCAATCCTAGAACTTTTCTGTGTGTTACCTCAAAGTGTCTTCATGGAGAACTTATAAATAGTTTTGAGCCTCCTCTGGAACTTTACCTCTCATATATGTTATTGGATGGGATTGTCTTCAAGGAGTGCCTCTGAGCACATAGGAAATCTTGAGTTCCTGCATACTGTCCTTGAAGGCTTGGTATGTAACATATCACATCCTCAATCCTACCAGTATTTCAAGGGCACTCACATGGTGAGATTTTTCCTAACAGCAAACCCATGTATGCATGAAGGTGTTTTCAGATAAAACATTACCACTTTATAGCTCTTCCTCACCACAAGTTGACTGTTCACCAGAGAAATGTATTCCGTTGTCTTAAATTGCGATTGTTATGAGTGCCTCACTATCCTTATGAATGACTTGGGAAGAGATGGCCTGTCCTGGTGAATAATGATTTTCCATATTTCTCAAGCAGAGGAAGGAGCTTTGTTTGTTTCTGCATCTTCCTTCAAGGAGTCCCTTCCTTGTAAGTAGAGGAAAGTAACGGATGCAAATTTTGTCCCATTCATTTTTTATAGTTTATGGGACCATGTCATGAAAGGTCAAATTTTATCTCCATTAGGCAGACCAAACTGCTTAGCAGCCTTTAGCTGGAGCACACAATAACTTTTAATAAAGTATGTATCTTTTATGCCGTATGGATGCTACCTGTCCAGGTTCACCACTGTTACATCTTCCCTTCACTAACAATTCGAAAATCTATTACAGAAAATATAGGGATTCTGAACAGTTTGCTGTGGCCTTTGGGGGCTTGTAGGAGATGACAATGGTTCTATTAGTCCATCATCTCTTTCTCCAACAGAGAGTGGAAAACTGAAAGAGCCTGTCATGCCAGTAATCGAGACAGAACCCAAAAGGGGGACTTGGGTGTAATTGGTGGCCCAGGATGGTGCTGAATAAAAGGAGAAAAGGTGTGCCCCATGGGTATAACCACTTAACGGGGGTAAGGTATTAGATTATTGCTAGTGTATTCTGTATTATTATCTTTGCTTCTTAGGATACAAAGTAGACTTTGGAGTACTGAATGTGCAATTTTGCTTATTGTTCTGTGAAGGTAGAGGTTGCTGTATTTGTGAAATGTTTTGCAGCCTTAGCCAGATGG